>NC_132993.1:5762575-6065606 GCF_048564905.1 Vicugna pacos | reverse complement strand
AAATTCTATATCAATCAAACAGTAACCTCCCCCATTTTGCCCCCTTTCCCAGCCCCTGGCAACCACAGTTCTACTTTATGTTTCTATTATTTTGAGTGCTCTAAGGACCTCATATAAGTGAAATCATACAATATTTGTCTTTTTTGTGACTGACAGGCTTATCTCAGCATAGTGTCATCAAGGCTTATGTCTGTTGTAGCATATATCAGAATTTCCTTCCTTATTAAGGCTTTGTTATATTGAAGTAGTTTCCTTCTAGCCTTAGTTTGTTGAGTGGTTTTTTTCATGAAAGGATGTTGAATTTTGTCAAATGCTTTTTGTGCATCAACCAAGATGATCATGTGGGTTTTTCCCCCCCTCAGTGTATTCTGTTGATCTAGTTTCATATGTTGAACTATCCTTGCATTCCAGGAATAAATTCCACTTGGTCATGGGGTTTAATCTTTTTCATATGCTGCTGACTTCAGCTGGCTAGTATTTTGTTGAGGATTTTTGCATCCGTGTTCATAAGGGATATTGGTCTGTAGTTTTCTTGTAGTGTCTGGCTATGGTAAGTGTCATTTTAATGGTACCTCTCATTATGAGTATGGTTGAGTATCTTTTATTTGTTTATGAGCCATTCTAGTTTTTTATTCTGGGAAATATTCATGTCTTTTTCCCTGGGAAGCTGTTTAAAAATGTGTACTTCCTAGGCCCACCCAGAGCTACTGATAAGAACCTTGAGGGGGGTGCCCCCCAGGGGATCTTTATACATCAGCCTGTTGGAGGACTTGGGATTGGGAGCTACCCTTGTACTGTTCTGAGCTGGGAGTCCCTAAAAAGCCAGCTCCTTGGTCCTGCTGTGTCATGACCTGTCTGGTGCTATCAGATAACTTACCATGCTCTATATACTGTTTCCTTTTCTCAGACCTGGAAGCTTTAGTCTAGACTTTAGTCACTAGATGATCAGCAAAGTCCACTTAATTTTCATTCCCTTTATTTGACCTGGTGCCCCAGGTGACTGCATTTAGCCATTCCCCAGAGGCTCCTGGCCACCTGGGGACCTCTGTGTTTTCCTCAGTGTCACTGATTTGCCTTTCCCAGGTCTTCCTCCTCATCCAGAGCACATCGCCATCCCCGTCAGCCCTGCCCAGGAGGAACCAAAAGATGGTCAGGTCTGCAAGCAGCAGCAAGACCTGGAAACAAGAGTAGCCCCTCCTGGAACAAGCACCGGTGAGTGAGGGCCGCCACGCAGCCATGTGGACAGTGTCCCAGCAGCAGTACCAGGCGTGTGGTGCTGAGAGTAAGCGCTGAAGCTGGAGTGTGAGAGAGATGGCTGGGGGCTGGGCTGGGCTCACAGGCTTCCTGGAAAGGGACCACTGAGACAGGCCTTAGAGGTAGATTTTGCTGGGAACATAGGATATTTTCAGCAGGAAGAGACAGTCTGAGCAAAGGTGTGGGTTCCTCATATGTGTCTGGCTGGAGTGAGGGGACAGGCACAGGAGGTGGGTATGGGCCTTCTCAGGGTTCTTAGGACGGTTGCGTTAACGGGCAGTGTGTGTTGTGCGGCTGGCATGTGCCAGCATGTGTATTCCTCTGGGGACGAGGGCCCTGTGGCTTCAGTCACTGCTTCCAGTGTTCTCTGTCTGCTTTTGTTTAAGGGACATTTCTGCCTATCCTATAACTCAGAGGGCATTTAGCATAGCATTTGGTAGATAACGCAGAGCCTCGTTTTCTGTCTCTAGGCTGCACTTTGCTGGCGTGGCTTCCCCCTCTTGCCGACCTGACCCTTCAGTCTCTGGGTTGCTTTCTCTCCAGTTATTTCTGTGCACCTCCCCCACTGAACATGGGCCTCTGCAGTTGCGGTGACACCCCTCCCTTCCCTGTGTCCATCCTATAAGAGGTCCTTCTCGTTGTCCCTGCTCTGTTGCAGACCTGGCGCTGTGCCCTGGGCCTCCCCAAGCACCCTGTCCTTTTGAGGCCCTTCAGGGTGACACCCAGATGCTGAGGGGCCAATTGTTAGCACCACCCACATGGGGATGGCGGTGTGGCCTTCACCCATCTCCTCCCCTCTCTGAGGCAGAGGCTGTGCGTTAGGCACCAGTAGTCCTTGGACAGAACCCCATGCTCCCTCTTCCTCGCGGACAGGCGCTTGAGCCTATCCAGGGCCTGCTAGAGAGTGGCTGTGTCTCTGGGCAGGACCCGCTGTTGGGAAAGGCCCTCACGGGACTCTCTCTCACAGGGCCCCCAGCCAGCACCAGCATTCTGTCTTCGGTTAAACAGGAGGAAGAATCTTCAGGTGGGGAGTCACCAACCTCCCCGCCCAGGGACACCCTGCCCAGCATGGGACCAGGTGAGTGAAGGGAGGAGGCCTTGTGGCCACAGCAGAGCCTCAGAGGAGCGTGGGGGCCCTTTGGGAGTGGGGTGGGGGTTGCATGAAGGGACCCATTGAGGGGATCCATCCCTCACCCCCAGGTGGTGCTTCCCTGGGGCTCTGGGGACCCAAATCACCTATGGTTCTATTCTTCCCTCATTGTGGTCTGGTCTGGCTGGAAAGGTGCTGCTTGAAAACAAGCTGCGTGCTGCCAGGTGTGTAAGTCTGGTGACAAAAAGGCTTCCTCACAGCTGCCCTGTGAAGTGGCCCAGGCTCACAGCCTCTCTCTTTTACAGTTTGAATGTGGTGGCCTGCAATTTAAATTTAGCTCTTCCTGCTTAGAGTCTGTGTATTTTCTGTAAACTGGCCTTACACCCTGATGAACAGGGAAGAAAAAAAGAGTGAATGTTGCCTATTCCAGGCCAATAGGAAGGAATCCAGCTCTCCGCACCCCCCTCCCCATTCCATCCTGGTTCCTGCATCAGTGGGAGGCAGACGTGCGGTCTGGGTCTACCTCCAGCTTGGGACGTGGCTGCAGAAGGGCTTCAAATGGAGAGATCTAGGAGCCTTGGCCTTTACAAAGAAGGCCTGACGCCTTCAGTGATTCCTAGGCCCAGGAATACCATGGCGGCCTACTAAATACAGCAGGGTTTCACCTCAGTTTAGATAAGTCTTACAGATTCTTAATGGTTCTGTAGCTGGAGGACTAAATTAAAAACAGTGGGTCATTTCTAACAGAAGTGAAGTTCTGCCGTGAGTGATTTGTGAGGACTACTGGGTGAGCGGTGAGCAGAGAACCTCAGGTCTGGCCATCAGGTGCTGTCCTGGAGGTTCACCAGTTAAGGGCTCTCCTCCGCAGCGGCCTCCTGGCTGGTGGTTTAAGTTCATGCGTCAGCAAAAATAGGAATCACTCCTGTCCTGGACCTTGGAAGTTGTCTGTAGCGGGCTGAAGGTTTCCGTTCTGAAAGGGAGAGGGCGAGGTTCGCTGTCACCTGTGGAGGAGACTGTGGTCTGATAGCTGGGGCTGCCGGGGGCTGAGGGAGATCAGAGGAGAGAGTGGTTGGGGGCTGAGCAGCAGCTGGAGGATTTGGGAGACTGCACAGTGTTCCTGGCAGGGCTCCGAGGCCAGGAGCTGCCTTCCCAGCCTTAGGGACCCCTGGGAGCTACTGCTGAGACCAGCCTTTGCTGCCTCAGTCCCACCTCAGAGTCAAGTGTGACCCACACTGAGGCCCAGCCAGGAAACTCAGGTCCTCATGCCTGCTTTCTGTCACCTGAGAGCATGGGACTAGGCAGGTGGTGGATGCTCAGTGTGGATTTGTTATGTGGCTGGGTAAGCTCTGAGCTGGTGGAGTCACCCATCACCCCCAGGCCTGACACCTCTTACCTAGTCTGGGGGCAGTCAGAGTCCTCAGGGCTCATTGCCATTCATAGATCGGAACTAAATCTGAGGGTCCTGCATGGCCAGTGTGTCTCAGGCCAGGATATAGGCCTCACTTTGTCTCCCCTGGTCTGCCCCCTGCCCCCCAGCTCCCTGGCTCCTGGTTGAGCAGAGCTGTTTCCTCTCTCTTGACGGCCTTAGCTGCCTCCGAGAGTGGGCCATCAGAGCCTCTGGGCTGTGTGACAGCGTGAGACCGGATGTGTTAGGAGGCAGTGCCTGCTAGGTGGGGCGAGTGAGCAGGACCCGTACCCAGCGCTGGAGCACTCAGGGGAGAAAGGGGTCTGTGAAGGCAGGGGCAGGCGGGACTGGTGTGGCTGGAGCCCTGCCTGGAGGCCAGGACTGGCTCTGTGGCCCTGCAGGGGCGGTGAGGCCCGCTGGAAATCAATGCAGATTCTTTTCGCCAGGTGACAGCGGTGATGTGATCGTCAAGACAGAGGCACCATCTGAGGGCCAGATGGTGTCTGGGCAGCTCTTCCTAGGAGAGACCCCAAGCCAGACCGAGTGCAGAATCCCCAAAGGGCCCAGGAGCAGGACTGGGGGTTCCGGCCGGCTCCACGCTGGGGGAGTGCCCAGGGTGCGGGCAGGGGACCCTCGGCCACCAGGGGCGGTGGGTGAGCCGCCCCGCATCCTCCCTCGCCGGCGAGAGCGGGCCTTCCCCTGTCCCGATTGCGGCCAGAGCTTCCGCTTGAAGATTAACCTGACCATCCACCAGCGGACCCACGTGGAGGAGGAGCACCGGGAGGCCCGGGTCGGCTCGCCGACCGGGTGGGGGGAAGCCCACTCGGCACTGGAGCCGGGGGAGGTGGTGGTGCCCGGGCCGGTCATCCGCTGGCTCCCCGAGGAGCCCGAGGGCCGCCATGCCTTCCTGGGGCGGAGGCCGGCGGCCGCCAAGGTCTACCACTGCAGCGAGTGCCTGCGCTTCTTCCCGCAGCGGAAGAGCCTGCTGCTGCACCAGCGCCAGCACACGGGCAACAGCCAGGGCTGGCCCGCCTGCCCCTACTGCGGCAAAGCCTTCCGCCGGCCCTCGGACCTCTTCCGGCACCAGCGCATCCACACCGGCGAGCGGCCCTACCAGTGCCCTCAGTGCGGCCGGGCCTTCAACCGGAACCACCACCTGGCTGTCCACATGCAGACTCACGCCCGAGGCCATGTGGGCCCGCACTTTCCTGCTCTCTCCGCCCGACCCGGGAGCCCACCCCTGCCCCGGCCCAGCCGCTCCGAGGAGGGCTGACCAGGCCGGGGCCAGCGGGGGCCACCCTCCAGCTCTCCTGGGGCACCGGGTCAGGGCCTCCTCTACACCTGCAGGGCTTTCCACTTGTGCCTGATGCTGGTTCCTCATTCTGGGATGGCTTTAGAGAGATTTTTTTTTTCCATTCAAATGGGAAGCAGTGGCCTTTTTGGTGACAAGTGTGTGTGTATGTGACCAGATGCCTCAATTTCCTGTTTCCTAAGCTTGTCACTCTTTGCTGCCTTTTCTACATTCCTGACTTATAAAGGATCCATTAAAGCTTAGAGGATGCCAAGCTTTGGTGGGGGCCTTTGTCAGGCACCACAGACAGGCAAGAGGACCAGAGGCTGTGGCCTTTCCAGTAGAGGGTGAGAGAGACATCCAGGGTCTGGGGCTTGATTTTGTAGACGGAGGTCTTCGCTTCTGTCAACATGAGAAATAAGAGTGGACAGACAGCCTGCAGAATAGGTACTGGAAATCTGAAACTGTTATTTTGAAACTTTTTTTTCTTTTAATGGAGCTTTTCTAAATGCTTTTGTAAGTATTGTGTGTGGTTGCAAAGGGGACCAAGAACTGTGGGGGGCGGGAGGGTATTATCCTGCCACCTCCTTGTGTGTGGGGATGGCAGAGCGGCTGTCCAGACCAGCCTGGTGTTGATGGGGATGCCTTGGCTGCCGCCCTGGAAACCAGGTGTCTTCCCAGGCATATTCCTTGGCCCAGAGTGATTCCCAATATTTCTAGTCATTCCCCCAGTGGGAATTCACATCCATAATTGACTGGATATCAGCTGAAGTGGCAGGGGGACTGAAGCCTGGAGTGGGTGACATTTCCCACAAGGTCGCAGTGTTCCTGGGTGTGCATGCTCCATGGACTGGACCCCATCTGACACCTGGAGGGCAGAGGGGATCAGAAGCACAGCAGGCCCAGGACATTCCTCCCTAAGAGGAAGGTCCTGGTGTAGGGGAAGCTGGTCAGCCAACCTGGACTGTGGGGTTGCCAGGCCAGATTTGTCACATTAAAGGAGGGGGCTGTCTTCAAGAACTTGGGGCTCATGGCAGAGTTAGGCCAGGAGATCTAGGTGAATCTTTTAACCACCTCCAGCCTCACACTCCTTGTCTTTCAGAGGTGGTAATGATCCCAGTGCTTTCTACCTCACCTTAGCTTTGTTAGGGTCATGCTAGATTTAGAGGCAATGGACAAACAGGAAGCCTGGTTTTGTCCTTCCTTCCAAGTTCAGTGCCCCCTTTCTCTTCCATGTTGATCTCCAGCCCCTTTCCCAGTCAGAACCACTCGGGAAGGACTTTTATTTTCTGGAGGAGTGGAAGGTCCCGGGGGTGCAGAGAGAGGTAAGACTTTCCCTTTGGGCCGGATCCCCCAGGAGCCCTTTGTACCTCAGTGGAAAAGATTCTTACCAAAGCAGTGAGGCTTGAACTGTGGACCTTCGGGCAATAGCATCAGGTCTCACGGAGAGTCCTGAGGGCAGCTAGCTTCTTGTGCCTCTTAAGTCATTCCACTTTGGGTGCTACCTACAGACCAGCCCTTGGTTTGGGTGATTTTGATGCTGGAGTGGTGGGTCCTCAGCTATTCTGATTGTTGTCGTATTTGCCTGGCACCATGTGAAGTGGCAGCATTCAGGCCTGCTTCCAGTTGCCTGGGTTCCTGGTTGTGCCACTTCCCCCTGCCCCCTCTGATCCTCATACCTCTCCTCAAGTCATGAACAGAGTTAGGGCAGATGGAAACATTGCCATCATCTCGGGGGTGAGAATGAGTGTATACACGTCAGTGACAGCTCAGCCAAGCTCCCTTGGGCATGGGAGCAGTGCCACCCTTCCCTTCTGTGGATTCTGCTTGTCTGCTCTGCCATCCCCAACCCTTCCAGGGGCCCCACAAGCCAGGGCTGAGCTGTCAGCAGGAGCTCAGACAGGATGTGGTGCTAGTGTCACTGCTGAGAGCTTAACCCTCAGCTGCAAGTGCTAGTTTCAGGTGTTTCCTTGGGGATGCCTCAGGGCTGAGTTTCTAGGCCTTTCTAATGCTAAACGCCCTGTGTAAATACCGGTAACAGAAGGAGCAATCGCTGTGCACTGGCGTTTCTTTTCTTCAAAAGCATTCAATGTGCCAGGTTCCTGGCTGGGCTTTGTGGGTTTCCCTGGCACTCAATAGGTGTTCAAAGAACGTTCTTTAACCTAAAATGAGTCAGAGGAGGCTACGTGGTGCAAGAACAGAGCAGTGCTCCCGAACCTGGGAGGCTGGAGCCTGGTTTGGCCCCAGCTTTGGGTCTCGGCTTCCTCATTTGTAAAACAATGTTGGGGTTCTGGTGTTAAAAGGCCCTTACGAATTGTGACGGTGGAGGATCCTTGGCCCCATCAATGCTCAATAAAAATATGCTGGACTCAGTGCGTACATGTGACCTGGTTCCTGCTCTCTGGGAGTCAGCGGCGGTAGGGGGAGTCTCCGCCCACCACGCCGGTGGGCTGCTCCGCACCGGCCCGGGGCTACATTCGCGCAGAACGCTCTCGGCTCACAGGGGCCCACACCTGCCCCGCGTTCGCGGGGCTCCGGGGCACGCCGTGGAGGCGGGGCCTCCGAGCGGACCAATAGGGAGCGGGCTCCAGGCCGCCAGGATCACTAGCGAGCAGGGCGAGGGCGAAGCTTCCTGATCTGGCCAATGGGGAGCCGCCTGCGGGGCGGGGCCCAGCTTGCGGGCACCAGCCTGCGCAGCTGCTCCCGCGGTTCCGACGCTGATGCGCGCAGTGAGCAGCCCTCCCCGACGGCCGCCAGATGCCTGAAGAGCCAGCAGAGAGGCTGCGGGCCGGCCTGCGTGGGGTCCCCCCGGAGGCGGCGGCGGCTGCCGCGGTGGCAGCGGCGACTCCCACGCCCCGCCGTACGGTGCAGGGCCATGGCCGAGGCAGCCCGGCTCTGGTGAGGACGTTCCTCATGGAGGATGTGCCGCCTCCCAACCCTCCTGGAATTGGGGAGACTCAGCCTACTAGAGGGATGAGGAAAAGGATGCTTGAGGCCGAAGGGCCTGGGAGAGCAGTCTGAAGTCACACGATAAAATGCCATCTTTCTTGGCCGCAGCTTGCTCACCAATAGACTTAACCACATTTCCGAGGTTCCCGCCAGCCCTCACGTTTCTGTGACCCAGCTCGGGGTCGGGGTGTGGGGCGGAGGGACTGTGAGCATCCTCACGCCAGAGACACCCCAGCGCCTCCTTCCTGGACCTGTCCTTAAGCCCTCATCCCCTAAACTGATGGTCTCAGGGAGACTGTCACTCCATTCTCATCCCCTTGGCAAGTTAAGATCAGTGCCGTTGATTGGGGAGGTTATTTTCACTCCAGTCTAGGCCCTTGGCTTCCTTTCTCTGTCAGCAGTCTTGCCTCTGGCTCTGAGGGTCCCATAAAGCTCTTCCTTGTCTGAACTCTGATTTCCATCAGAATGTATTTGGGTACCTGCTCACTCTTTTCTGTAATTCCCCAGGATATCCCTCCTACTGCTGTCAGGAGGGGGTCTGCAGGTGACCTGTACTTCCAGGTGCAGGAAGATGGGGACGTTTGTTTCTCAGAGCAGGAGGCGGGCAGCCTGGGAGACAGGAGGGGGAACTCTGCAAGTGAAGGAGCCCTGGGAAGAAGCTGACCCTGGGGGGTTCCAAGTCCTTGGTTTTATTCCTTATTGAATCAAATAAGCCTCTTGGATCAGAGAGCTGGAAGCACATTGAGATAAATTTGATTAATCCTTCTGTCTTCAGATATGTATGAAGTATCCTTAATTCTCATTCTTAGGTTTTATGAAATGACATGCAGAAAGTTAGATGTCCTGCCCAAGGTCTCATGGAGACTAAACATGAACTGGCATCTGCTCCTCACTGTACTGCCCTGCAGGTGGCCACAGGCAGCTCTTACACACACACATCTCCTCACTTGCCGGTCTGTTTATTTCTGGTGAGCTATGGCCCCATCCTAATCTGTATCTGCAGCCCTAGGTCTCCCTGAGCTGTGCTCTGCCCACTGAGAGTTCTCCAGAACAACTAGCGAATGAAGGATTCATTGTGGGCATACTTTTAAAGGTGCCCCAGGCACAGAAAATGAGGTTCAGTCTTAGAATGTTAAGTTCTTCAGTCTGTGGATAGAGAGTAGGTGTGTGTGAGCACGCATGCTCACGTAAGGCATACTTAGATCTTAGTGTTCGTAGCTGCCCCACCCCCATCCTGTCCCAGCGCACACACCCAAATTCTCCCACTGCTTTGAGCAGGCAAGCAGCTGGCTTTTGTCCACTCTCCCCTCCAAGGGAGGCCGAGAACCAGAACAAATGTGCTACTTCCCTTCCCCTGGCCACAAAAGTTCCTCTTCCAGAAGGGTGTCCAGTGGGCTGGGAGGAAGGGTGCAGGCCTCGGGAGGCAGGGGAGCGCATGGGAAGGAGGGCAGCGGGAGGCCTTGCTGCAGAGTGGGCGATGCACCAAGCTGACTTCCAGGTGTGACTGACTCCTCATCCTGGGCCTCAGTTTCCCCATCTGTCAAATGAGGTGGCAGGACCGTGACTTTGGGTGCCTCTTGGGTTTCTTGGATTCCACTTCTTCCCCTGTGTGGTCAGCAGGATGAGAGCCTGCTTTCGGGCCTCGTCACCTGCACTGCCATCTGAGGACACCTCGCCACCATGCCCGCCGCACATCTGGAAGGGGGGCAGAGCCTGCTCCAGACCCCCGGCAGGCAGGGTGCCCTCTCCCTCCAAGGCCTGCAGACAGGAGCCCCAACATTTCCCTTAGAGTAGACGGGACCCCTTTCCTCCCTCGTAGACTGTGACCCCATGAAGCCAGAGCCCCTGCGGGGGGTGGGGAGGAGGCGACAGCTGGAGACTCAGGATGAGGACAGGCCTGGCCTCCCACCTTCGCTTGCTGAGGGCTGTCTGGTGTCAGGAGTCCATGTTTCTGGAAACAGGCAGAGGAGGATGGGACGAGCTGCTTGATATCACACAGCTGACTGTTTGGGCAGGGCCTGGGGTTCTGGTGCCCAGGGAACGCCTGTGCCACTTCTGCACGCACGTCAGTCTGGCCTGAGACGGTCCTGGGAGCTTGAGGTAAGGGCAGAGGGCAGACCAGACCCCGGAGCCCCAGATGAAAGAGCTGCTGTAGAGCAGGCTGGGTCCTGACAGCAGACGTGGACTGGAGGGTGGCCTCCTTCTGAGACTTCTGACCCGCCTGTGTCCCCGTCTCTGTCCCCATGTCCCACAACACCTGCTCTCAAGTCCTCCTCACTCTGAGCTCCAATTCCTGCTTCCTTCTGTTCCTTCTGTTCTCTCCTCAGCCTCATGCTCCTGGTGGGAAGGAACTGAGTCTTTCTGGAATGTCCCCAGCACCTAACACAGTGCTTGGCACATATGTGGGTAATAAATAAAGAGCGATTATTAAATAAATGGTGAACCAAATGGAACTTAGTTTTCTCTATCTCTCAAATAATAGTGTTGGATCTGATACGCAGTTTTCAAGGCTTTTTTTTTTTTATAATTTTTTTTAAGGTGAGGAACCTTTTATTCAAGCGACAGCTAGAAACAACCCAGGGCAGGAGCCCTGTTCTCTCAGGATACAGGATCATGCCAAGACACCTGTGCCTTGCTTTCTAGACGCTGACATTTCACTGGGGGAGAAGGTCTCACCTTTAAAGCAGGTTCTTTTTGTAGATAAATTAAGTCATAGTGAGCTCAGAGCTGGGAAGAAGGCGGGTACTGACCAGGATACTGAGTGGCTGGCATGTAAGGCTGATGCAGAAGTGGCATTTTCAGACTCCTGCGGGGGCGGGGCACAGCGGGGGGTCCATGTGCCCAGCACAAAGGAAACAGGCCGGCTAGCAGTGCGGCTTTTGTGGTTTCTGGCCTGATTCTGTGAAGGCTGGCCCTGCAGCAGCCTGGGAGGCGCTTCCTCCCCTGTAGGGCAGGGAGTGAGCTGGGCCCAGCACTGCAGTCAGCCTGCAGCCATGCGGCCTGGGCCCCAACAGCAGATGTGGCAGGGCTGGGCTGTTTGGAGGCTCCCAGGGAGATGCGGAGCAGACAGGGCCTGGTCGAAGTGCCCTGGGGCCAGAAGCCCCCATCCGGGGTTGGCTCCCCAGTGGGCTCGAGTGAGCGTCGGAAGGTGGAGGAGTGAGGTCCTCGGGGGACCTGGAGTCCACCCTGTGGTCTGCCAGGCCCTCGATGTTTCAGCAGTTACCTTCTTGCATTGCACCCTCTCTGTCAGCGTTTCCAGATTTATCAGGAGAGAGCTCTGCTTCCTGCCCTACCACCAGGACAGGACCTGCTCCTGGGAGCTGTTTCCACACCCTCTGCAGCCAACCTGCAGGCTCGGCCAACAGTCTGTGCAGGTTGCTTTATTTACTCCTGTTGCTACCGGCAGGCTTCTTCTACAGGAATTCTAGGAGAGGTGTAGACTGCGTTTTCCTTCAGGAGGTCTGGGCATCAACGTTTTAACATGTTCCTCAGGGCATTCAGTTCCTGCTGGTCCACATTTGAGAACCAAGGTTGAGCATCCCCTGAACAGAGACTCACCAGTCTCTAACCTTTGAAAGTGTTTGCTTTTTGACTCTGCAAATGCATTCTTACAAGAATACCTTCTTACCAAGCAATGAAGGCAGATGCAGCTGGAGGGCTCTCTGTGCTGGCCACCTCCCACCCCCTCAACCCCTCTCCGTGGCCCCCACCGCTGTCATTCTGGTGTGTGGCCTTTCAGGCTCCTTCCTCATGCATTTTCATACCCGGCGGTACTGCAGAAAAACACAGGGTTTAAAAAACACGCACACCGTACTGTGTGTATCATTCTGCAACTTGCTCTTTTCATTTCAGAATATGTCTTAGGGACCTTTTGTTGTTGGCACATTTTGATTGGCTGTGCTGTCTGAGAGCCTGGGCTTCACTGCGTGATAGGAGCTTGGTTTCCAGGGCCCCTGATTAAGCATGGCAGCTGGGAGCAGGTGGCTGAGCTGGCTGTCCCCCAGTGTGACAGTGTCAAAGTTGCCTCCATGCAACACAAAGAGAGAAGAGCTGTACCCTGTAGTCCTGGGGATAAAATCTGGCACAGTGTTGTGAGATGTGGGTAGCCATTGGGTATAGGTGGCCGAGAATGGTCTCCATTCATGCATTTATTTAACAAAAATTGTGCCTACCCTGTGTCGAACCCGGGCCAAAGAAAGGACCAGTAACTATTCCCTATTCTTAAGCTGAGTCTTAGAGATCGCTGCAGATTGGTGGAGTCACCCCTCCCACCAGCCTTGCCATCTTAGAATGTCACTGTTAGATAGCAAACAAACAAACAAGCAAACAAAAAACCCCAAACAACAACAAAATTGCCTTACTGATCAAGAGACGTTTTGGAAGGCAATGGTGTGACCAGATTAATTTTGTAGATGTTATGGGCTGAACTGTGTGTCCCCCATCAAAATTCATAGGTCCTAACCCTCAGTACCTCAGAATGCGGTTGTATTCGGAGATAAGACCTTTAAACAGGTGATTGGGTTCAATGAGGCCATTCAGGTGGGCCTGGATCCGCTAGGACTGGTGTCCTTACAAGAAGAGGAAGAGGCGTGGTGAGGCACAGGCCGAGGAAACATCACATGGGGACACAGCTAGAAGGTCGTCATCTGTAAGCTGAGGAGGGGATCTCGGAAGAAACCAACCCTGCCGACACCTAGACCTTGGACTTCCGGCCTCCAGGAGTCTGAGAAAGTAAACTTCGTTGTTTCCGCGCCCCCAGGACGCATGCGCAAGCCTGTTCCTGCGCGTCCACACCGCCTCAGCTCCCACCGAGAAGGGCGACAAGGGCGACAAGGGCGACGAGGGCGTCCTGGAGACCGAGACCCGGGAGGGAGAGGGAGCTGGAGTCATGATGCTCCAAAGTAAGGACACCGGAGACTCCAGACTCCAGGGAACCGTGTTCGCTCTAGGCCGTAAGAATACCGGCAGTAGCTACTATTTTATTAAGCATTTGCTATTCATGCGGCAGACCTCTATAAAGGCTTGAAGTCAGGAGTCAGCACTTACTTTTTTTTTTTTCTTGAAAAGTACATATTTTTAGTTTTGCGGACTGTAGGATTCCTGTGGCGACCACTCAGCCCTGCCCTTGAGGGGGAAAGCAGCCACAGATGGGTGGGAGCCGCGGTGCTCGGGTATGACTATTCATGGATTCTGAAATTTGAATTTCATATCATTTTCACGTGCCATGGTAGATTATTTTTAGAAATAACAGCTAATATTTACTCAGCACTTGCTCTGTACCATTTCCCACGAGCCACTTGAAAAGGCCAAGCCCATTCTTTGCTCCTGGGGCTGGACCCTGGCGGTGGGCTATAGTTTGCTGATTCCTGCTCTAAAGGATCTCATTGAATCCACACAATTGTAGGGCCTTTTATAATTCCCATTTAACAGATGAGGAAACAGAGGCACAGAAAGGTTAAAGATCTTGTCTGCCAAGTGGGCTATGATGTGAATAAAAGGAGAGGACGTTCAGATGTGAAAGCCCAAATTGGGAGATGGTATCTGGACTTGAACCCCAACCTCTTGACCTGCCATCAAACGCTCTAAACTCCAGTCTCAACATGTTGGTGGGTCTGATGATGACTTCTCTCCCCTTGGAGTTACACCCAGGGCCCACATGGCTTATCAGTTCCCCTGGGGGTCCTGCTGCTACAAACTGCCCTGGGATGGCGCCACTCCTCTCCAGGGCCCTCTCCCACCTCAACCATCACGGCAGGACACAGGCATCCTTGAACTGCGTCAAGAACTTCCCGAAGTCCTTTGTTGTTAGTGCCATTTTCACCCGGAATTCCTTCCCTGTCTCCCCCTGTTTATTAAATAAGCTCCTCAGAATGCACAACCCATTTCAAATAGGGAGCATGTCACCACCCCAGCCTCTGGTCAGGCTTCTAATTAGTGCTCTCTCTCTTTCTCTGTCTCTGTTCCCATGGCACCCAATTCACACCGTGTTATTATCCCTTGTTGCCGTGTCAGGCATCACCACTAGGCTGTCAGCTCCTGAGGCCAGGAACTGGGCGGTTGTTAGGGTCAGACACACAACAGGCACATACGACGTACTTGGATGAATGAATGAAAACCATCAAGGAATCTGTGGCTGTGTAGGGCTTCTGATGACTCAGTGCTGCAGAAGCCATAGGTTGCTCTCCTCTGTAAGATGGTAGACTCAACTGGTGAAGCCTAGAGCTGCAGTCATGGCCCCCTGGGACCACATCTTGGCTCCCCCTGACTTCTTTTGGAGGATCACCCTCCCTCCCTGCACTGTAGACCTGGATTCTGAGTGGGAGCAGATACATTCTTACATGACCTCACTCCTCAAGTGATTATATCACTCGAGCACCCTGTCCGCTGGCTGCAGTAGTTGGTCATGGATAAGCACAGAACCCAAGCCAGGCCAATTAGAGTCCTTCTCTAGGATTTTGCAGAATTAAGCCCTTTTCCCTTTGGCAACCAAGGTGTGGAGATGTGAGCTTAGAGATGTTGGAGGTGGGGGTCGCAGCTGCAATGGAGAGATTGGTTGGAGAAATTAAAGCCAATTTGAGAGGGAAGAAAAGAAGAAAGCTGGAGGGAGAGTCCTCAAGTGATAACACTTGAATCTCTGGAAGTCAGCCCCTTCTGTGATCTAAATTCCTTTTAAAATGTTGTATCAGTTGAAATTTAGCCTCTACCAGTGACTGCCAGCGTTACTGCAACATGATTCTTGACATGAAATAATATTAGCAGAGAACTAATTACAGCTGGGGGTATAGCTCAGTGGTAGAGCATTTGACTGCAGATCAAGAGGTCTCTGGTTCAAATCCAGGTGCCCCCTTATTTATTTATTTTCACACGCAGAACCAATCTTAGAGCTCACCTTTGAGGAGAGAGTATTTGGGGGAAAAGGTAAAGAAATGGGAGATTATTAAGGAGATAGAGATGGAGGCTGGCTAAACAGACTAAACAGATGTCCACTAGAGGGAGTGATCAGATTGAAACTTGAAACAACAAAACCTTGTCTGGCCCTGTGCTGTTTGGGTCGGAGGAGGACCAGACAGGGAGGAGAGACATGCTGCTGTAATGACATGATGAGCTGGGCTGAACATTGCTCCCCCTCAGCAATCTACCTCGCCAGGTCTCATCCCCCAGCCCGTGAGAGCTTCTCTTTCCCCTCCCTCTTGCTGTGCACAAAGGCATTTGCAAGGAAATCATTTCTCTTTGTTGGTCTGCACTTGCAGCTCAAGCCACAAAGGACCCTTGACCTTGGGTGCAGAGACTAACCCTGGTGGCCTGAAACCAGGACGGTGATCACGTTGTCCGTTGGCAGACATATCTGTAGTGGGGACAGTCCTCTGGACCATGAGCTCCTTGGGTGCCAAGATGAAGTCTTAATCAGCCAGGGGTCTTTAGCACCTGGCACAGATGGAAACATGGTAGGGGCTCAATAAATGTCTGTTGAAGGCATGACCTAGCCCTGGGCCCCTCTCCACTCTCCACTCTCCTTGTCTGGTCTCCACAGTCCCTTATATATCCTCTCCTGCCTCCCCCCGGCCTCCATCCCCCACCTTCTCCAGGTGCAGCTGTGAGAAGGTGGCCCTTGTGGAAGCAGCTCAGCGAGAGGGTGGGCACATGGAGACAGTCTAGTGTGTCAGCATCAGGCTCTGAGGAAAAAAAGCTTCTAGAAAAACACTTCACTTTAAAGGAGGTACCTGGAATTTTTTACTTACAGTCCGACCACTTGGCCTGGGCTCTGTCCTTTGTTCTGTCCTAAATTCAGATGAATTCCTATCCCACTTTGAGGTGGTAGGTGCCCTTAGCACAGCTGTTCATATAGGATTTATTTCCTTTTCATTCATTCAACAAATATCTATTAAATACTATTAAATATTTACTATGAACTAGATTCAGGCTCAGGGCTGAGCATCCCTAAGAAAAGTGAGGGGGGATCCCTGTTCTCAAGGGCTCCTGAACCAGTGCGTGGTAAGCGGCCCCAGACTCAGCACTGTGGTCTATAAAGTAAGTATCTGGCATGCACGCCTTGTGATAATCAGTGGTGCTTCCGCCTTGGAAGACTTGATTTCAAACTCAGTATCTGAGCGTCACCGCTATCCCCTATCCCCTGACCTCATCAGGTCCTCTTTCCAGAGCCCATACGGCATTCCATCCCCCTGCTCCCCTTCCTGTCCTCTCCTCCCGCCCACACAGCTTGGATTCCATGGCCCAGGGCATCAACCGCTCTCAAAAATCTCTTCCCTGCCTGGCCTTCTCTCCCTGTATTGAACCTACCTCGTAAAATCACACCCCAAGTATTTGTTTAATCCAGGTCCACATCCAAGGAGCCGGACACTGCTGGGGAAAATCACAAAACTGTGCTGCCGTGATTCACCTGTGACCCAAATCTCAAGTCAGCACTGAATGTAGCTGAACAGGCCCAACAGTCGTGTATCTACTTGCTTTCTCACTTTCTGAGACGGTGACTTCACCTCTTTTCAGCTCTTTTCAAATCCTCAACACTCCCTCCCCATCTCCTCTTGTAGTCGGACACCTTAAGTATTGGGGAAATGGATGCAAACTGATGAGAACCATCCCCACCTATCTTCCATCAGTTCCAACCAACCAGTCTCTGCCTGCATTCACATCCTCTGCCTTCCCCTCTGTTAGGAAGAAGTATTTTCATTCTCAGCTCTCAAGGCTGATCTATCACTTGTGAATTAAATTCGCTTCTTGCTTTCTCAAGGACTCCAGTGCAATTATATTTTCTCTTTCCTGCATCAACATTTTCTTCCTCTCTGCAGGATTATTGTCACAGGCACACAACATGCCTTGATATCGCCCACCTTTTAAAAAGCCTCTCTTGGGCGCATGACCCCTCTAGTTCCTGCCTAGTTTCTCTGCTCACATTTCCCAGCATAACTACTCAGAAGAATTGTCTGTACTCACCGACTCCACATCCTCACCTCCCACTCCCAGGCTTTCATATTACTTGGTCCATAGAAACAGCCTTTGTCAAGGTCATCAGTGACCTATCTTTGGTCAATATTTTGCTGATGCCAGAGGCCAGCTCTCTCTCTTCTCTTTACTTGGCCTCTCGCACTTTTGCAAGGATGACGTCCTCCCTGAAACTCATGAAGACCAAGCTTTCCAGACACCGCACCTCGCTGTCATTCCTACCCACAGGATGTGTTTCTCAACCTTTTTATCCAGCTCCCTTTCTCCACCAGCCTTGAAATGTTAGAGCACCCAGGGTGGCATCCTGGCATCACTTCTCATCTCTGACTCTTGGTCCCATGGCTTCCAATTCCTGTTACACGCTGATGACTCCTGGTCTGACATCCCTAGCCCGGACCACCCCTTACCCTCCAGACTTAAGAGCTACCTCACCTTGGATACCTAATGGGAATCTCTATCTTAATTTATCCAACAGAACTACTCATTTCCCACCCTCACCTTAATCTACTTTTCCTAATCCTACTCCGGCTCAGCAAAGGGGCCACCATCCACCCAGCTGCTCAGGCCAAAAGCCCAGAGCAGCTCCGGACTCTCCTCACCTTTCATGTCCGGTCTGTCAGTAACTCCTACCTGCTCTACCTTCTAAATGCTTCACGTGCCCAACCATTTCTTATCAGCGCCATGGTTCACCAACCATCTCCAGCGTCATCTCCTGGCCTGCACTCTTCTCCCCTCTCATCGGTTCTCCCTGCTGTGGCCAGAGTGATGTTCTAACAACGTGGATCCCATCATGTCCCTCTCCTGCTCCGAAGCTCCAGCAGCTTCTCCTCCCACAAACAGAAATAGGAATTTACCAGGAGGGGCTTGACTGCTAACCGGGCATCCTGCAGGGTGAGCAGCCGCCTGAGTGTCCAGCTGCCTGAGCAGGAGTGATTTTCATGTTTCTTAGCTGTTGACACAGATATCCTGGGACACGGGAGAGGGACAGGTAGAGACTGGTCCATAGACAAGGAAGAACCATGACCTTTAGATCTATGAGGAGGGTCTGAAAGCTCTGATGATGACATTGTGGGGGGCAGAGGTTTTATTGCATTTCTGCTCCCCCAGTGTCTTCTCAGGTGTCCTCAAGGCCAAGGCTTTGTTTATGCATATTGGCTCTATTTTGAAATGGACCCAAGATTTTGTTTTTATTCAGACTTAGTGGGGCCAGCAGATCAGGAGATGACTGCCATTGGAAGACAGTTTGCCACTCAGTTTCCAGGAGAAGGGGGCAGGCCACACCATACAGGGCCACTTGGGAAAGCACCAGGGTCGGGCAGGAGGCAGAAGGAGTGAAGGGAATGCATGAGGCAGAGTCTTGATTGTAGTTTTCATGGTATAGAAAAGGCAAGGCAAGGTAAGCAGGCTTGGAATTGTCAAACTCTGTCAAGCTCTGGGCTGTAGAGGTGGAGCTTAGTTTGGGTTGTTTGTTTTCTTATGATTGAGTTATGAGGGCTCTTTATATATTATGGTGCAAGTCCTGTATCAGATATATGGCTTGCAAATACTCTCTCCCATACAGTGGCTTTTCTTCATTCTCTTAACAGTGTCTTTCAAACAGCAAAAGTTCTTAATGACTAAGCCCAATTTATAGATTGAGTTCTTGGCGTTATATCTAAGAAATTTTTGCCCAACTAAAAGCCACATCACCTGCACTCAGTCTCAGAAAGAAACCAGTTTTCTTTAACTGTTGAAAATATGACATAGCAATAAGACAGTCTATGAAATTCGCTATGTAAAAGCCAAAAGATTTCTGCTTAATGGTATTGACAGTGTAAACATTGCCAGTTTTTCCTCAACACAACACAGCAGCAACAGCATCCTTGAACATTTTGTGCAACAAATGGGTAGAGGACCCTCCAGCCCCATTCTCTCCCACCTCTCCCATCACCCGAGCAGCTCCTGTGCTTATGGCTCAGTGAGAGCTCTCTCCGTCTGGCTGAAAAGGCATACGCTGCTTAGAACCCACATTTCTTGCTTTACTGAGTAATTGAAAATTTTGGCTCTGCTTAGTTATGGCCTTTTCCTTGGTAACCACAATTAACTAAAGCGTGTGGAGGAGCTGTCCCTTCCCCACCCCCAGTGTCTCAGTGGCTTGGCCTCTCCCACAGACTGTCCTCAGAGTATTTTCTCTTGGGGTCCTTTCTGCCCTACCTCCAAGGGCCAAGCCCAAGTGGAGGCATATCTCCCCTAGGGCCTGTCCCTCTGAGCCCAGTGGACACACCCTTGGCTACTTTAGCCCCTCAGGCCTGTTTCCTAGTAGAGCTGCTCAAATGAGTCCCCTTCCCAGGGGTATCTGGAGTGGCAGCTGGGGTCATGGGATGCAAGGGATAATGGCCAGGAGCCTGAGGGCTGGGGGTCCAATATGGAGCAGGGGCCGCCAGCGGCCTCACTGCCAGCTTTCTGCCAGGGAAGCTGCCCAGTGGGCAGGGCTGGGCTGACCTGGGTTCGCCTGATGAGGGAGAGGTTCTATATAGGTAGGTGTTGGGCCCCAGGACGCCCAGTTAGGGACCAATTCCAGCTCCAGCTGATGTGCTAGGGGGCTGATGGCCACCGTCTTCCCCTGCAGTGGATGAAACTGAAAATGTCATCCCCTTGGATCAATGGAGGAAGAAGGCATTGACCAGCAAGAGAAGTGTGCGATCAATTTCAGTGCCAGGAAAACTTGTCACAAATCAGCCCATGGAGTCTAGGACCCTCCTCAGTATTTCTGGACACAATAGCTACTTCCCTAAAGCCCCACGAGCATCGCAGGCTTTACTGGAGTCTGTTCCTCTGGAGAGAGAGGATGGGGTCCTGGGGAGGATTGACGGGGACTTGAAGCCTTTATTGGCGTCTCCATTAGTGGCTGGGGATGGCGCACTCCGGTGCTGTCCTGCACCAGCACCCAGCCTTCTGGATTAGAGGACAGCCTCCTCCCTGGCTGCCTCCCTGTTCTCGCTGCCCATGCAGAGCTGCCTGCCCTCTGCTGTGAAGCTTGCAAGCCATTGTCTTCCATGCCCAGGGGACTCACAGGCAAGTTACCATGGTGTTCCACCCCCTCCCCAAATCAGTTTTCTCCTTAAGAAGGAATCTGGAATGGATTCACTCTGTTTCTCTACAATATCTGCAGGTTGAGTGGGTGAAGGGAGTTGAGTGAATGCAGCCTATGGGAAAGGGAGAAGGGGTTCTCTGCGTCTTGGGGGGTGTTGCCCTTGCTAGGTTCTTGTCCCTGCTCCCCTGTCTGTGCAGAGCCCTCTCTGCTCCTCAGCGCCCTAGTGCAGGAGGGGAGGAAGGGACCAGGGCTTTGTTAGGCTGGGAAGGCCAATGATTACCCACTGCAGGGCAGATGGAAAGGGAATGACAGAGGTAGGCGGAGCCAGAGAGGAAGAGGAAATGGAAGGAGATGGAAGGATGTCTGGCACATAGAAGCTGGTTAGCAGGTGTTTATAGGTGGGTGAGTGAGTGGTGAGGCAGTGAGAGCCGTGCTGGCACGGGGCAGGCTGCCTGCTCCCGAGAGCTGGGCTGTAAGAGTCCAGAAACAGCAGACAGGTGCCCAGACCAAGAAGTGCAATTAGCCATTAGAGTAGGCCTCGGGGTATAGCTCAGGGGTGGAGCATTGACTGCAGATCAACAGGTCCCTGGTTCAAATCTGGTTGCCCACTTGCTAAGGCTACTTTTAACTGTGAAAATAAATATAAGCAAGAAATCAAATAAGGAGGCAATTTTCACCTTCAGCCCTGGTGGCGCTCCAGTGCTGGGGGACACGTGTTATAGTAAACACCATGTTCTGATGTTATCTGGACAAACCTGGATCCTCCAAATGTCTAGAATTAGACAACTGTGGGGTTTTAATTAATTGAGATTATGTGGTGTGTGTGTGAGAGAGAGAGAGACAGTCCCATTTGTTGCATTAGCAGGAATCCAGTCTTCCAAATTGTCTCCTGGGTTGATAAGCACCCTTTCTGTGTGATGGGATCAGTCTCAGGCCTCACTAAGTTCAGACACACCTGACCCCCTTATTTACCTGTGTTCTTATTGCTCCCTTGGCCGGAAAGCCTCCCCAGACTCCTCCTTGCCCATCGCCTCCAGAAGCCCCTCTTAGCTTCCCAGACACGGTAACTCCTTACTCCCTGCTCCCACAGCTCTCTGCCTGGGCTTCCGCCACTCTTTGGAAATACTTTATTCGTGGGCCAAAGACTTTGAGGAAGAGGGACAATGGATGATGGGGCCCAGCACCTAACATGCTGCATGAGTGTTTGTTGAGTGGATGAATGAGTGAAAAATGAGTACCTTCCCTGAGGCCTTAGAATGTGGAGGAGGCTCTCCCTGCCCCGAGTGTGAGGTTCACTAACCACCCGGAACCAACTGCTCTTGTCGTGATAATTATACACTGGCTTAGGCAGAAACACTAGTACAGACTCAAATGACCTTTCCAGATGTAAAGGGTGGTGTCATGACCATGACCTGAGGAGGAGGAGGGCTGGGGAGGGGAGATGGGGGAGTGGACTCTAGTGGAGAAGACTTGCTACCACCCGGGACACGCAGAAAGAGCTGAATAGACACGGAGTGAGCCGGGCACAAGACCCTGGGTGAAAAGGCACTGATGAAAGACTGGGCACAGGTTGGGGTGTAGCTCAGCGGTAGAGCATTTGACTGCAGATCAAGAGGTCCCCCGTTCAAATCTGGGTGCCCCCTCCTTCGCTCACATTTTCAATTAATGAAGCAGGGGCTGAAATTACAGCCCTTTACCCACTTCCTTTGAACACTAAATTAATGTGCTATGTCTTGTTATAAAAATTGAGGGTCCACACTAGAACCTTCTCCAAGGAGCCTCCCTTGACCATCCTGCTGACAACAGGTACTGGGGTTACCTTTCTGTGAAGAGGCTGATGACATTATCCCACCCCCACCTCCTCCTGGGGACTCGCCCTTCATGGCTAATGTGGAGACTTCACTTTCTCTTTCTCATTCCCTCACCCTCCCTGTAATCTCCAGAAAGGAGGCTCTCTTTTTGCTCTTGCTGCTACGATAGTGAAGGGTGTACATACATCTTCCTGATTTCCAGAGGTGACTGTAATGATTTGAAAACCATGTCAGAAGCAAAACCTCTTTCCCCTCTCCGGGAATTCCTTGGGGGTGTTGCCTCTACAACAGGTTTAACCAGCTGCTGATCAAAAATATTTGGAAAAAAAATTCCACATAGTTCCTCAAAGCAAAACTTGAGTTTGCCAAATGCTGACAACTATTTATATAGAATTTACATTGTATAAGGTATTATAAGTAATCTAGAGATGATTTAAAGTATATGGGAGGATGTTCATGGGTTATATGCAAATTCTATGTCATTTTATATAAGAGACTTGAGCATTCACGGATTTTCGTACTGTGGTGAGGGATCCTGGAACCAATCTCCCATGGATACTGAGGGACCACTGTACTGAAACACTGGAACTGTTAACATAAAATTTGGTACTCAGGTAACATATCCTTCATGAGTGAAGTAAAATAAAGACAATTTCAGACAAACAAAAACTGAAAGAATTCATCAACACTAGGCAGGCACTAAAAGGTATATTCTAATTAGCAGGGAAATGATCTGGGTGGAAGGACAGAGATGTAGGAAGGAAGAAAGGGGCAAAGGAATAGTAAACATATGAATAAACCTGAGTGAACATTGTATAAAACAATAACAACAATGAGGTTAAACAATACATGGAATAATGTAAGAAACAGAAACTGCATATAAATTGGGAGGAAAGTAAGTGGAGTTAAAGTGTCCTAAGATGCTTGTGATTACCTAAGAGGGGGGTAACGTTATAGATTAACCACAGACTTTGAGAAATAACTATGCATATTGACTTTCTAGCATAACCACTAAAATAGAAGATATAGCATTTATATTTTTCAGACTAATAGTGGAAATAATGGCATTACAAAAATCTCAATCAATCAAACAAAAAAAGAAAGGAGAGAAAAACATAAGTGATACACACCAAGGCACAAAATAAGGTGGTAACTGTGAACACAAATATGTCAGCAATTACATTAAAAGTAACAAAATGAAGGTTAAAGGACAAAGATGATCGCATTGAGTTAAAACAACCAGCTGACTATATTCTATTTACAAAAGACACATCTAAAACTTGGCATACAGAAAACTTGAAAGTAAAAGAATGGAAAACTATATGACTTGCAGAACATTAACAAAAAGAAAGTGAGTGTATATTATTATCAGGCAAAACAGACTTGAAGACAGGAGACATTACTGGAGATGAGGAGATCACTAATTAATGATAAAAGGCTGAATTTACCAGGAAGATATAAGAATTCCTAATTTTTATGTTTCTAATAACATAGCTATAAAATATGTATGGCAAAAACTTGAGAGAATAGCAGAGAAAACAAATCTAGATTCAGAGCAGGAAATTTTTACATACTTTTCTCATTAACTAACAGAATAAGACAAAAACATTTTGAATAATTTAGAATTTTGCCCCCTCAGATATACTGAGGTGCAGTTGACAAATAAAACTATAATCTATTTAAAACACATTCATCACCTCACACAGTTACCTTTTCTTTTAGGAGGATGGGAGAATGCTTAAGATTTGCTCTCATGGCAACTTTCAAGTGTACAATATGATATCCTTAACCACAGGCACCACGCTGTAACAGATTCTCAGAACTTATTTATCTTATAACTGAAAATTTGTATCCTTTGATCAGTATCTCCCCATTTTCCCCTCCCCCAAGCCCCTGGCAACCACCAATCTACTCTGTTTCTATGAGTTTGGTTTTTTTTTTTTCCCTGTCTGGCTGATTTCACTTAGCACAATGTCCTCCAATTCCATTCACCCTGTCACCAATGGCAAGGTTTCCTTCTTTCTCATGGCTGAATAATATTCCAGTGTGTGTGTGTGTGTGTGTGTATACACCATGTTTTTTTATCCATTCATCCACTGATGGACACTAAGTCAGCATTTAGAGGAATACTTATAGCTTTAAGCAATATATTAGAAAAGAAACATAAACATAAACAAAGAATCCATCTCAAGAAGTTAGAAAAAAACTGGATAAAAGAACACTAGGAGAAACAAAGGAAATAAAAGGAAGAGAAGAAATGAATGAAATGGAAAACAAATGAACAACCGAAAGGTTAACAAGATGGGAAGTTGACCTTTGAAAAGCAAAATAAGTTTGATTAACTTTTGGTGAAACTGATAAGAAAAATAAGAGAGCAGACAAAAATAACAACATCAGGAATTTTTTAAAAACTGCAGATTCTTTAGACTTTAATAATCATAGAATATTATGAAAAATAATCTACAAAAAATTTAAATCTATTTAACAAACCTATACAAGGAACTTACCATGTGGCAGGCACTATTCTATATACTTTTAAAATATTAATTTATTTTTCCTCACAACAACTCCACAAACGAGGCACTATTATTTTGCTCATTTCTATTATCATGCCCATTTTATATACAGCAAAACTAAGGCTGAGAAAATTATGAATCTTTGCCAAAGTCACTCAGATAAGATCCAGAATTTGAATCCATCATAATGTTTTAAGAGTCCAAGGACTTTACCACTATGTTAAGTGGAAATTGAGCAAGAACTTTAAAAACACTACAACTTGCCAAAGCTGGCAGGGGAAGAAATAGAAGAGATGAATAGTCCTGTAAGTTTTAATTGTTATTTTATTAAAACAGGTATTTGAAACTTTTTCACAAAAAATTCAGCTAAGATGGCTTCACTGGTGAGTTTTATCACACACTTAATGAAAAAAACTCAATCTTTACATAAAAATCTTAGGATAGAAAAAAATGTATACATTCTACAAATTCTTTTGTGAGGCTAGCACAACCTTGACACCAAAACCCAATGAAGACAGTATTAAAAAAAAAAAGTGTAGGCCAATCTCACTCATAATAATAGGTACAAAAAATTAAATAAATTATTATCTAAATAAATTCACAAATATATGAAAGTGATAGAACTTCATGACCAAGCTGGGTTTCTATCTGGAGTGCAAAGTGTGTGTAGCTCACCATGTTAATAGACTAAAGGAGAAAAATTGTATGATTATCTCAACAGGTGCAAAAAAGGGAGGTTTTGAGAAAATTCTACACTGATCGAGGATAAATTTTTCTTGCAAACTAGAAATAGAAGGAAAATTCCTTAATTTGATAAAGACCATTTACAAAAAGTATAGTCCTCAACATATACTTAATGGTGAAATTTGAAAGCAAAATGAGACAAATTATCTACCAGCAACACCTTTATTCAACATGATGCTGGAGGTCCCAGCCAAGAAAAAGAGCTCAAACAAGGATTGGAAAGAAGGAAATACAAATTCCAAATTTCTTAGATGACAAGGTCATCTACGTAGATATCTAACAGAATCAACAAATAAATTGTTAGAATTAATGAGTGTTTACCAAGACCACTAGCATACACCCTCCACTCTCTTACTCCCTTTTGCTTGGCAAAAGTACAGCTTTTAGAATGGTACACTGGAAACTTCTGCATGTAAATTTAAAAACTGAATTTAATCAACATCTTTGTCCTCTTCCCAAACTACATAAAGACATCAGCCCTTTTCCTAAAATGTTGTTAACCTGTATTTTAATTCTATCTTTAAAAAACTTTATAAATTTGACATAGTATTGTGTTATATTAGATCTACTTGCATATCTATCAATTTCTTCGTTCAATATTCCTTCTCGAATCTCAGACCTTCTACACGGGATCATTTTACTTTTCCCTAAAGTATCTATTTTAGGATTTTCTTTAGTGAGCATCTGTTGGCTGTAAACTCTCTGAGCTTGTGTCTGTTCTCAAAGAATGGTTTGGCTGGGAATAGAATCCTGAGCTGGCTGCTATTGCCTCTTACATATTGAATGTGTTACTGCACTGTCTTCTAGCTTCCTTTGCTACTGCTGAGAATTATTATTCCTCTGTAGGTGATCTTAGATTTCTCTCTGGCTGCCTCCAAGGAAAAAGTCCTCGTCCTCAGCCAGGAGATCAAAGTCCACGTTTGACAGCGTGGTAGACCAGGGGAGGGGAGGGTGAGGGGATCAGAGGAGTGGGACAAGCACGTCATTGGAGCAGAGCTGCCTTGTTTGGGTCAGAAGCATCTCCTCTGACCCTTCACCCGCTGCTGAAGCCACCATCAGTGACTAAAAGACTAGGGGGCACCCAGATTTGAACTGGGGACCTCTTGATCTGCAGTCAAATGCTCTACCCCTGAGCTATACCCCCTGGTGTGCCAGTTAGATCTAATTAACACCTTTCCCTGTGCTGCCATACCCAGCGCTTCTGCCCCAGCTGCCCCTGCAGGATGAGTTGGCTGAGTTGCCAGACCTGCTTTACTGCAAACTCATCTCCCTGCCTGAGTAGAAGGAACAGGGTCCCACCTCTCACAGCTCCACAAACTCTCCACTGTCAATCCTGGAGGAGGGCATAGCCCCGGGAGTAGTCCCCTGACAGCTGGAAGGATCTATAATGACATCTCCATTGTGGTTTTTGTGCTTAGCACTCGAGACTCAAAATGCCCAACAGCCCAGCCAAACACACAACGCTTCAAAGATAGAACACACATTAACTGGATATGGTCAGAGCTCTCCACACAATGCCGCACCCCAGGATGCAGGTTGACCTCTCTGCCGTTGCCCCAAATCTCCCTAAGCTCCCGGTCCACCTTTCTGCGCTCCGCTCTGTGCTGCGGGGCCTAGGACTCCATCAACCACACTCGTCCTTTGTCAGGTGGCTTCCTGGGCGGTCCTGTCAATAGGGCTCCAGAGGGGAACTGTTGGGAAGAGCAGGAGGAAGCACCTGTCCTTCCTGCCTGCTGGGTTCTGGTCCGTGTTGCCCGGCAGTGACGGTCCATCCTAGGTGGTTGCCGCCTGCAGTTTGGTGCTCACAGGGCCAGCTTTGTCATGTCTCCTCAGGGACACTAACACCACCTTAGGGGTCTGGGTCCCATACACACAGAGCCCCTCCGCAAGCTTGTAGGATGTAACAAGGTCATCCTCCTCCCTTTGCTCCCACAGCCCCGGTGTGGGAGCCACGTCTCGCAGGTACTGCCTCCATGATACTTAGTCTTCCCACTCGTGCTTTCTGATTTCTGTTTGTTGTGGGTTAAATTGTGTTCCCCACAAAAGATATGTTGAATCTCAGCTGCCAGTAGCTCAGAATGAGACCTTATTTGGAGGGGGATGTCAAAGATGTAATTTGTTGAGATGAGACCACAATGGAGTCGGGCAGGCCCTTAATCCAACATGACCGGAGTAAGAGAGGGACACACACAGGGACGTGGCCATGTGAACACAGAGGCAGAGCCTGGAATGAATCATCTACAAGGCAAGGGATGCTGAGTGTTGCCAACAAACGCCAGAAGCTGGGAAGAGACCAGAAAGGACCGTCCCCTAGAGCCTTCAGAGGGAGCCTGGCCCTGCCCACACCCTGGATTTCAGACTTCTAGCCTCCAGAACTGTGAGACAATAAATGTCTGTTGTCTTAAGTCGTCTATTTTGTGGCGCTTGGTTACAGCAGCCCTAGGAAATTGACTCACAGATTAATAATTATTTATATTAAATTCTCTCTGTTAAAATAACCAGCACAATTTTTGCCTTGGACTGGACCCTAGACAACACAGAAGTTGGACCATTGGGGTCTCCGGAAACAGACCCTCAAAGAGGATACTAAGTATGGATTTGGTCCTGTGCTTGATCTCCAGGACAGTGCTGAGTGCCTGACTGGACTGTGAGTCATGAGGGGTGGCCATCTGGGTGCTGTTTCACAGGTTTCAGCCAGCCTCCTTTATTTTTATACTCCTCACCCCCAGCCTCCTGCTTTTGAGGGGAGTCTCTGTAATAAACTCCATATTGTCAATTCAGCTCAATGAGGGAAAAAAGGACTTGAAAAGAGGGAACCTGGACTTGAACCAGGGACCTCTTGATCTGCAGTCAAATGCTCTACCACTGAGCTATACCCCCACCTGCTACTAATGGTTGTAATTAATGAACATCTTTACACTTCCACACACACAGACTGCCCATTCTGACTCAGTGGAGAGCTGTTAGTCCCATTCAATTGTAACGCTCCCCCTTTATGCCTTAACTATCTTCCTTTTCCAAAAAGGACCGTCGTTCTTGATGCCAGCTTGGAAGGTCATTGGAGGTTCCATCGGAGATAACAATGTCTGTGCCGGGCTTGACATCCAGGCAGAAGATGAAGCTCAGAGGTTCACCCGCAGCTTTTCAGTTGAGATCACGTCAAAACAGCCTACAGCGTGGGGCCGAGATGACGTTCTCTCCCACCTCACCTCCAGATTCTCCACCTGCTTAAGGCACTTGAACTTTCAAGTTGTTACTTTAGTCTGCCTCACATATCATTTCCTGCACTGCTCACTTCTTCCTGTCTTTCCTCTAGCCATCCCCTGCCATCCATGCTGACGTCTAAACTAAACTTTTCTAAACTTTTTGTTTCTTTGAATTTCTCTCCCAAAAGACAAAAAAAAAAAATCACTGTCTTTGGTATCATTTCCCAAAGTGGTCCAAAGGCTTGGCTGATTCTAGGGGAGGTGTCAGACTGATGACAGAAGGACTCTGCATTCGTTAGGTATTGTATAACATACTCCCAAACTTAGCAGCTTAAAACAACACATCTTCATTATATCATGCAGTTTCAGAGATTCCAGGATTTGGGGGTAGCGTAGTTGGGTGGTTCTGGTTCAGGGTCTCTCATGAGGTTGTGAATAAGATGTCAGCTGGGGCGGGAGGAGCCCCTCTAGGCTGGCTCACTCACACAGCTGTTGGAAAGAGGACTCAGTTCCTCACAGGCTGTTGGCAGGAGGCCTCAGTTCCTTGCTTGATGTATCCCCACATCATGGCAGCTGGGTTCCCCCCAGTGCTAATCTCATCCAAAAACACCCTCACAGACCCACCCAGAGTAAGGTTTGACCGAACATCTGGGCACCCTGTGGCCCGGTCAAGTTGATGCACAAAATTAACCATCATATGTACTAAGCACATACTTAGTTTTGTAAGAACGTACTAAACTGTTTCCCAGAGTGGTTGTACCATTTTACATTCCTACCTGCAATATATGAGTGGGCCAGATTTCCTGTATCCTCACCAGCACTTGACGTTGTTTTAGTTACGCCGATAGATGTGTAGTGACATTCCATTGTTGTTTTAATGTGACTTCCCTAATGGTTAGTGATGCTGACATCCTCTCAAGTGCTCATTTGCCATCTGTATATTCTTCACTGAAATGTCTGTTCATATATTTTTGCCCATTTTCTAATTGGGATTTTTTTTGAATTTTGACAACTTTATATAATCTAGATTCAAGTCCCATTTTAATACTTTTACATTCTGTAACAATATTTATTATTGTTCTGTGTATCTTTTTTAAAATCCAAGTGGCATAATGCGGAATGTATAGTTCTGTATCTTAAATTCTTTTGCACATGACAATATATTTTTTTCCATTTTTTAACTGAAGTATAGTCAGTTTACAATGTTGTGTCAATTTCTGGTGTACAGCATAATGTTTCAGTCATACATATACATGTATATATTCCTTTCCATGTTCTTTCTCATTATAGGTCACTACTAGGTATTGAATATAGTTCACTGTGCTATACAGTAGGAGCTTGTTTATCTAATTTATATATAGTAGTCACTATCTGCCAAATCTCGAACTCCCAATTTATCCCTTCCCACCACTTTTCCCCCCTGGTAACCATAAGTTGTTTTCTATATCTGTGAGCCTGTTTCTGTTATGACATATATTTTTGAGAGCTATCTATATCACTCTTATATTTGGTACATTGAATTTGTAGGACTCAAGAGGTAATAATAAAAGCAACTTCACTTTTGCCTTTCACTGTCCCTTTAAACTTTCTCAGTGAAATATTCTTCTTGCCCAAGTGACTTAAATGATCATTCTTAGGTAACAGAAAGTCCTGTGGTTGCAGTCTGAATTTGTAATTCAAATGTCCAGTTCCATGTAGTACTCAATACTCTGAAACTGACTTCCACTTCTCTCCACCCCTAGAAGGCGGACATGGTCCCTCCTCTTTCTCCTCCACCTAGCATTCATTCCTAGCGCTTAGGGTGGGGAGGAGGAAGGGAGGGAGGAGAAGATGGGAATAAGAAACCTCCTACTTGGTCAGTACTGTAGTAAGATGGATTTGCCTTCTCTGAGCCTTGTAAATGTTTGCAATTACATTTCAGGCATTTCCATGGGATTCCTCCGAAGCCTCCATTGGGAACATTTGACTGCTCCCATGATCTGGGAAAGCATTTTTCTCCTGGCTTTCTGGAATCTGTGTCACACAGACTCTCTCTGTTGGGGTCCATGACCCATCCTCTTGTGTAGAGTTTGATGTTACTCCACAATGGTGCTCTCCGGTGTGGCCTGCAGGGAATACTCATGTGCCTTCCGTTCCCACCCGCTCTGGTAGGACAGGCTGATTCCAAAGAGCCGCGGCTCCTTCCCACCTGCGGGGCAGGTGCCTCAGCTCAGCTTCATGCTGGACACACCTCGCTGCAAACCTCAGCTCCAGGTCCCCAGCCCTCTAGTGACTCTGTGAAGCCCCTCCGCTACACTTTAGGGGAGGATACCCCCAGCTCTTCTTCTCAAAAAGAACAATCCACCCCCTTCTCTCCAGAAAAGTCCTCCTCATCAATACTCTGATCTCCAACAAACTGACCCTCTTATACCTGACTTTCAAATATCTGCAGGGCACTGTTGCCCTCCTGCCTTTGGTACCTGATACCTATTTTATCTTGGACTCTCAGTTAAGACTTCCTTTGAACTATTTTATTACATTATAGGAATCCAGGAAGTTTTATTTATAGTCTACTATTAATGGACATACTAAAAACGTTTCCTGCTTTTTGCACATTAACAATACTGCTGCAGTGAACATCTTTGTATGTATCTCCTGATGCACTTATGCTAGAATTTCTCAAGGGAATATGCCCAGAAATGAAATTTCTGGATTGTATGCACACTTATAATTCTACAATTATAGTTTTATATTATTTTAATATTTGTTTTGACTATTTTTATTGCCAAATTTTTCTCCATAGGTGAGTGGGTCCGTCATACTCCCATCTTCAACAAATGAAAATACCATTTTCTCTCTCTTCAACTTGTGATCTAGTTAAATCTCAACTTATCCTAACTTTTGAGACAGAGGTAAAAATGGTGCCTCTATACTGTTTTAATTGATCTTCATTTCTTTGATTTCTAGCAAAGTTGAGCATCTTTTCATATGTTTATTTAACATCTTCTGTAAATTGTTTATTCTGTCTTTGTCAATTTTCCTGTTGGGGTAACTTTTTTCTGATTACTCTCTAGGAATTATCTTTTTAAATAATTAAAAAATTTTAAATTGTGGTTGAAAACATATAATATAAAATTTACCATCTTAGCCATTTTAAGTGGACTGTTCAATAGTGTTAAGTATATTCATGATGTTTTGCAACAGAGCTCCAGAAACTTTTCATCTTGCTTATATTCTGGTCCAAATATATTCTGCATCATATGCGTTGTGAAAATTCAGCATCTCTTGTTTAAGGAATTTTTTGTCATATAAAAATTTAAATCTTGGTGCAATCAAAGTTATCTTTTATAGTTTGTGATTTGGGAGCTGTGTTTAAGAAAGCTTTCCCTGAATTATACATATTTTATAAACAACGTTTGTGGTACGCCTCTTTCCCAAATTCATACACCAAAACTTAATCCCTAATGTGATGATATATGGAGGTGGGGCCATTGGAAAGTGATTGGGTCGAGGGTGGAGCCCTCCTGAAATGAATTAGTGCCCTTATGAAAGAGACCCCAGAGAGCTCTCTTGTCCCTTCTACCACATGAGAACACAGAAGACAGAAGATATGTTTGTGTGTGTAGCACAGTTAATATATATATTTTTTTTTAGTAAAGGGGATAAAATTTTGCCAATATCTAGGGTCACTATGTTGCATAACTCCAGGGATAATGTAACTGGTGGAGTTGTGTGATACACAACCCATGTGACTGTATTTGGCTGCCTTGGCACTAGCCATCATCTCTCTAATATTCTATCTATTAAGACTTATCATATGAATGCCTGCTGTTTTTCAGAGCTAATAAAATATTTTACTCGGTTGATGAATCGGTATGTTTTCACTGCCAGTTGATTACCAGGATGTGCAGAAATACATTTTGTGTTCAGCAGCAGTAGCTTCTCCTAACCTGGGCTCTTACGAATAATTATTTACATCCTCTCCCAAACGTTTAAATTCTTGTGCTTTTTTCCCCTTCAATTTTAAAAATTGTGGTAAAATACACATAGCATAAAATGTATTATTTTAACCACATTTAAGAGTACAGTTCAATGGTACTAAGTACATTCATAATGTTATACAACTATCACCACCATCCATCTCCAGAGCTTTTTCATCTTGCCAAACTGAAACTCTGCCTGCATTAATCGGTAACTCCCCATTCCACCCACCCTCCTCAGCCCCTGGTACCTACCAGTCTCCTTTCTGTCTCTATGATTTTGACTGCCTCATATAAGTCAGCCCTTGCCTTTTTAAACTTGCTGGATTGGTGGACTTTTATTGTATCTTTTATTGCAAGCTGCTTCAGATCCTATCTTTTTGAAGCAAGCTTGGTATAAACAAATAAAATCAGGATGGTGATAATTAGGCACAAGGGAAACACAGAGGAAGCTTAGGGCAGACTTCCTCTACCCCTCCAGGAAATGAAGATGGCTGAGGAGATAAAAATGTAACGTGTGAGAAATGTCACAGGAGGAACGCTTAGGTCTTTACCACTCGTTGGAAATTTAGATTCCATGCATAAGGAAAAGGTGTAACTTCCTCCGGAGTAAAGAAAAAAGAAAGCCTCATAATAGAGGGGGCACCTGGAGTTGAACCAGGGACCTCTTGATCTGCAGTCAAATGCTCTACCACTGAGCTATACCCCCACTTGTCTATATGCTCTTCATAAAATACTTTCATAATTGCAGGCTTTCCCAACCTGTGTTCTCACCATCTTGTGTCTCCCCGGGGAGCTGCCTGAGCTGCTTCTCTGGGCATCCACCCATCTGTCCCACTTGCTCTCCTTCCTGAGTCTGCACACCTGTGCCCACCCAACCACCCCTCTTCCCAGAGCACTTCTCACCCCTCCCTCATTAGTATTGTTATTGTTGTTGCTGCTATTATTACGGAGTACAGGAGGACCTCCACCCAGCCCCTTAGTATCCAAGATGCTTCATTTCTTTTTTCTTTTTCCCCATCTCCTGCTCTGTTTTGGTTTCCTTTCCCAGGGACCAGGGCATGGGACCTATCGGAGGCTGTCAGGGCCCTGGCTAACCCCAGGAGAGGCACCTGGCCAGGAAAGTTGCAGCCTCAGATTTCTAGGGGAAGAGGAGTGGGCAGGGCTAAACCTAGATGTCGGCACAGCGACAGGACCTGGGACTGGGCTCTGGACCTACTTCTTCTGGAACCCAAAAAGCCCGTGCTGTAGAGTTGTACGTTTTCTAGTACTGTGCCATCATTGCATTTCTGTTTTAGACTTTCTTGGTTATGTTGTGCTATACAATTGGATATGATTTCCTACTGTTTTATTTAAATTATTCTGAAGTGAAACTGGCCTTCCCCAGTAAAGGAGGATGGTTCTTTGGTCAAGAGTCTGGGAGTAGCTGAGCCCAGGCTAGAACCTTCAAACAAGCACTCGAGGTCCAACTGTAGGAGAATGTAGGCTAGTCAAGCGGCCAAGACTCCAGACACAAATGAGGCGCTGCATTCCGCAATCTGCCTTTCTTTGAAAAAAAAAAAAAAAGAGTTAAGAGTATTGGCAAGTGAATGATTTTTTCCCAGGATTATCAAACAACACTGGATGAACAGGAACACACATCTTGGCCCACTCCTCAGACGATTTCCCTAGGACCGACTCCTGAAAGAGAAGACGTCACTCTTGGAGGAACGGGCTCCTTACTGCGGCTCACAGCTGCCAGCAACATCACCGTCCCTGGGGTGCTCTGCGCCCCGCCCTTCACTTCCCAGTCCCCGCGGTGCTGCGGGCTTGTGGCGTGCACTCTGCGGGGCACTGAATCCTGAGCAGGCAGAACCTCGGTGTGGTCATCGATGTATGGACCTTGGCTTCCAGACTTGCAGACCAGACTCCTGACTTTGTGGATGCGACCCTTTCTGACCTAGCTCTGAAGACCTCCCTAGTCAAGCTCTGGAAGAAAGATGCGTAATAAGCCAGAATGGCCTCAATGTTACCCGGGAAACCAAATTAGCTCTCAGAAGGTTGCTTGCTGAGGCTGCAATCGGAGCTCTTGAGGGTATCTTCTCAGGCCACGGAAAATTATTACAAATTATTCCTGTTCCAAAGTACCGTCCTGTCTCTAGAGGCCAGAATCACAGCTACCATACTGGGAACCTCGGCGTGTCCCCATGCGCCCCTCCTGGGTCACTGAGCCGGGTCATTCCGCCTCCTGAACACGCATGCCCCTGCTCCATCGAGTCTCTGGGCTCCGGAATCTGCTCAGTGTGGACAGATCTTAGTCCCCAGATTGAAGGGTGGAAGATACTTAACTTTTTTCTACAAAACAGCTTAATCTTTATTTTGCGTCCCATCCTATTGAGTGGCAGAAATTTAATGAGATAACCTCGGGGCTCCCCCAAACCCTCCCCCACCCTGTATCACACCTAAGTTCTAAAAGCGCTTTCCGAGTACCACAGTGTTAGGGGTGGGCATGTGGTCCTCCATGTGGTCTTGACCACATTGTTGAGCGGGGACCTTTTGAGCCCACGCGGGTCGCGAGGCATCTCCTCCCGGCCACGCCCGCGCCGCGCCCCCTGCTGGCGCAGAGTGGGTGCTAATCGTTATTCCTCCGAATGAATAATTCCCTTCCCTATGTTGTTAAAGGCACAAGACCTACCCGCCGGAGGGGTGGGGGAAGAGCAGCCATGGGGGGCGGGGGACAGGAAACCATGGTCACCAACTCCAGTAAGACTCGCTGCACCTGAACTGTAGGAAGACCCAGCTTCCTAACTGGTCTCTGAGTCTCCCCTCCGGGACCCCTTTGACTCCATTACTTACTCTCCATCCTTCCAAGACATCTCTTAGAGACCTTCCTAGGACATGGTACTAAGCACTGTCCCTGAATTGTCACCTCTTCTCTTCATATCAGCCCTCTGAGATAGGTACGATTATTATCCCTGGTTTGGAGATAAAGGCACCAAAGCTTAGAGAAATCCAGTAACCCAGACAGTCTAACTCCAGAACTAAAACTGGTGACCATATTGCAAGAATTCTTTCTAAAACACAGACTGAATTGGGTCTCTGTCTGCCTGGCAGTGCTGGATAAAACAGCAGCCAATTCTTTACTGTCTGGTTTCTTTCTAAAATATTCGGGAGATAACAGCTCATCACCCATTGCTTTAGGCTGTGAAGTTGTGATACCCCTTGATTAGGTCAGAGCTCACTTTTAGTGATACACTGATCTGAAGAAGTCACTTTAAACCTCCTTGTAGACGCGCCTCCCAGGGGCAGCCCTGCTGATGGCCAGTCCCACCCATTGTCCGCTCACTCTGCTTTCCCTTTCACGGGGTGATGTTATGCTCAAGTTTCAGGGATCTCACCATCCGGAATATAAAGGAAAGGGGGGCATTCTAGAGGCTGGAGGGAGGCACGTTCCTCCCCTAAACCCAGAGCGAAATGAGCCGTGAAGCCAACCCCTGGGACAGGGACCCACCTGGCCTGACAGCTGAGTAGCGCGCTCTCTCTCTCTCTCTCTCTCTCTCTGATGTATATATGTAAGAGAGAGAGAGAGAGAGAGAGAGAGAGAGAGAGAGAGAGAGAGAGAGAGAGAGAGAGAGAGAGAGAGAGAGAGAGAGAGAGAGAACCATAACCCCCATAGAGACAGAGAAAGAGATTTATTTTAAGGAATTGGCTCACGTATCTGTGGAGGCTGAGAAGTCCCGTGATCTGCACCTGCAAGCTTCAGACCCGGGAAAGCTGGGACTGTAGGTCCAGACTGAGCCTGAAGGCCTGAGAGGCAGAGCTGATCGTGGAGGTTCTAGTCTGGCCAGGAGCGCAGTGCTCCAGCCCTGTAGTCAGGCAGAGGAATCCTCCCTTCTCCCACCCTTTAGTTCTGTTCAGCCCTCAGTGGTTTGGGTGGGGCCCACCAGCACTGGGGAGGACCATCTGCTTTACTTAGCTTTTTACCAATTCAAATGCTAATCTCATCTGTAAATACTCTCACAAACACCCCCCCCCAAAATTATGTTTAACCAAATATCTGTGTGCCCTGTGACCCAGTCAACTTGACATGCGAAATTAACCATCACATTTCCTGGAACATTTTCAACATGCCCAATTTGGTTATGTCTAGAGGCTTGGTCAGATCCATGTTCCATGCTTTTGCCAAGAAGACATCACTGGAAATTCTTCCTTTGTGTAAGGACACTCATCCAGTCTGTTTGTCTCTCTTTTTGTGAAATTAAGATTAACTGGTGTGTTGAGGTGTTGTTAACGTCGTTATAAAAGTCCCCATCAAATATTCATCTCATAGTTTTTTGGCAGGTAAGCAAGGTGATATTTGCTTAGGTCCATTATTTCATTAAGAGTTGTGAATGGCTTTATTCAAATTCTCTACATTTATTAGCTCAAATTCTTTTATAAGGAAGAATTTTCTTTCTTTTGAAGTACTCAGTTTATTTTATTCATAATATTTTGCTACGAGTCACAGTGTGCTTAGTAAAAGTCCAATATCATTTTTCTTTTCTATTTTTTAATTGACGTATAGTCAGTTTATAATGTTGCATTAATTTCTGGTGCACAGTGTAGTAATTCAGTTATATATATATATAAAAGAATATGAAAAGGAATATATATATATATTCTTTCTCATTATAGGCTTTTACAAGGTATTGATTATAGTTCCCTGTGCTATACAGTAGGACTTTGTTGGTTAGCTCTTTTATATATAGTAGTTAGTACCTGCAAATCCCAAACTCACACGTTATCCCTCCATCCTGCCCTTCCCCTTCTGGTAACTATAAGTTTGTTTTCTACATCTGTGAGTCTGTTTCTGTTTTATAAATAAGTTCATTTGTGTCATTTTTTTAGATTCCACATATAAGTGATATCATATGGTATTTCTCTTTCTCTTTCTGACTTCCTTCACTAAGTATGACAATCTCCAGGTCCATCCATGTTGCTGCAAATGCCATTATTTTATTCTTTTTCATGGCTGAGTAGTATTCCTTCATATATATGTACCACACCTTTATCCAATCATCTGTCATTAGAAATTTACATTGCTTCCATATCTTGGCCATTGTAAATAATGAGGAAGAGTTTTCTGTATCAAATATTTTGTTCTGTTGGAATATAATTAATATAGAAGATGTAGAACAAATGCTTGATTCTTTCCTTTCACTTATAAGTTTTCAGAATAATGAATTGATTCCTTAGCAACCTCCAAATTCAACAGTGAGGGCTCCAGTAGTCTTTGTGAATTTCCTTGTTTTCTGTATGGGTGAGTGTGAACATGTGTGTGTGGGGGGGGCACAGGCAAAAGAAATCACCAGGCTGGGTGGGCTCCCAGGAGATGCCTTTAAATAGACATCAAGGCCATTCCTGGAGAGTGACTTGTAGTTATGTGTAAGGTGGGAAGGATCAAAGGCTTGATTTGCAGTGCAGGGAGGTGGGCCTCAGGGGAGGACGGTTCACTGGAGCTGCCCAGGAAGGGGAGGGATGGCAGCAGGAGGCTGACTCCCAGCAGCACACAGAGCCTTTGAGGAGAACTCCTGCAGAACCAGGAAGGGCCTTGGCAAAGGTCCTGGGCTCAGTCCTGAGGGAGTGGGGCCCCAGGGGAGCTGCTTGCCTCCAAATGGCCTGAGCAGACCTGGGCTCGGAGTGGGTCTCTGCGCCCAGCAGCAGACTGCCCAGACCCTGGATTCTGGCAAAACACAGCAGAAAAGGCAAAGACATTCAAATTACTCATGCTGGATTCCCCACCAATCTTGGTGGGTGAGACCTCATTTAATTTGATTATTTATTTAAATTTACAACATTATATTAGTTTCTGGTGTATAGCATGGTGATTCAGGCCAGTCCTGTGTGTGTGTGTGTGTGTGTGTGTGTATGTATATATATACACACACATATATATATATACTTTTTCATTTTAGGGTATTACAAGCTACTGAACATAATTCCCTTAATCTGATTATTTTAAATTTTAAATTGTATTTTAAAAAGGTAAATACTGAACTCACAGAATTCATGTGATATAGTGTTCAAAGTTACAAAAAAGTATGCAGCTGGAAGCATCCAAGATGTCCTTCAGCAGGTGGATGGATAAATAAATTGTGGTCCATCAGACAAGGGAATATTATTTGACACTAAAAAGAAAGGCACTATCAAGTGAAGAAAAGACATGAAGGAAATTTCAATGCGTATTCCTAAGTAAAAGAAGCCAGTCTGAAAAGGCAAAACTATGTCATTCTAGAAAAGGCAAAACTATGGTGAGAGTGAAAAGATCAGTGGTTTCAGGGGCTTGGGGGACAGAGAGATAGCTATACAGGCAGAGCACAGAGGATTTTTAGGGTAGTGAAAATACTCTGTATGAGACTGTAATGAGGGAGACATGTCATTATACATTTGTCCAAACCCATAGAATGTACAACACAAGAGTGAACCCTGATGTTAACTGTGGACTTTGGTGACTATGTGTCACTGCATGTTCATCCATTGTAGCAACAGTACCACTCCAGTTGGGGATGTTGATATGGGGGAAGTTATGCAAATGCAGGGACAGGGGATACATGGGAAATCTCTGTATCTTCCTCTCAATTTTGCTGTGAACCTAAAACTCTAAAAAAAACCTTAATAAATACATAAATTTAAAGAATAAAGTGAAGAAAAGAAGTATGCAGTGAACAGTCTCCCTCTCTCATCTAACGAGACTGCCAGCGTCCCTGGAGGAGCGCATGTCAAGTTTCTTACGTAGTCTTCCACAGATAGTCTGCACATGTCGCTAATGAATGCAGTTTCTCCCTGACTTTATTTATAAACACAAATGGTAGAACAAACATACATATGTGACTGCTTTTTTCATCTAATTTAATTTTGTATAAATAGTGGCATTGCTTACCTGAGCCATTTCTTTTTATAGGACTCAATTGGCTTGAGTCCCTGGATGCCTTCGAGGCAGAAATGAGGGAAAGTTTCCAGCTGAAACATCACTCACACATATCTTCATCCTGGTGTATCACCAGGCAGTCTTCTGAGGGAAAGGGAAATTTGGGATAACTAAAGGGGGCACCTGGATTTGAACCAGGGACCTCTTGATCTGCAATCAAATGCTCTACCCCTGAGCTATACCCACTACTAGAATAGTTGCTCTGTCTCCTCAGGACTTCTTACTTCGTTAGTCACACAGAAGACACGAGGTAATTTAAAGATCTACTGCTTATTGAACACTTACACGTGCTAGATAAAATGTTCTGAGACCTTCATATACTGTATACAGTTTTGAAAATGATTTTTGGTAGGGCTATTTCCACCACCATCACCACCACACTCATCATGGGTGACAGTGACATTTGTCATTTAAGCAACGTGCCCCAATCATGAAGCATAAGTGACAGAATCAAGACTCTGAGGACCACTGCTCTATCCTGCCTCAACTCAGCTGCCCTTGGAGGGTGGCCTTCAGGGCCAACCCTGCGACACCCAGCAGTCCCTCTCCCCCCATCTCCCTGCAGACTCTCCCCCTTTTATGATGGGGTTGCCAGGGAAGCAGGGTGGTCACCTAACCTAGTGCTTTGAGAGGACCCACCAGAGGCCTCTGGAAGTCAGGTGCTTGAACTGAGGTTTCCTAAATTTTTGAGTGAATTAGCCTTTGTATGAGGAACACTTTCACATGGCACAGAATTGAAAACATACGAAACAGCATGCAGAGAAAAATTAAGACTTCATTCCATCCCTGTCACCCACCCACCATGTAACTTCTTACTGGTTTCTTGTTGTGTAGACACCTTTGAAAGGGACTGTTTTTCTCTTAGAGCCCAGGGTAGCTTAATTTTAGTTTATTGTAGTGCTTACTTCTGTATACACAGAAGTACACAAAACTAGATCCAAATGTTTTGTACTCACAGTTTTATACACTATTAAGGCAAAACAATTTTAGAAATGAATACAAACAAAATCACAAACCCAATAACATTCAAGTTAATAGCAACTCAAATGAACTAGTTTTGCTAGAAGAGGCTCTTGGCAATGGGCTTGCAAAGCTGACCATACCTGGAGACCCTGCTGGCCCCCAGCTCATCTCTGAAACTGCCTCTGCTAATGATACAGGAAAACGGGGCATCAGAGGAGGGCCGTGTCCCAGGTCTTGGGCGAGTCCCTGGGATGCACCCCATCAAGCGAGGGTCCTTGGCTTTGCACAGGAAAGAATTCAAGAGCGAGCCATAGCTGAGTAAAGGTAGATTTATTCAGAGAGATACACACTTCATAGACAGAGCGCGGGCTGTCTCAGAAGGCAAGAGAAAGGCCACAAGGTGCAGGCTTGTTAGTTTTTATGGGCTCAGTAACTTCATAAGCTAGTAAGTGGTAGGATTATTCCAACTACTTTGGGGAAGGGCTGGGCTTTCCAGGAATTGGGCCACCACCCACTTTTTGACCTTTTATGGTCTGCCTTGAAACTGCCATGGCACCTGTGGGAGCGCCATTTAGCAGCTATTGTGTTACGATGAGCGTATAATGAAGCCCAAGGTCCACTGGGAGTTGACTCTCCCACCATCTTGGTGCTAATGGCTATGTCATTCCCTGGAGGGTTGTGCCTGCCCCCTTCCCTCCTGTTTCACTAGCGCACCCAGTGATGGCCTCTCACAGCGCAAATTCATCTCTCATAGGCTGAAGTCGGCCCCTGTTCTCCTGTCACCTGAAGTGTCAGCACAGTGTGGTGCCAACGTGGTCATAAACAGGGCACACTCCAGCCCTGGCATCAGATTACAAGATGGCCTTGAAAAGAAGCCATAGTGTGACTTGATCTAAATGGTTGAGATTGTTATTAAAATATGAATAGAAACTTTTAAAGATTCTTAGGCAAACTCAAGAACCACTGAGAAGCACTGATCTAGCTGCCCCCTTCGTGCCCAGGCACGTTTGGGCTGCAGACAAGGGTCAGGACCAGGCCTCAACGGTTTTGATTTCTACTCCAGAATCTAAACCCAGGTCTCCCTCCTTTCACTTTCTTCTGCCCCCTCCTTTCCCACCCAACCCCCTTCACATCCACCCTCTCCCCAGCCAGGGAGAGGAGCCTTTCCAAGTAAAAACCCCATCCCAGGGAATGTGAGGAGATCAACTGAAGAACTACGAAGTCTTTGTTTAGTAAGACCCCCTAAACCTGTCCCTGGGACAGTCCTACTTTCAGATCTGCTGTCCTGGCATCTGGTTCATGGAGTCAAAGTGAAGCTTTGGACGTTCATTTTGTCAAAGGTGAAACATCTGACCTTACCAGGAATGCTGCTATAAACTCCATTAAAAAATTCAGTAGAAGACAGAACTCTTCGTTTCTGCAGTCATAAGACAAGAATGCAATTTTTGGAGCACAGCGTTGTGATATAAACAATGTTCTTAGCGAGGGAGTCTTCGGTAAGTTCTAAGCAAATTAAATAGCAATGTCGTTGGATCCGTGGTACACATGCAATTTCCAAGTGCATCCAGACAAGCTGTGAGAGTCTACCAATTCACATAAAAGCAGAATGTGTTTTTAAAAAAGTTTTCCAAAAAGTAAATTATTTTTGTGACAGAGCTGATTTAATACAAGAAAATATTTCATGATGGCAATATGTATAAGACAGTACAAATAGCTACTGAATAGGACTTTTCTGTAGGTCCACCAGTATAATCCGTTACTTAGACACATCTTCCCTAATGCCAATAAGATTTTAGAAACGTTCAAGCCATTGAAGAACTACTTTGTGAACTAATCTAAGTGTCCTGCAATGGTATTGGTATTAAACATTTTTTTGTAAATATGTGTACCAAAAATTGTTGTTGCATTTTGCACAGATCTGTTGGAAATCTTTAACCAAAGCAAGAGAGAAACTGAACAAATTAAACAATGAATGTTCAAAAATGGTGTACCAGATTGAATTCTGAAATTCTAAAATTTCGCCTGCAACTCAGAAGACTCTTTGGCTGGAGCTCCTCATTTAAATTGGATACATTTACATTCTGTACTCGAAGGGAATTAAATTGTCAAAGCTTATGATTCTGCAGCATCTAAATTTGGTGAGTTAGTCAAAAGAATCATACTCATTTCAAGAGCTTTGCCTTATAAATGTTTTTTGTGGAAGAAACATACCTTGAATGGAAACAAAAAGACAATATCTGTGAAAATTCTGAGTCTAAAATAATTACACGTTGCTATATATAAAATAGACAAACAGCAGGTTTCTACTGTACAGCACAGGGAACTATAGCCAATGTCTTGTGGTGACCTGCAATGAAAAAGAATCTGAAAAGGGATATACGTATGTTCATGTAAGACTGAAACATGCTGTACACCAGAAATTGACACATTGTAAGCTGTACTTCAATAAATAAATAAATAAATAAATAAATAAATAAATAAATAAATAATAAATCTGCCTTAAAAAAAAAACAAAGAAGGCAAAAAAAATTTATCCATGACAATACACTTTTACAACCTAGAATTCTCTTCATTTAGCATCCTTTGTTCTGAGTTACTGCAGCACACATCAAAAGTATTTTCATTAAGCACACTTTGGTCTGCAGAGAAAAATCAATTGAAAGTGGTCGTCCAGGGGTCTGGAAGTCTGTAGGTCTTCAGCGCCTTCTCAGAGTTATCTGTGACCCCGTCTCACTCTGTCCTGGGAGAACAGCCCTCCTTCTTCTGGCTAATGCCCCTTGTGCTGATGTGGAAGGTGGGGTGGTGGCAGTGCTGGGTCCCGAACCCTGACTTCTGACTCCTCCCTGGCGCTCTCCCTCCACTGCACTCCGCGGAGCAAGAGGAGCCTCTTCCCTGGACCCTGACCAGCCCAACCCCCAATCCCACCCCATTTCCTTGAAAACTGAGGGAAGCCAGTGAGGCTTCCCACGCGGTGGCGCTGTCCGCCGCCCACTGGCGGCTGGTCTGGATGGACAGGTGCCTTAAGAGGAAACTGCACTCCAGATTTCAAAGACTTAGTCCCCAAATCCCACAAAATGTGTGTATCTCATTTATAAATTTTTATATTGATCACACGTTAAAATGATAATGTTTTGGATGTACTAGGTTTAAAAATATGGAAATTAGTTTCACTGGTATCTTTTTACCTTATTTTTATTGAAGCATTTTTCCAGTTTTAATGAGATAGAATTGATGTACAGCATTGTATTAAAGGTGTACAACTTAATGATTTGTACATGCATATATTGAGAAATAATCACCACAATAAATCTAGTCAATATCCATCACCTCACATACTTACATTTTTCCCTCTTGTAATGAGAACTTTTAAGATCTAGGTTCTTAGCAACTTTCAAATACACAGTACGGTATCGTTAACTCATCACCATGCTGTACGTGACACCTCAGGACTTACTTATTTTATAGTTGGAAGTTTGCACCTTTTGACCTCCTTCATCCATCTCTCCCTTTTTACTTTAAATATTTAACATGGATACTAGAAAATGTAAACTCAGATGTGTAGCTAGCATTCTATTTCTGGGGGGAGTGCTGGTGTAGACGACGCTGGTGTAGACCTTGGCCTTGGCTAGACTGACCTCGCTGGTATTTCTGAAGGGTTGCCTGTGACCCCAGAGCCCTCTGCTCGGGCAGCATGGCCTGTGTCCCCAGGCTCTGCAGAGGAGAGGAGCCTCCGTGTTTTCCTTTCTGGTCTTGATTCTTGGGATCCTGCTCTCTTGAAGGGGCAGTGGCGTTCATCAGACCCTTCGGGGGCTGTCAGGCACGTGAGCTGAGCTCCCTCTGCCTCTTTTGGTAAAGTCTGGACCGCCCTTGAAATCCCTTACCTTGCAAGACAGGAAGATACCGCTCAACAGATAGTGGAGTCGGGTGGCAGCCACCCTGGAGCTGCAGGACAGGAGTGGGTGCCGTTTTCAGTAGTGAAAACATTGCAACTACTGGGACCGTCTAAGACTACAGTGTCCAGGTTGCTTGAACCTGGAAACTCCAAAAGGGAGCGCCGGTAGGGGGCACCCGGATTTGAACCGGGGACCTCTTGATCTGCAGTCAAATGCTCTACCCCTGAGCTATACCCCCTGGCGAAAGGAGCCTATCATCAATCACACCTTTATACTCACATAGCCACACCCAGGCCCTGCAAACTGCCGCAGCCTCTGCTGTTGGCTTTGCGGCCCATTCTCAATCCAGGATGGCCTTTCTGCTCTGAACTTCATCCTGCTTTCCTCCCCAGATATGGTGGAGTAGTTGATTCGGTCATAGTCGTCTGCCCAAAGCAGGAGGCGGCAGAGGCTCAGGGCCCCTCTTGTTACCTGGAGAAAACCCAGGCGGCGTGGAGCTCTCACCACTCCAAGCTCAGGCCCGCGAGCCTTGCCGCCTCGTTCATTTACTCCCTCAGCGCTCAGCTTTGTTCTCTGCCCTTTCCAGTCCCTGTGTCTTCCTGTCCTCCTGCTCCTCTTGGATTTCCCGCCGGTCCTTCCTCTTGACCTCTTCCCCACCGGCTCTCTTTGTCTCACCGCCCAGACCTCCCCTAGTCCTCCACCTAAATCAGACAGTGTCCTTTTCAAATTCCCTACCTGAGATGTAAACGGAAGATCAGGCCTAGTAAGTAAAAGGTAGACCATTTATTTCCAAAATATAATATGATAAAAACTAAGAAAAGTGTGAAAATAATAGGAGCAACCCTGGAGGGTTTTTCCATTGTAAATATTAGAAAATCTACTAAAACAGCGCCAGGACAGAACACGTCCAGACCTGGGACTGCACCGTAGTACATACACAAACATAATGGAAGATGATCACAAATGCTTACTGAGCAGTGATGATGTTCACAACAACCCTGTGAGACAGGTGCTGTGATTGGTACCCTAGTTTCACAGCCGAGGAAACCGAGGTGCTGGGATGTTAAGTAAGTCGTCCAAGGAGAGCTGATTAGTTAGCGGGGGCTGCAAACGCAGGCAGCCTGGCACTGGAGCCCACGCACTTAACCACGGTGTTTCGCTGCCGAGAGTTAGAGCAGTCACAAATTCACAGGGGAAAGGAAAGGTTATTTATGTAAATTATGCTGGGAAGTTGGCCATCTGGGAAAAATAAAGTAGCAACCTAACTTCTTTTTGTATGTCAAAACACAGTCCAAGTGGATTAAAGCATTGTGTCTAAAAGGTCAAACATAAATAAAAGTATAAGAGAATATAAATGAGTATCTAATTTCTGAACAGCAGGGGAGGCATTTCGATGGGAGAAATCCCAACAGAAAATACTAATAGATTTGACGGCATAATCATTAAGAATTTAGGAATATGAACAAAATTAAAAGGTGAACAGCAAGTTGGGAAAACAGTCCTATCATTTACAACAGACAAAATGCTACAAATAATTATCCTTAATATGAAAATATCCTTAATATGAAATATGAAATATTTATTAGGCCTTCAAGGATGTGCTCATTCTCAGTAAATCTTAGTAAAACCAAAGAAAGGCAAACTAAAACATTACAACATTTTTCACCTATCAAATTAGAAAAAATTTAAATAGTAATTATCATGCCAGTACTGTAAATGGGGACTGTAAATTAGTATACTCTTTCTTGAGGGGAAGGGCAATATAAAACCAGAGATTCGTTAAAATGATCAATTCCCTTTGACCTGGTAGTAATTGTATTTCTGAATCCACCCTTAGAAAAAGCATGAAATGTGAACAAATGTTGGCTCAAAGATATGTAAGTCCTCTTAAATGTTATTTAGAACATTTAAACGGCTAGAAACGATGTCTAATATTAGAAAGGTAGTTAAGTGAAGTAAGGTATAGTCCCTCGATTAAAAACTATGTAGCTATTTAAATGCTTCATAAATTCACAAGAAAATGTGACTTGAATGTTAAGTTATGGTTCTCGATTCTGACTGCACATTAGAATCTTCTAGGGAGGTTTGCAAAGCACTAACGCAGGGAGGAGGGGCAGGTCAGTTAAATGAGTGACAAGGTCACATATTTTCTAAAACCAGGGGATTCCGTGTGCAGTCATGGTTGGGAATCACTGTGTTAAATGACAGAGAGCATTTTGTCTCAAATGTGAAAATAAATAGAAACAAACAAAAAATGAAAAGGAAATATTTTCAAATCCTAACAGCTCTTATTTCCATGGTGACATTGTTGATTATTTCTTCCTTATATTTTTCTGTATTTTCAGTAATGTATTATTTTAATAAATTACTTAGAAATGTTAAAAAAAAAGTTGAGGACCTGAGAAAAGCACCTCTGAATTCAAGACTCTTAATCTGTAGTCAAATGCCCTCCTCAGGCTGCACTCCTGTATCCCCTCCCGGCCACTCCCAGGACTCCCTCAAGCAGGTACTTTCCATGGCCTTTCAGGAAGCAGACCTACCTGTTGGGCTGCCCAGGTCTTTGGACCTGCTGGCATCACTGCTCCTCTTGCCAACACATTTGAATTTGCATTGTTTGCTCAATAGCATAAAGTGAGGACTAAAAAAAAATGAGGGATTATGGGTTATTTTATTTTATTTTATTTCATCTCATTTCATCTCATTTATTTTATTTTATTTCATTTTTTGTTTGGGTAGACTATTTTATTCACATTTAAATTTCACCAAACACTGAGCTCAAGTATGTGCTAGACTTCAGTACAGATTTTTGAGATAATGGACAGCTTTTAAGTGTTCAGTGTATTAAACATTGCACAATATATTCAACAATTAGAAGAAAATCTAGGTGGTCTTACAACTCTATATACCGTTATACATTTAGTAAACATGTTTAGGGACAAGCCCTGCAATCTGAGGAAAAACCCGTTCAGGACAGAGAGGCCCTTGGTTGCTGCCGGAATCTTCCCTTGATGTCAGACTTGAGACAAACCAAGGAGGCTGTCAGTGTACAAAAACCACTGAATTCAGGACGAACAGTAGCAAGAGTATATTAAAGAACTGTCTGTTGTCAGTTGGGATTGCGGGGGCCCGTCTGCAGTGAGCAGGGCTGGCTGGAGGCAGGAAATGGCGCAGCCCAAGCCCAGGACCTGCAGGTTAGGACAGCAGTCCAGGAACAGAATGCCTAGCGCTCTCCTCAAAAATCCCTGGGTTTTCCAAACAAGTTCCTAGGATGCTTTCCCCAAACAGGGTATGGGTGACTTTAAAACTTTCTCCTTCAGTGGGGAGGGTATAGCTCAGAGGCAGAACGCATGCCCAGTATGCACAAGGTCCTGGGTTCCATCCCCAGCACCTCCACTAAAAATAAATAATTACCCTCCCCCAAATAAATAAACAAACAAACAAAACCAAACAAACAAACAAACAAAAAAAGGACCATGAGTCACCTAATCCTCAGTGCTTGGGTTAAAAACTAGAGGTGGAAACAAAAACATTAAACACAAACAAAAAAAAACTTTCTTCCTCATATTGTCTATATTCTCCAAATTTTCTGCCATGAAAAATATTCTTCTCAAAATCAGAGAAAAACAATAAATATTACAAATTTAAGCATCTTTCCTGCTAGTAATTGCAAGCAATATCATTTCCCATAATATAATTAATAAATAATTTCTTTAAGACAAAATGAATCAGTGGAATACCACTTTGAGAAATATGCATTATAATTTACACATAACCCATTTAAGCTATGTTTGTTGTTTTGTTTTAGGGGAAGGTAATTAGGTTTGTTTATTTACTTTCTTATTTTAATGGAGGTACTGGGGATGGAACCCAGGACCTCCTGCATGCTAAGCACACACTCTACCACTGAGCTCTACCCTACCCTCCATTTAAACTTGTAAAGGAATAATTATTTCCTTTTTGCAAATGAGGACACAGCCTTGGAAAGTTTCCAAGAGACTCAATTTCAAAACCTCTTGGTTCAAGTCCAGGGCTGTTATAGTACAACTCTTTCATCCTTTTGTGGTAAAGGTGATGAAGGTTGAATCACTGGGGATATATAAGAATTATCACCTCATCTGTCATCTCGTCCCCCTCCACATTAGGATGTGTGGTAACAAAAATATTGATAATGGCTCAGATAAGCTGAGTGTTTACTACGTTGGAGGCATTGCAAATACCTTTTCTCATTTAATCCTCCCTCTGAAGTCGATACAATTATTACTGCCTATAAAGTAGCTAAGGTTACTCCTATTTTATAGATGAAGAAACAGAGATAAGAGGGGTTAACTTTAATTCAGTCATTCAACAAACAGGTATGATGCACCCACTGTATACCAGGTGCTAGTCTGGCACTGAGAGCTCAGCAGTGAACAGGCAAACCAATAAGGTCCTTGCCCTCATGGAGCTTATATTCTGAGCGTTAGTGACAAACAGGAAAACAAACATATGAACAAGATCATCACAGGTACTGAAAACACTGTAGGAAGATAAAGTAGGGCAATGTGATGGAAGATGGCCGGGGTGAGATGGGCTGGTCAGGACAGTGACAACCAGAGCTGAAGTCTAAATGGTAAGAAGCCGGTATGTAAAAATTTACATGCAGAGCACTGCGGGCCGTGGGTAGAGACCATCAGGGCCCTGGGGAGGCACTGGCTTGGCAGGATCGAGGATCGTGAATAGTGCCAACGATCAGCACAGGACAGAGATTCCAGCAGAGGTCAGCGAGGTGGGGTGGGGGCAGCTTAGAGAGGGCCTTGTAAGTCATGGTCAGAGGCTAGGGTGGAGCCTGCACTGAACCAGGTCTGTTGCCTCCAGTGTCCACAGGCCGCCATCTCGGAGACTTCCTGATGGGCTTTGCAATGGACTCGACACAGAGCCTGTCTCTCTGGCCTGTCCTATCACGATAGGTGTCCCGAGTCCGTCTGTAAGCCCCTGTGGCCATGCATTTGGTTTATTCTTGTTCACCCACTCAGCCTGGCCCCTGCCCTCGTGGGGGTGACTTTCCAGCAAAGAAGGCACAGGTAACAGTGACACACTGTGACTCAGGTGCTTCTTTAGACACAATTGTGATGAGTGTCATGAGACATAAAACAGGGCAGGGTTATCGTCATCTGTAGGGTTCAGGAGAGCTTCTTGGAAGCAGCACCATTTCCGTAGCACCTCACCAGAGGAAGGGAAATGAGGTGGAGATGGTGATGGTGGCCCAGGAGGACTGGGCAGTGTGGGCGGAGGCTGAGCCAGAAGGACGAGAGAAGGCTGGGCACTGGGGTCGGAGGAGACAGCTTCCTGTGGGCTGAACAGTGTCCTCTCAAACCCATATCCTTCCAGAAACTTCAGAATGTGGCATTATTTGGAAGTAGGGTCATTGCAGATAGTTAAATTCAGATGAAGTCATATTTGAATTAGGGTAAGTCCTTAATCTAACTACTGTCCTTTTAAAAAGAGAAGAGACACACAGAGAGAACGGTATAAGAAGAACGTGGAGACACATATACAAGGAAAATGCCAGGTGAGGATGGAAGCAGACATCGGAGTGATGTGTCTATAAGCCAAGGGACACACAGGATTGCCAGCAACCACCAGAAACGAGGAGAGGAGAGAGGCCTGGAACATATTCTCCCTCTGAGTCTCCAATAAGAACTAACCCTAATGCCACCTTGACTTTAGAGTTTTTGAGCCAATAGATTTCTGCTGCCTGAAGCTACCCGGTGTGGGGTACTTTGTTATGCAGCCCTAGGAAACTGACACACAGCCCAAGATAGGGCTGGAGAGGCAGGCAGGGCCTGAGGGGCCTGATGGAACTTTGAATTTTACCCTCAGAGCAAGGGAGGACCATGTGCAGACCTGCGTCTTCAAAGGATCCCTCTGGCTGCCCAATGTTCCGGAAGCCTTGACATCCACTGAGTCAGGCCCCACAGTATGGCCCAGCGTACGGTGGCAAAGCCGCTGCCTGTCCCGTCATCACTCACGGGGAACCACGTGTTGCTCCGCAAATGCCAGGTGGTTCTCAATCTCCACCCCTCCCCACAAGAGACCACCTTCCCAGTTCCCAGCTCTGCCTGCTGGTACCCGACCTACATCCCACGGAGAACAAGGTAAAAGCAGTGGCCCTTCTGGAGAACGGTTCGGCAACAGGCATCAAAAGCCTTAAAAAAAGAAAAAGAGAAAAAGAGAGAGAGGTTGAGAGAGAAAGAAAAGGAAGGAAGGAAGAGAAGGAAGGAAGGAAGAAAAGGAAGGAAGGAAGGAAGGAAGGAAGGAAGGAAGGAAGGAAGGAAGGAAGGAAGGAAGGAAGGAAGGAAGGAGGGAAGGAAGGAAGGAAGGAAGAGAAGAAAGCCCACACCCTTTGACAGGGCAACTCTATCTCTTGGAAATAACCAAGTATTTGAAAATGTGTCAAGAAACAAACAAGTCCAGCCCATCGTCAGAGCGCTTCTCAAGGGCCGCCTCCGCGTGGTGCAAACACATCTGCCACTAGCTTAACTGACTTGAGTTGAGAAAAGTGGGTGAAATGAAGCGTCGCGCGGGAAAGGGTGTGTATCCCTAAAGCTCGGGTAAATGCCAGGGGCCAGCCCTGCCTTCTCGGTCCCCGCGGCTCGCCGGGATTTCCTTTTCGCTCCTCTCTTCTAAGCGCTTTGAGCCTTCGGGGCGGGGCACGTCTCGGCTCTCCCGCCTCCGCAGAGCCCTGAGGCCTCCCCTTTGCACCCGCGGGTGCCCAGCACCGGGATCTGCACAAAGAACGTGCCCCGCGAAGCGTGGAGGACTGGGCGGGCCAGGCGTGCACGAAATCAAGGAAGCCAGAGCGACTTCGGCCCCAGAGGGCGCGTCTCAGGGCGCTCAAGGACGGCTCCGGGGAGCCCGTGGGGCGAGGCCGCCCGCTCGGCAGAGGCCCGGCGTGCCCTGCAGCGCGGCCCGCGCCGCGGACCCCGGCCTTCGGGGACAGCCCCTTCCTGGGCGCGCGACGGCGGCCCCGCGCCACCACCGAGAGGCCCGGCGTTCCTAGAGCGGCCGCGGGCCGCCAGGTGCGGCACGGGGGCCTCCGAGCCTCCGAGCTCCGGCCAGCAGGGGGCAGCACCGCCCGGCCGCGGCCCCACGTGGCGGGGACGCCCAAGCCAGGCCGATGGCCGGGCGTCCAGCCAGCGGTCGCTCGGCGGGTTCCGCCGGTTGGTGAGCGGAGACTCGGCCGAGGAATTTTTAAAATTAAATTTAAAAGTCATTAAAAATTAAATTCACAAAATGCATATACGTTTACTTAAAGCATAAATATATGCATCTATAGAAATCCAATGTTTAAATTAAAAAGTCTCAAGTGGTTTTTTTGTTTTTGTTTTTCTTTTTATTAAGGCCTGGCAGCATCGCTTACAGACCTCCTGGGAGACGGACGTTGTATGGGCCAGTTCACAGGTGCTGGCTTGAGGCCCAGATTTTTGAGGGAGTCGATGAGTCTCAAGAAGTGATGGAGCTGAGAGGCCGGCGAGGGAGGCTGAGGACGGGCACGGCTGCTCCCCGGGAGCCTGGAGCGGCCTCTGACGGTCCCCAGGGAAGTCTCCAAGGGGCTGGGGGCCTGGGATGGGAGAGGACCCTGCCCAGGGGGGTCCCGACGCCTCTCTGTCGTGCTGTGTGCCCCTGCTCTAGAGGGCAGGAAGGCACAGCAGAACAAGGCAATTTACAATGAGAGGAAGCCACGGCGTCGCTGCTGTCCTCTGCAAACAGTCTGACAGCTCAGCCGGTAGAGGAAGGGTGGGAGGGCTCCCTGGATGCCAGGGAGATGCCAGCTGCTCCATCGCCCTGCAGTCTCGCTCTGCTGCCTGCCTGCCTTGGACTCCTTGTCGGGGAGCTGGGTGACCTTCCTTCAAAGGGCAGGGCAACTCGGAAGGATTTTTGTCATCACTGAGCCACCCTGAGACTGTGGTAAGGGGATCTGGTAGTGACCTGGAGACTCCATCTAAAATCTGGGCTGAAATATTGGAGGGAATGATAAAATACATTTTCTATGCTGTCTTTTAAAGGTTTTGGATTAGCTTTAATGAAGAAAATCATCTGCATCCCAACTGGACAGAGATTGAGGGTTTTACTGGTGTCTCTTTCCTGTGCATTTTCACCTGTGGCTTATTTGCCGTTCATTTAATGGTTATTGAGTACCTCGCCTGGGCCAGACTCTGGTGCCAGATACTGGAGCAGGCACGCACATGACCGGAAGCCTGCCCTTGAGAATATAAAGCACATGTGCCACCCAGGGCCCAAGCCAGAAGAAATTCCTTTTATTTACCACCCAGTATAAGAGTTTTGACCATCCTCCACACCCACAGGGCTCAGGAAAGCCTAGACGAGGGTGACCCTGAAAGCTCCCCACAGCCAGGTTGTGTGGCCAAGGGTCCCGCGGGGCTATCACTTGTGTCTGATTGCCCCTTGCCTCCACAGTGTAAGCGTTTGCTGTAAAAATAACTCCAGGGATCCTTGCAGCTTCTGACAGGGCTTTTCTGGACATCTGTGCTGCTATTTCCTTCTGCCTTCCAGGGATTCTTGGTGGATGTCAGCTTGATAGATTTCACTGGTGAGATTAGAGGGACTCGCCGTATAACCTGATATGAACATCTGCCCGGTAATGTAGAGGTTATAGAGAATAGAAACGCATGTGTACCCCAAAAGGAGGAAATAAACTTAAACCCTGTGGCCTATCAAAGAAGTAAGCATGGAATGTGTCACCGGATAAATTAAACATTTGGAGTTTGGATGGAGACTGGGAAAAATTGAACCAAGGGAGAAGGGCCAGCAGGATTGGCCCAGGGCAGGGTGTGTTGGAGGCAGTTTCTACCTCAGAGACCCCCCAGGGCTGGGGGAGCCCAGCAGGTGGGTTTAGCAGCTCTCTCCCACTCCCCCTCTGCCTCCAATGATTTGACATATTTAGCTTCTGAAAATGGTTTTATTTAAACAAGGGATTCCAAAAACAAAAGCTTGAAAACACTGACAGATGAAGTGCAGAAAATCTGGCTGATGGTTATAAATTTGGTGAAGATTTTTTGTCCTAACTCTTGAAAGAGATGCTAAAATATACTGTTATAGATTTCGTTTCTACAGCGAGGGAGTGAACTTTTCCAAGCAATCCACTTAATTTTACAGGTGTGGAGATGGTCAAAAGTCCTCATACTGGGTGGTAAATAAAAGGAATTTCTTCTGGTACATTTACAGATGAGACTTACCTTCTCTTGGAGAAAAAAGGGGTTCATTCAATTCTGAGAGAAGTTTTTATTCTTTGAAACTTTCTTTACAGTAAGAAAGAAACAACAATGCTGTTTTCATTTGGGGGAAAAGGGTTTTAAATTCTGAAACTCAGTTATGTGACAATAACATAGTAATGTGAGTTAATTTTTTCAGTAAAATGAACACACAAGCCTGTTTGTATGCAGTTTAGTTTATGTTTGTTCCAAGACTCTGAAGAGCTGGCACAAATCTGGGCCAGAAAAATGTGTCTATTTCTTCTCAACATGTGTACCGTTTGAATGAAATATACTGGAGATTGGTGCTGTTCGGATATGCCTTGCTTTTTTAGTAATACTGAAACATTTGAGGTTTATTTTTTTCCAAACTTATTTCAAAACGTATCACAAACGAGGGCTTGGTAAGGTATTGATTAGTTCAGGATAAGCTAAAGTGGGAAATGAATAATAATCATTTTAGCTGGACATTTGTTATTATTACATTGTTTAGGGGTAGCTATGTAAACCAACTTACTGCCTTTACTTCTGGGCAAACTTACTGTGGCGATTTTCAGTGATGACAATCAATCCATGACAGGATCCAAATCATACATAAAAGTTTTATCTTCAAGTTTAGAATTTGTATAATTTACCTGCAGAAAATTTGATCATGGAACCATGTGGTTCTGGGATCATACCTCCAGTGGAAGAACGTCACACTGTTTAATTTTCATAACTGAATTTAGCTTAAATCCAATCAATTTCAATCCTTTGAGGGCATAACTATAGTATTTGTGTATCCTGTAAATAAATAATGGATTGAATGTAGTTCTTAAAAAGCGTTTATACTTATTAGACTATACTGATTCTAAAAGGAAACAGTATTTGTTGTCCTGATATTCATTATTTCAATAAAATTACTAGGCGGGATGGAAATTTTCCTTGGTACATTTTGTCATTAAAATTCTGCTTTATGTTACCCTAGTTAATAGTGGTGATGATCCTATCGTAGCATCCTCATGTTAGTTTGAGAACTTGTTTATTATTTAATAAAGAAAAGCAGTGAGTTTCATTCTTTGGTAGTGGTGGAAGGAATGGTGAGGACCCAAGAGGCACAAGTCCGAAAGACTCGAGTCAGGCTGTGAGCGCTGTTTTCTTGGGGAGCAGGTGCATTTTCCTAGTGATAATCTCCTCCCCCCAACTCCTTCTCTGACTGTTAAACAAATGGCTTCTTAGGCCCCAGCATAGAAACGAACACAGAAAAGGAGCCCCCTTCCCTTGACAGCTTTTTCCCAAGGTCCCCACAGAAGAGAGGGGCTCAGTCTAAAATGGACCCTGCCACCGAGGCACCCAATATCTGTTCTGCCCTGTTTTGGTGAGCCGGGCTGGGGACGCAGGGTCGCAGGCTGGGCTGGCCAGCCACCGAGCTGTCTGCTTCCGGCCAGGTCCAGAACTTACATGCAGTGTCCACGTGACTGATAGTCAGAACTGCAATTGGAAAAGAAGTACTGGTTTGCTTTCTTTATTAAGGATCCTCGTAGAAGAAATTGGGAGGCAGTCCACAATAGCAGTTACCGGCACACTTTGGGTCCCACACGTTACATTTAAATTCCAGTCATGTGACTTTGGGCCGATTGCTTAACCTCTCCAAACTTCATCTGTGAAAGGGGACATGAATACTGATTTCACAGGTTGTCAAAAGATAAAATGTGCCTGGAACTTGGTAAGACCCAATGAATCACAGTGATAATTATTATCATCCCTAATACAAGGCTAGGTCTGATTCCTGCCTGGAAGTTCCCATGTAAGGCCACTTACTATCAATAGGACTCGGTTTAATTTTTCTTTTCTTTTTTCTCCTCCCTCCTTTCCTTCCTCCCTTCCTTTCTTTTCTTGCTTTGAAAAACTATTTTAGCCTGGAGTTACCTTTTGTAGAAAATAGAAATAGAAGGGCTAGCTTCTATTATGTTTTCACTAAAAATACCCATTTCAAGGAACCCAACTAGAAATGGTACATGCAGAGTTGATTTATTAAAAATTTAAATTTAGAAGTTTCCCACTCTGCCTGAGAAGCAGTAAGAGGCTTCAGCAGCCGAAAACGCTTTCCAGAAAGCTGGAGGAGAGGCCTTGGCCTGACTCACTGTTGCCCTGGCAACAGTAGGGCCTGGAGGCCTCCGTCCGGATCCCTTAATCTGAGGAGCCGCCACAACATTGCCTCAGGAAAGGTCCCCACAGACACCTGGCTGGTTAAAGCTACACAGTCCGAAAGGAGGGTCAGGGAGAATATGGCGGTGGGGCTCTTCTGCCCAAGACAGCTGCCGAAAGGTCTCCGTCCGCTTTCCAGACCCCAAAGCCTCAGTCCAGAGAATTAGGCTGCAGTCCCCACCAGATTCTAAGTGCTGTCAAGGCAGCGAGGGTTTCCTAATCCTTTTGTGTTTCTCCATGGAGCCCAGTACAATGCTTTGCACACAAGGGGTGCCGGATACATACCAATGTCTGTGTGGCGATGAGCATCCCCTAAGGTGCCAGACCCTCGCCCGCTCCATGTGCCGCCCCTCCTGCGTGAACGACCCCACACAGACGATCCACTCCTTCTGTCTTAATTTCTGCAGCTGCAAACACAGGCTCCACAAAGCTAGGGCCTTTCTTGCCTCTAAAATTCTGTTTTTATTCTTTTACTATGGATTTTGCCGAATGTATGGCACAGAGCACGATCTGCTCAATATAGTGATTCCCCTAATTTTGTCTTACATTTTAAAATCTGAGAGTAAAATGGAATAATATGAAAGAGGCTCTGACGTCTCTTTTTTCAATAACCATTTGAGTTATTTGGTTATGTGGCCAAAAACACAGGCTTTGGAGTCAAAAAGACTTGAGTTCAAACCTTGGCTGTACCAGGTGGTTGCTGTGTGACTCTGGGCTGACTCACCCTCTCTGTGCCTCAAATTCTTCACCTATAAAATGAGCGTCATGGAGCACATGGCTGAGCCAGGAGGTAATGGACGGACACAAAGCCTTCACAAGTCAGAAGCATTCAACAGATGGTAATTCCTTTTGGCTTACGTCTCCACGGGGCCAATGCAACCAACAATTCAGGAACTTGAAAGTCTGATTTTCTAATTAAATTAAGGGCACCCTAGGATAGCAGTGTGAGCAAGGGATACCCAGGAAGTAGGGGTACCACCCATGGCAAACTCTGGCATGTGGTTGAGAGGGGAGTTTAAAGCCCTGTCTGCTCCAACTTCAAGACCAAGGTATTAGTTGCCTGTGTGGTTGGACTTGAACTTCCTTACCCCAAAGTCATTTTCTGCTTCTGGCTGTTTGGGAAATTTCCTTCTCAGAAATTCATTCTTTAGGATCCAACACTAGCCCACGACCAACCCAAGCTTCTGCTCTCAGTAAGCTGTCTTTAGTCATAAGCTGATCATGAAATTAGCAAGTTTTTATTCAGACCTGAGGAGGTGGCAACATCATTGCTATGTATTTACGCCTTACATTATTCACCCTGAGAACAATGGGAACTTTACTGTCCCTGGCTAGCAGACGAGGACATGGATGCTCTGTTAATAAGCTTGTTCAAGGCCACACGACTATGGTGTTTAAATCCACATCTGTTCGACTCCAGCGTCTGTTACACCCTAGTGACCACCCTCTGTTTGATGCTGGCCTGTGACCGCTGTGGGAGTTTATGGCAGATGGAAAGTGAGAATCACAATGGTGTTGAGGAGTCAGGACAAGAAGAGGGACTACCTGGAGCCCAGGGCACTGGACCCTGAGAAGGAAAGGGTGTGAAGAGGGGATTAGAGCCAAGGAAGGGGAGCTCGGTGCACAGAGGACCTCTGACAGCCCAGCTCTGCGTTAAGAAGTACTAGTCTTTGACTATATGAATCCTTTATAAACCAGATTTCCTACAAAAAGGAAGGCTCACAGGCCTGATTCCTACCGACTCCACAGTGCTTTGAGGATGTCCTGGTAACAAAGGAAGTTACTCTGTGAGTTTCTACTTGGATTTCACCCGAAACCACCATGGTCTCCTGCTCAGGTCCGAATATCTCCGGCACCCTCCGATTTTCAACTTCCAGGACCAGGACAGATTTTGAACAGCAGTGGCCTTCCGCTAAACATCTCCAAAATACCTCTGCTAACATCCTGGTGCTCAAAGGAGCCATCTCCTCTGTCAGGCCTTCAGCCTCCAGGCACCAGGTACATCATCTGTGAACCTGTGCCCTGCACACGCCAGCTCTCCCGGACGTCTGATTACAGAACGTTTCCGTCCCCATCTGGTGAAGCCTCCTGATACCTGCTTGCATCGCATCTCTCTCCTGCTCATTAGCCTTCAATGGTGTCTCCTACAAAATCAAACTCAAACTCCATAGTCTCGAAGTCTTAGATCCAAGGCTCCCTCTGCACCCTAGTCTACTTGCAGCCAGCCTTGTTTGACCCTGTTTTCTCTCCACAAGCCCTTTCTCCAGTTCAGTAGGTTTAATCAGTCACTGATTCCGAACTCAGCTGGGCCTACTTTCCACACTTTGGCCTTAGAGAACACCCACAGCTGGAAGGTCTTCCTCATTTTTCTCCTCTGTGAAACCCTCCCCAGCCCACGGGACCAGCTGGATTCCACCTCCGCAAGGAAGCTGTCCTGTCTCTCGGCCGCCTCCTCCCGTGGTTGCCAGTGCATGGATCACATGCTTGGCACTTCAGTGTTCCCTGCACACGAACATAACTACTTGCTCCTGGATCTGACTTGACTCCCTGGCCAGTTCTGCAGGTCAGGGCCCAGACCTGCCCCCTTCCAGCACTTCACACCAGCCCTTCCTCTGCCCCTTCCTCTGGCTGCTGGGCCTGATGTCCTTCCACACTTTTAGAAAATTTCAGTTCCGATGAACAAGTCATATCCTTTCAAATATGAGCTCTTGGGCCATGAAATCTCCCCTCTGGGCCTTACTTCATGCATCTTTATAAAGGAGGGGGGTTGATGACCTCTATGGCCCCTTCCAAGTCAATAATGTAGCAACTTTGCCCTCCAGGTTCCCTTTTCTCAACACCCTTCAAGTATCTTGTCCTTCCCTCTCTGTCCCCAGACTCATGACTTCACCTGCCTGCCTTCAGCATTTCTCCTCTGGCAGGCCAGCCTCCCTGCCTCCCATAGGAGTCTGGTCTCCACAGCTCACATGGCTGAGCTGGGCACTCCTCTGGCCTCCATGAATTGTCCCTTCAAATTGCCCGAATTCTCTCTGGGTCACTGCCGAGCCCAGGAGCAGAGCAAGAGTAAATCATTCTGTGGGCAACGTAATACACCTGCAGTTTCTCTTTCTGGGCCTCACCGAGGGTGACTGGAAATGAATGAATACCTAGCAAAATGAGGGTGCACTGGTGCATTTAACAAGTGGAAAGAGAGTAGTTTTGGTGCAACATACAAACAAAAATTGTTCTGACTGGTGCCTTTTGTGGTTTCCCCATAGATTGGCACCAGTGGCCTCTGCACCAGCCCCGTTTCAAGACAAGCAGGATGGCTGCCTGGTCTTCAGGGAAGCGCCCAGCTTCTGTTGTAGAACCATTTTTCCAGCCCCTTCCAAACCTGTCACTCTGCCGGCCTCTCTCCTGAACCCCACTGTCCCCTTGACACAGGGGCATAGGGACTGCCTGCAGCAGGAGCTCCACCCTCTCTTAGGCTCACTTCAATCTGAAGGTTGTCAGTCCCGTCTCTCCTCTTCGACTTTACAATCTGGTGGCATCTGCTCCCCTTCACCGCCAACACGGAATGAGCACAGAAAGAGGACTCAACGGAACCTGTCAACTGACACTAGGCACATGTCCCTCGGCCATCTTCTCAACCCCTCCCCTTCAAAACCAAACAAAAACGGCAAACAGGAAACGCTCGTCTTTTAAAAATTACTCTATTATTATCAAATAGAACCACAGTATCCAAAATGTAATTATAAAGTTCTATCCCCAACTAAGTGGCCCTGCCCCGCTCCTCCGAGTGGCCGGCAGCCAAATCACTCCCCCCGTGCTGATTGGTTTCATCCATTTTATTGTCAACGAAATTAACAGCCCGAAGGGGTTCCCCAGGTCCGCGCTCTCCCCTCCCTGGGGCCCCGGGTGGACACGGCAGCCAGCGACCCGGTCTCACTACCCCACGTGTCCTGGGGAGGAGGGATGAAGGGAGGGGGGCTCACAGCAGGGGGCCCGGGGCGCCCCGGGGTGGGCTGGGCCGCGCTCACTCGCCCGTGTGGGTCCGCAGGTGGTACTTGAGCGACTGCTTGTAGCGGAAGCACTTAGCGCAGTGCGTGCAGGGGTAGGGCCGCTCGCCCGTGTGCGCGCGCTGGTGCTCCAGCAGGTGATGCTTCTGCGTGAAGCGCTTGCCGCACTCAGCGCAGTGGTAGGGCCGCTCGCCCGTGTGGATGCGCCGATGCTCCAGCAGGTGGTGCTTGCGGATGAAGCTCTTGCCGCACTCGGGGCAGGCGTGAGGCCGCTCACGCGAGTGCACGCGGCAGTGGTTGGTGAGCTTGGACTTCTCGCTGAAGCTCTTCTCGCACTCGGGGCACTTGAAGGGCCGCTCGCCCGTGTGAGTCCGCTGGTGGCGCAGCAGGTGCGACGGGCGGCTGAAGCTCTTGCCGCACAGGCTGCAGATGAAGGAGACTTCGTGCTTGCCGGCGTGCACGCGCTGGTGGATGACCAGGCTGATGTGCAGGCGGAAGCTCTTCTTGCACTCGGGGCACGTGTAGGGCCGCTCGCCCGTGTGCGTGATCTGGTGCTTGGTCAGGCTCGACTTGTGGCTGAAGCTGCTGTCGCACTCGGGGCACTTGTAGGGCTTGGGGCCGCCGCCACCACTGCCCGAGCTGGGCGACTTGGGGCGCGGCTTAAGCGCGTGCTTGGGGGCGAAGCCGGGCCCGCGCTCGGGCGACGCGTAGCCGCCGCGGACGCGGTGGATGCGCTGGTGCAGCGTGAGCTGCTGCTTGTGCCGGAAGCTGATCTCGCACTCCGCGCACTCGTAGGGCCCCTCCTTGATGTGGTTGCGCTGGTGGATGATGAGGTTGATCTTCAGCCGGAAGCTCTTGCCGCACTCCATGCAGGTGAAGGGCCGCTCCCCGCGCCGGTTCCGCTGCTGCTGGCTGCCCCCGCCCCGGTTCTCGCCCAGGTGCCGCTCCCCGTGGGCCGGGGGAGCCAGCCTCTTCACTGCCGGGTTGCTCAGCTGCAGGGGCGGGGGGCTCTCCTCGCCCTCGGGGGACAGCTCCCCTGGCAGCGGGGTCTGGTACATACTGGCCTCGTACCTCCCGGACAGCTGCCCGAGGGACTGCAAGTGCTGCGGCAGCTCGTCCTCCTCCTCTTCTTCCTCCTCGTCCTCCTGCTCCTCTGTTTTGATCACGATCCCCTCTGATCCAGGGTCAGGGAGAGAGAGAGACAAAGACGATGTTAGCTGCTGCCCGGGCCCCTCACCTGCATCTAGGTAAGCGCCGCTTCCCCCTCACCAGCACTGTGCGTTTATTGTCGGCCCCAATTCCCTCTTTCGGGAAAATGCTTCTTTCCGCTCGCTGCGGCCCAGGGAACCCGGGCTGGCCCCGGGGGTAGGTTCAGGAATGGGCTCCGACCTAAAGTGGGCCAGTCGGAGGCCTCTCTTGGAATTTTATGACGAGGAGGCTGGGATGATGGCTTCGTTGGGGTTGGGAAGCTGGCACTGCGTGTGCCGGTCTCCCCGGGCTGTGGGCGCAGGAACCAACAGAAAAGAAGGAAACCCGCACACAGAACCCTCCTGGGAGGCACCCGGACCCAGGGGCCTGAGGTTGGTATACTCGCGGACATACCAATTATTCAAGCCGATAAACACCCTTTTTTTATTTAAGCTGCTTGAGGGTTGGGTGTCTACTGCCTGATCAAGTTCTCAACCTCTTCTCTGTGGTCTCCTCTCCCTCAGCTCTGCTTAGCCTCCTCACTGGTCTCCTTTCCTGAACTCACCTGGCGATTTCTCCTCAGGTGCCTTTACTGACCCTTCTCTGGCAAATTTCCCCTCCTCTGTGTCTCCAAATCCTGCCCATTAACACCCAGCTCCAGTCCCATGTTCTCCCTGAAACCTTCCTTGACCAACCGAAACTGCATTCCCCCAACCCCTCCTGAGCCCACAGCACCGGCTGATGTGCCTCCCCAGGACTTAGGAACCCCACCTTCTCACACAGCACCTCACCTGCACAGGTGGATGACTCACCTGTACAGACTCTACCAGCCCTGAAGCCAGGGTCGAGGGTTTCCCCTTTCCCACAAACTCTGGTGTGCAGTGCCCCACACATTAGTGTTCCATGAACACTCCAACTGAGGATGTCCTCCTCCTCCCAGGCCCTCCACCCTCTAGCCTGGCCCTTTAGAACCTAGGGTGTGAGCTGTTCTAGAGTCCCTTGAGAATCTAAGTCCTAGAGAAAAGAGAGGCCTCCAACACCTGTTTGGATTTTCTCAAATGCACTTTCTCAAATGCCTTGTACTTACTTGGTGCTCCTTAAACACTTAATTGGGGAGCTCTTTAGTCACTGACCTTGTGGGACATGAGAAAGTCACTCATTTTTGAGTCCACCTGTGACACAGAAGAGCAATACTAGTCTGCATTTGCGGAATTCTTAAAAGCAAACAAATGAGGACTTTTTTTCTCTCATATTCACAATATCATGATAGGATGAGTCAAGATTATCCCCATTTCACAGACATGGGGCAGCCAAGCTTGGAGGCATCAAGTATTGTTTCCAAATAAAGTAAATAAAGTCAGACTTTTTTGCAACTTTCAATTTAGGGACCAGCTGGCAGCGTTCGTAACCTGGCCACAGTCTTGTAAGTTTGTTAGTGACCGCAAGGCCATAGTGCTTTCAGCTACTCCTCTGAACCCAGTAAATGGCAGTGTTAAAATTAGAACACAGGTGTGCTGAGTCCCAGCTCAGGACTCTCATCATAAGACAATACTGCCTCAGTACCGTCAGGATTCTCAGCAGGAAGTGACCCAGAACGTCCCTGGAACACGATGCTTAAAAGATCAGGAAGGAGGAAGCAGCTTCAGAGGCTGGTAACTCGTTGCCCTGGTGTTTATCCTGAAAATAGGGTTGTTGATGAAAGGCAGAGGAGGAAATATGGGCCTTGGAAGATTTAAACTCTCCTTGAGTCTCAAAGGTGTCTTTCCTCAACGAAGTAAGAATGAAAATGTTGGCCCTAAAATTCAAGTCTCAAAATCCCACAAAGAACCTTAGAATATTACTAAATGGTACTACTGGAGTTAATGAGAACACTCAAAGGGCGATCTGGAATTGCTGTTAGGAAGCTCCAGTGCAGCAGATACTCACAATTTGCCTTGTCTCTTTCACTATTCTCTAATGAAAAACAACACGTTATATTAGCAAGATTTCTCAAATGTCATGCAATTATTTAAAAATAAGGAGTTAGATCCCCATCTTTTGACCACGTCTGTGACGTGACCAGTGTCCATGCTATTTTTGTTATTTGAAGTGCAAAAGGCAAATTGCAAAGGAACAAAATAAAATGAAAAAAAATTTTAAATCATCAAAATAATACTTTGAAAAACCAAAATAAAATGGATGTGGATACATTTCTAAATATAAGTAATATGTTAATTGATCTGATGTCTAGTGACTCTTTTGCACATAAATAAAACATCCAGACAAAATCCAAAACCCAAGTGAGTTCTACCAAATTGTCAAGGAGCACACATAATTCCCCTCTTTTACATTATTTTCAGGATATAGAAAAAAGCAAAAGCTTCCCAGTCCATTTGATAAGTCTAGTAGAATCTTAGCGATGATTCAAGAAAAGTTCAGGTTCATTTCATTTATGAACAGAGTTGTAAAATCTTGAATAAAAGAGTAGCTAAGTCTAATAGTGTATTTAAAAAATACACCAGGATGACTAATGAGGGCTTTCCTCAGACCTGCAAGGACAGTTCAGCATCAGAAAATTGACCACAAAAGATGTCCTGGCCACTGTGAGCCCACTTCCTCACCGTCCTCCTGTTTGCAAGGAGCAAGAGTGTGCAGAATGGTGACCCTGAGGTTTTATGATTAAACAAACAAGGTGCCTAGATTCTACCAGAAAAAGACTGCACAGTCTTGGTCATTTGAAAAGACGTGTGATCAAAGGTAGAAATCAAGTCAGTCGAGGCGTCTAGTGTGACCTGGGAGTGGTCAGGGATACGTCAGGAGACAGACGTTACAGCGTTGCCGCTATTGAGTGACCTTGGCAATTTCTCTGACCTTCTCTGCCCGTAGAGGGAGGGGCTAGAGAGATGATCTCCGCCACCCTTTCAGGTCCTCGTCTGACTTGGTCTTTGGCTGTAATACCTTCTTTCCTTGCCCAGAGTCGGATTATTCTAAATCCCCAGGCAGGGAACCTGTCCCTAAGGCCATATGGGGTTCTGCCACACCTGCTGGCCCCTGTGTCAAACTACCTCTCTGGAGGAGACCACGGCGCTCCCATGGCCAGGGCTCCCTCCCCCACCGCGGGCCGAAGGGCACCAGCTGCCCAGACTCACCCGCGCAGCTCCTCTGCTGCACCAGCATCTGCTTGAGCTCGCTGAACTCGCTGGAGCCCTCCGTGGACTCCTCCAGCGTGTTCTCCTGCTCTTGCATGTCCAGGTCTGGCTGCTCTGCGCACGGGTCGCCTAGCTCCGAGTCCTGGAAGCCGTGCTCCTCCACCTGTCCCATCAGGGGCTCCGGCGTCTCCAGACTCTCTGAGCCCTCGTCGTTGGTCTGCACCTCGATCTTGATCACGATCCCGTCGTGTGCTGGGGGTGGGAGGAAGAATCCAGAACATGTTCATTCCACCTGCCCAGAATTCTGCAGCCCTAGAATTTATATTTTGGAAATCCTTTTTTTTTTTTTAAATGAAGGTACTAGGGATGGAAACCAGGACCTCGCTCATGCTAAGTGCATGCTCCACCACTGAGCTATACTCATCTCCAGAACCCCATTTCAAAAATTCTTATTTTAGAGACCCTGAAGAAATATCCTGAGTTGGCAGTGGGTAGACATAGACTTTTCTGGACATTTTGTAGCCCTGCACGTTAATATAAACTGGAATCAAGTTAAAATAGATTTGGTTTGTTTCCATGCACCCTACAATTTTAAAGTAATATCATCAGGTTTTCTCTTAAAAAGAGATCCTAATTCCCTTTGCCAGGTTAGGCTGGCCAAAGCCCACCGTTTCTCTCTCTCAACCATCTCACCTCACACATCCTTCCAACACCTCCCAACCAAGGTGTCCTACATCCACAGACCAGACCCCCTTCCGCCCTCAGCCGCCTCCTTGTCCACATTTCCAAGCACCCATACTGCACAGTAGGGGCTGTGGGGGTTGTTTTTAGTTATACAGCATCCGATTACATGTTAATGTAAAAAAATGGTCTTGATACATTTTTTAAAAACTTGCCTATAGATCTGTAGGTTAGTTTCAAATGTCGTTAGTACACATAGGCGTCATTTGACACAAATGGGGTTATGGCACACATTTTTCTTTTTTAGTGCAGTGTTTTTTTTTTCTTTTAATCTGCTTCCTCTTCTCCTTACTCCCCACTTGACAGATACGCCTTTCCCAGGTAAGTCAGGTAACTGAACGCGCCCTCTCTGCGCTTCTGCAGTGAGCTATCACAGCACGCTCATATTTACATTTTTATTTTCTGGTCATTATAGTTTTAAAAAAAATAAAACTGCCTTATACATAGTCCTCTATGTTCCTTTTCTCAAGAGAAATATCTTGTAGAAATGCCTTCCCACCAATCTCTATAGGCTAATGCGTTCCTTTTAAAAGCTACATGCATTCCACAGTGAGGATAATACAGCAACGCGTTCACCCAGTTCATCGACAAGAACATTCATTTTTTGCTCCCAGTCCTTTGCCATGATGAACAGCACTGCAATAAACATTGGTTTATTTGTATCTTTAGCCATAAAATCGTGCTTTTATTTTTTATGAGAGTCCCAGGAGTGGGACTGCAGGGTCAAAAATTTTAAGTGTTTTTAGTTCTGATAGATGTCATCAGGCGGCTTTTCGACAAGGCTGTGACAGTTCACATTTCTGCCAGCCCTGCGTGAGAACAGTCTTCCCCGCACATCCCTGCCGGCAACAGACATCACTGCTCTTTTCAACTTTCCTCAGTCAGATGGGTATACAGTGGTAACTTTCTGAAACTTTAATTCCACTTCCTTGAGCAGCATAGTCTGAATATCATTTCTTTTATTTATTGGCCTTTTAGAGTTGACTGTGTGAACTGTATTCTGTTCTCAATTGGTAAAAGTCCCTCGATTCCTGTATTAAAGATAACCCACTTCCTCTTACTGGCATTTCAAATATTCCCCCCAAATCTATCATTTGTCTTTGACTTCATGTTACCTTTTATCATATAACTTTCCTAAAGTTTTCATCTTGTCAATATGCCCCTCTTTCTTTTTTTTTTCTTTTTATGGCTTCTGGGTTTTCTGTCTTAGTTAAGAGGGTCTCCTCTCTGGTCTCCTAGGTTTTATTCCCAGGTTTTTATCATTTATATTTAGCTCTTTACTCCACCTGAAGTTGATTTTTCACTCGTGTGTAGTGTGAGGTAGGGGTTCAACTTTATTTTCTTGCCTATGGGGAGAGCTGTGCCAGCATTAACCCCCTGACAGGTTGAAAATCACTTTAAGGAAATCATAAATGTACAATGCATAAACATCATCATTTATCCTTTGAATGTTTACTCATTGGCTATTTATGGAGCATCAACTACATGTCACGTGGTATTCTACCGGCGTGGGACGCATCCGTTACAAGACAGAGCTCCCACCCTCCTACATCTTACATGAGGCAATAAACATAATTAATAAATTATAGGACATGTTGGAAGGTGATAAGTGCAGTGGAAAAAAGGAACCAGGAACCCAGTGGACAGAGGGGCCATCCCTGCCTTTGAGAAGCCTACTCATGGTCCTTCACCAGGTCCACTTCTCACACCCAAACTCAAGTGGACCACATCGCCAGGAAAGCAGACGGACCAGTCGTGCTAGCAAGTGATTCCATCTGACCTAAAACTGCGTTCTTTCCGATGCATGGCAATCCTTTAATTCCTCTCTGATCAGTCAATTAATCAATTCCCAACCTTTGGAGAGGGGGCAGCATTTAAGCAGCCCGAATGTCCCCAGGCTGCATGCCCCATGGCCTCCCATGCAGACCACGCCTACTCTCCCTCAGAGCTGAGTCTCCAAAGATGTCCTCATCCTATTCTGTCTCACAAAAAAGACAGTGTCATCCACACTTACATCCAGGACTTCCTCCTGCTCTAGTCGACGTCATCATCCTGCCCCCCCCCCCACTCCAGGGTCCCTCCTGCATCCTCTGTTTGCTTCCTTCGCCCCGCCCTGTCCTGCCTGTGTTTCTCCCTGGAATTCGGCTCCGTAGGTTGGGCCCCTTTCTTGGCTCTGTATTAGATCCTCTACTATGACTATGAAAAACATCTTCCCTGACTTCAGAAACTCCTGAAGGTATTTTGCTTGCCTCCTCCCTAAAATAATTTTTTAAAAACCATGTACACCTTGGCCCCCTTTTGAAGAAATATAGAAAAGGCTTCAACAACTGCAAAAGATGTAATTTCTGGAGTATTGCAAATATTGATATTTTAAAATAAACTCTTCCATCGCCATTGAATGTTGCCAATGGAATCTAAGAACCCTAGTGATTTTAAACTCACCATTATTCACTTACAAAATACACGAACAAGTTCTTCTTTGATTCTTGAAATTTTAGTATCATTCCTTTTCACCATGAACTTCTATTTCCATTCCCACTTTACCCACAGAATTTTACCCTAATAGAACTTATTTTTATGCTTAGATGCCTTTTACCAATCACCTCATCTACCACTCTGCCACAGAAATGTGTATGTAAATTGAAAGATTAATTTTGCTTTCACTCCTAATAACCACAGGGCCCTAAGTGTTACTTTTTTGGCTGGCTTAAGTTACCCTTAGTTATGATTATTGTGGAATGAAAAACAATTCATTCTAGATAGGAAACAAAAAACCTGGTGGAAATGCACCACTTACCAGGATGGATGGGGACTTTTTTCCCAATTACCTCGCTTATCTGGGAATGAATATTCTTCTTGCTTGAACGAGACAGAGTTCAGAATAAAATCTATTTCTCTTTTTCACTTTTGTAACTGTAAGCATTGGGAAAGCTCATTTACATAGATGTGGAGATGTGCTGGTGGGAGCTTTGTTATGGAATCCTCTCTCCATTCTTTGAATTTCTGATTATAACGCTGCGAAAGCGTCTGGTTAACATATCATCAAAAATTGTTTTTAATGACCTATTAGCTGACAACTTAATTAGGTTCTCTTTCAATTTTGTTGAAAGCTAACTATTGCAAACGATCTAACTTCCAGAAGACTTCACCATCCAGGCCCCAGAGCGATGCACTTCTGGTCCTGTCCCCCAGCATTCTGGATTGGCTCTTTGTTTCGTGACCCAGAGGGCCTTTCATACACCAGAGAAGCAGCCCATAATGAGGCACGATGTGCGGGAGGTGCCTGTTCTTTTTTCCAGTAGTGGGAGATGCAGGAGATGAGGACAGAGCTGCGGGGACCTCGTGCGCCATGTGCCTCCTGATGCGTTTTTACGAAGGAGAACAGATGGACTAAGACTTGGAAATTGAACCCTGGAAGCCATCTGTGTTGTGCCCCCCCTGGACGGGCTCCTGTACCCTCAGGGCACTGCCTCCCCATCCCTGCCCCTCCTCCCAGACCCCACTCCCCAAAACGTACGCTCTCCGCTCACGGGGAGGTGCTCTTCCCTAAACCCCAAGCACTCTGCTGCTCCTCTCTACGACTTTTAGTTCTTTTTCCCTCAAAATGTGCAGCAGTTACACATTTTTGTGCCGCTCTACCATTTGCTAGACAGCAGGGAAGCCAGTGTTTCCCAGCAAAAAGGTCTCTCCACCCCAAACAATGTTTGAGAGTCCTGACCATCAGACCGCATGCATAAGCAGTCACTTGTTCTCCCATTAAAAAAATTAATCAAAGACACATACATTGGGGGAATACCATTTATGAACAAAGATAGCATTTCAAACCAGTGGCGATGGTTTAGGTAAATGAAGTGCAGACAACTGGTTTCCTGAGTAGAAGAAAAAAACCCAATACTACCCAAAAAATATCTCACTTCTAAATAAACTACTGGTGAATCAAAACTTTAGACATAAATAATGAAGTCACACTAGGATTAGAAAAAAGCACAGCTTTTCTTCCTTCCTTCCTTCCTTTTTCTTTCCTTCTCTCTCTCCTTCCCTCTCCCCTGACTCCCTCTTTTTTTAAGCAACTTTGACCTGAGGGACAGGCTACCCCTAGACACTCTGGGACTCCAGAGAGTCCTTCTGGAGGCTGTCTGGTTAGTCACACCAAACATATTGAATATCAACTATATCAACACATATCAACTATAATATTTTGGTGCAGATTTTTTTGTAAAGAATTTTTGTGGCTTTGCCTTGATATTGTTTGGTGATAAGAAACAATGTGTGATTGTTTTTTTAAACTCTATAATCATAGTTCTTCATAAGAACTCTTCTGAGATGCGAAAAAAATCTACCCTACACATTGTTTTCTAATGTATTAAATGTTTGTGAACACTAAAGTTAATAATTAATGAAGCTGATATAATGTTATATTGGTAGACATTTAAACATTTAATTATTTACATTTTATAATTCTTGTTTTCTGAAGCAAAAGGTATTTTATTTCAGCTTTTAAACATTTTTATAGGTTTCTGAGAAGCTCATAGGTCCAAGGCCTGTGATCATGTTTCCTGAAAAAAACAGGCCGAGTCAGTATTTCTACACTTGATATGAAACCCACCCACCATAAAGAAAACTTCTGGTAATTTTGAATTCATAAAAACTTCAAGCTGATAAATTTGAACACATGAAAATTTAAAACAGCTGTATCACACATACAAAGGTAAACCATGAATTCGGAAATATATCTGTATACATAATACAGATAAGAGCTAATAGCCTTAATATTTAAAAAGCTTTTATAAACCGATAATAAAAAGATGAATAATCCAAAAGAACAATGGGCAAAAGATAATTTTCTTAAGACATACTGGGGACCAATAAAAACAGGAAATATGCTCACCATCACTCTTAGGAAGGTTGCATGAAAACATCAAAATATTATTTTTACCCATCACTGGCAAATTATTAAAAGATACATAATACCTACTATTGGCATGGGTGTGGGGTAACAGCCTCATGACAGATGAAGGTGTATAAATTGGCACAATTGTTTTGAAGGGCATTTGCTAATATTCATTAAATTTTTAAATGGTGTATCTTCTGACTACTTCTAAATAAGTTTCGGACAAGTGCACAAAGATTTATTTATAAAAAATCTTAAAGCACGGGAACTTGTAAGCAGTCTAAATGTACATCAATGGGAGTTTATTTAAATAAATTATGAAATCAATACACAAAATACTATAGCCTGCTATCTAAAAAAAGAGATTTCTATGTTCTGGCATGTAAAGATGTCCAAGATATATTATTGGAAAAAGCAAATTGCTAAACAATGTACTTTGTTGCTTGAAAAAATTTTAACAATGAGAAAGTAAGTATTATATAATTAAGGGTGTGTGTGTGTGTTACTATATGCACATAAACTGGATGGAATAAACTTTTGACTCTTGAGAGAGAATTATGTGGGACTTTCATTCTCTTTGCATTTTTTCTTTTTGAATTATGTTGATGAAACTTCAGAGTTTCGTTGGAAAGTGAAAATCAGCGTTGCTGTATTAACTTTCTCTACCAGCTCAAAGCAAAAACATGATGGTTGACACTGGCTTTCCAACCTTCTTATGGCTACATTTTCTGTTACATTTTTTAAAGTTTGGTTTATTAATTTTAAAAATCTTCTTAAAAAATTTATTTAGACACACAGGCAAGAGGGCTGAAGAGTTCTTCAAAACTTATTTTTAAAAAGCTCTCCTCCACCCCCAACCCCTTATTTTCTGCTCCCCAGAGGCAATCACTTGCAGTTCTTCTAGCTGATTCTTTTGCCATTTACCTTCATAACTCTGCGTAACATAATGACACTGCTACTCCTTGATTTTCCCATTTTAAGCATCATCTATTGACTTCCAAGGGCTGGAGGTGAGGACTGTCTCTTCTCCATCCACCCACAACTCTTCCAAATCCCTGATTCTTCCAGTCTGTAATCCTGACTGGATTAATATTGGGTGTTTACATGACTGGATTATGTAAATGTTTTTAAAATTGAACCATGTAGTAAACTCTTAAGTATTTCTCTATGTGTGTAAACCTTTCTGCTTTCCCTAGAGTTAAGTTCTTTTTTGCTTACTAATATTACCAAGTCAGCTCCAAATTCTCCTTGACCCTGCTCTATAACCCTCCTCTCAAAACATCCAAACATAATGGCTATTTCTGTTTCATATACTTGGAGAAAATTTTTCTGGAACCTCTGATGTGCTCCAGTCTGGACTGGGTGCTTCCAGATGCACAGTTGTCTTTTGGGGAACCCCTGGGCCACAACCCAGGGATCCTCTCTCGTGTTGGAGCTCCTGACCCCTCTTTCTCGATGTACTTCCTCGCTTTGGCCAAGGACCTGCCCCAGCTTGAGAAAGAGCCCCTGGCAGACCTTGAACATCTCAATGTCTCGATTTCACTCTCATAATATTTAATTGGATTGGTCTGGCTAGACATCAAATTCTAGGATATTGGAAAATAGGGTACAATTTTAAAATTTAAAGAATTTTAAAGGCATAGCTCTATTGTGTGGTAGCTTCCACTACTGTTGAAAAGCCCAAATACATTCTAATTCAAGTTCCTTAGTATGAACCTTTTCTTTCTCCCAGAAGTTTGTCGGATCTCCTGGGTCCTCAGTTGCTCTGAAATTTCTTGTTGATGTATCTAAGGTGGGGTCTGCTTTTATCTGTTGCTCTGGACGGTTGGTGGGCTCTTTAATCTGGAAAACTGTTTTCTTAGGTGCTGGGAATTTTTCTTGAATTCTTTCACTGCTAATTCCTTCCTCCCTGTTTTTACTATTCTTTTTTCCTGATAGTTCTATTATCTGGACATTGGACTTTCATCTTTTAATTTTCTTATTCTTTCCCAGATTTTCTTTTTTGTCTTTTTGCTCTGTTTTCTGGGATGGGCTCAACTTTATTTTCTAATACTGCTCCTGAGTTTTTAATTTATATTATTTTTAATTTCCAAGAGTTCCTTTCTATTTTTTTTAAAAAAATTATACTTTTGTCATGGATGCACTCACTTCTTTTATGTCTCTGAGGAATATTAGGAAATGTATATTTTAAATGTATAAACATATATATGTATTTAAACATACATTTTCCCTTCTCTTGGATGGTCTTTGTTTCCTTGAAATTTAATTTTTTCTGCTTTTTTCCCCCCTCTTTGTCTCTGTGTATTAGAGGCTTTTCCCAAGTGTCTCATGGTTCCTGGCTGTCCATTTATATACTTAAAGGTGGAATACTCAAAAGAAAATTGAAAGTTTGGTGCATTCAGGTAGGGCTTGGGTTTCCCAGTAGGATGACGTGGCTAGGTCATTTCACTGGGAAGTCTCTTGGGCTGGTCCCAAAGTCTCCAGATGAGACTCTTCCAATATCGTGCCCTGAGAGTTTAACCCTGGATCATTTGGGGAGCCAGATTAGGGAAGAAGGCTGGAGATCTCAACATCTGTATGTCAAGCTTCACTTATTTCCTTGTTTTCAACATGGTACCCCACCCTCAAGTGTGTCTGGTGTCCATGCCCAGAGAGCCTCTTGTTCACACTTTCCAGAGAATAAGCCTTCTTCATCTACCAGGGTTGGGGAGGCAATGGAGGGAAATGGTAGTGTTTAAAAGCCCCTTTAAAAGATGTTTGACCGATGCTGTTTTTAGCCTCACCTGACCCCCTTTTACCCGGAAGCTCCAGTACTGCTAGTTCCTGAGCCTTGGGTAGGGGTGCCGGTGGAGTGCAAACTGGGTTTCTTCTCAGCGCTCACCAATACCAATTTTGGATTCAGCTTTTTAAATCAGTGGTTACCCAGCCATCTGCTCTCAGCCTTCCAACACTCAGCTGCCCTTGTCTCCTTGTCCATTCCTTTGAAAAGTCCCTTGGCTCTTATTTTAGAAGGATTTCGGGAGGTAGGAGTAAACACATGCTTCATCTGCCGTCTTTAACTTGGAGTCTTTCTTCATTGTTTTTTTAAAAAAATTATTCTTACTGAATAAGAAGTAATATAAGCTCACTTCAGAAAATTCTACAAAGCATAGAGAAACATGATTTTGGTATGTTTCCATCCAGTTGTTTCCCTGTCTTTTGTTAACACCGTTGACTGCCCATCGTATTTACATTCTCCACAGCTGTATCATTCACTTCCCCTATCAACCTGATCACTCCCACCTACATTTCAAACAGGCTGCAGCAGTCCCCATCTTCAGCAAGCAAGACTGCCCACCCCGCCCTGCCAGTATTTCTCCTGCCCACTCACAGCCTTCTCCACTTCCGCACTTCCTCCCTCCCATCCACTCCCCACCGGACTCTAACAGGCTTCCTCCCCGACCACACCACCACCATTTCTCTTGTTAAGGTCACTGACGTTGCCAATCTGCAAATCCAATGGACACTTTCCAGTCTTTGCCTTCCTAAACCACTCGGCGGAATTCGGCACTGTTAACCACACTCCCTCCTTCTGGAAACACTCTTCTCCTGAAGTACCTAACAATGCACTACCCTAATTTCTCTTCCTACCCTTCTGGCCGCTCCTCCTGTTTCCTTTGATTCCTCTGGTTCCTCCTTTTTCCAAATCCTACAACAGTGGTTTTCAACCCAGGCTGCACATGAGGATCATCTCAAAAGCTTAAAAACAACAACAACCCAGCGCCCGGGCCCCACTCAGACCAATGTCTTCTGCGTCCCCAGATGCACTCTAGAAGTCAGGGCTGCCAAGGGCAGCCTTCCTCTTGTCCCTCTAGACCCGGAAAACGAGTCCAGTCTGTGCTACCAAGGCCCAAATGCCTGTCTCTAGCTCCTGTCTCTCGTGAGCTCCTGGCTCCTCTGCTCGGCTGCTTTTTCAACGCCTCCTCCTTGACGTGTCATGGGGATCTCACACCTAACGCATTCCTGGCCTGCTGTCCTCCACCTACTCTCTCTCCGTCACAGCCCTGGGAGTCAGCCTCGGACCCCCCGTATTGAACATCCACCAGCTACCAGGTCCCTCCCAGCCTCCTGCCAAAAGAGACCTCACATACATCCACTTCTCTCCCTGGGCTACGCCAGGTCTCTTACCTGAGCTACGAAAGGAATCTCCGAGCTTCCAGTCTTTCCTCCCTCTAATGGGGGCTCCTCCGAGCAACCCGAACTTCCTTGTCCTTCCATGAAAAATCCCACTTTCTCTGTGAGGCCTTTGCTGATTGCCCAGTCTCAGTAAGGTCTTCCCCACTGTGTGTCTCAGAGGCCCGGACGCCTGTCCCCACAGCACCGTCATAGCTGGTGACTGTGTTTTTACATATGTGGGGTGTTTGGTTTGTTCACATCAGTCTCTTGACACAGTATCTGGAGGCAGTGGTTGGTATAGCTCAGCAGTAGAGCATGTGCTTAGCATACACGAGGTCCTGGGTTCACTCCCCAGTACCTCCATTAAAAAGAAAAAACAAAAACAACTCACAACACCATGGTACTTGGGACAAAAAAATATTGGATGAACTAAAAATAAAGCCACAAGTGAAAATACAATGTAAAAACTTCACTTCTGATTTTCGTGGCTGTAGAACTGTCTGTCATAATGTAAAGTAACATTTGTACAACTTAATCCATATTTTGGATTCTGTTCTAGGCTATCGACTCAGAAAGAAAATTATTAGGTTACGTAAATGCACATTTGAAATATTTAAAACATATTTTAAGAACAGAAAACAGCAAATTGCTTTTTAAAAACATGGAAATATGTACAATGTATGAGAGCTTGGACTTCAGCTCCGCCTCCTGGTTTGTTTACTCTGCTGACGTTAGGGGGAAATAGCACCTGGTCTCCCCAGCCTCCCTTCAGCCTCACGGGGCCAGGAATGGGAGCCCGGGCCGGAGTGTTTTGAGAGCAGGCTCGATATCCGAATCATCTTCTGATCTCCTGGCTCTCAGGGATCCGAACCATAAACAATAGTCTATTGAATGTATTTACTCAGCCAGTTCATAAAATTGTCATGTTCCATGTATTAGGAACTATACAAATTTTCAATTTTCTAGACATTTCCCCCTTGGTGTCACACCTTTGGGTCTCGCCCAGGGCTGGCTTTGTGGCTGCCCTTCTAAGGGAGAGGACACGGAGCTGACAAGTTACCACTGGCGTGTTTGGGGCTCTGATGACTGCGTGCTCGGGACAGCCCAGCTGCCCCAAGGCCAGGGCCTCTGCTTTCCCACAGAGGTGCGAGCTTAAGGCCAGCCCTGTGGGGCTGGGGTCCCCACGTCCTCTCCTGTCCTCCCTCTGGCCAGGCTCCAAGGGGCTGAGACAGTCAGATGAACAAATGGCACATTCCAGCCACACAAGGCAGCCTCTGTGAGGCCGCCACTGCCCACAGGAGCTGCGGCCGTGGATGTGCTCGGGCCAGACCAAACTCCACCCCAGACCCAGCCGGCTGGGGTTGTTTGCTCGATTCTGGCCCCACTCCGTGGGAGGCCCACCTGTGATGAGGGTGTGAACAGCAGACAGAGGAAGGGGTCCGTGGTCCCGTCCTGGTGCTTCTAAGAAGATGCTAGAAGAGCAGCACCTGGACCACAAGCCCCGTGGGGACATCAGGTGGGTTTTAGAATTCTACCACAAACCACCTCCCCCCATTCTCATTCTTTGCCTCCCAAGCCCTCTTTCTGATTTCTTCTACCTCAAATTTCTCTGTTCCTGCTGCCACTTGTTTTTCAATGCAGCCAAACTTTTTCCCATACAGACTTATGTTCCTCCAAACAAGAGACCGCTCTGCCACGTGCCACACCTCATCCCTGACCTGCATTCTCAGCTTATTTACTTTTAAATCCATCTTTTTTTCTCTGCCAGAATGAATTCGGAATCAGCCTCTTCCATCCACTTAAATCTCTCGGCTAATTTCTAGACAGTAATGATGCTTTAGGATTTCTCTGAAATGCTCCAGGACTTATTTTTCCCTCAAGGTTCTGCCTCTTCCACAAGTCACCTCCGGGCTCATTCCACAAGGCTGACATGACTCCATATGATTCTGGACCCCATCCTGGGAGCTGGTTTACAAGACCTTGAGTCATCGTGACTTCATACAAGACCTCGTAAGTTCTCCCGCTAGATTATCTTCCTTTTCCAAAGACAGGGTCACCAACGATGTTTGGCTACAAAGGACAAGGATCTGCTTCCACAGAAGACCTTCAGGACAAGTGATGCAGGCTCAAAGGCAATTCCAAAGCAGGGGCACCAAAATGAACTGCACCCTGAAAGCACCCGCATTACAAGTCGGGGGGACAGCACCCCACACAGACAGACAGCAGCTGGTGATTCCTGGGCCACTGCTTCCTGCCAGTTAGCACTCGGGGCCCGAGCTGTCAGTTCCAGTCATTTTACAGGATGAGGAGAGCAGGCCTCCAAAAGGCCGAGTAACCAAAACCACACAGTGAGGATGCAGAGAAGCCGGGATTCAAATGCAGGCAGCCTGACGCCGGCACCTGAGTCCACGGCCAGCGCTGCTTGTGCTTCTCTGCTGTCCCCATCTCACTGCCCTGTCTAGACACTGCCCTGCACGCTGTGGGACATTTCAGGTAATGCCTGTGTCTGTCCCTGTCCTCCCACAGCAGGACTAGGGGTGTGGCCCTTCTCTGGGGAGCTTGAGGCTGCATGAGCACCAGCATCCCTGACTAATAATTGCCTTTCTTTCAGTTCTAGTTCTGTTTCCTGCAAAGAGTGAAGTGACGCTGGGCCAGGTCAAAAACTCCCCTAGACAATGAACCAATGGCATTCCTACGTATGGGCTGCTAGGGTCACTGGTGATCGAGAAGGCCCCAAGCAGGTCCCAGCGCCTGCAGGCCGCCTTCCTGCACTCAGCCTTCTAATACACCCCTCTGGAGTCTACTGTGGGTTGCTGCCCCTCACGCTGGGCCTCCTGAGTGCTCGGAGGTCTAGAAGGCAGAGCTCTTGGCCACCCGGCAGCCACTCACCAGCACTGGGATCTGCAGGCGTCTCGCCTTCCTCAGAGTCCTCCTGCTCCTGCATGACCGGCCTCTCCCCGCGCTCCATCTGTGACATGAGGTCTGGTTTGGAAATTGCATAGTCTGGGCAGGAGAAAGAAAAGAAGATGTACTATGGGGTGATGTTGCACCGGATGCTACAAAGGTGTCACCTATGTGGGTGTGACCCTGGGAGCTGCTGACCTACCCAAGGCCTGCAATGTTGCAAAAGGAAGGGCCAAGTTTCCTGCCCTTCTCAGGGCCCACAGTGTGTGTGCGTGTGCCCACACGTGTGTGTGCTAACCATGACCTGTGTCCTCCTGTGCGGGACCAGCGGGACCCTGCTCACTGATGGAACCTGGCCCTCTGTCACCCGTGGCTCCCATGGCTCACAGGTGGCCAATGTCTGCTCAGGTCTTCACAACAAAGGCAGAAGATATTTGAGACTTTATAAATTAAAAAACTAATACTAAGAAAATTTAGAAGCCATGAAACAAAATACTGAGGTTCTCTTACATTAAAAAAAGTGTAAGGTTCTTGGGAAATAAGGTTAAAAGAAGAAGAAACTTAGAGGAAATAGTACCACACATACACATTTGTAAGATAGAAGGCAAAGAGTTGATGTCCATAATTACATATATATATAAAGAGCCTCTACAGTCAGTAAAAAATACAAAATCAAAGTTATGAATAGATGATTCATAGAACCTATGTAAATGGCCAAATAAAGTCTAAAAAGATGCACAAGTTCACTCATCATCAAAGAAATACACACGACAATAATAAGGTGTCGTTTTTCACCTACTAGAAAAGACAAACCTTTACAATCAGGTCAGGGGGTGGAGAACGGCACTGACTCACCCTGTTGCGTAAACACACGCTGCCCTCGGGAGGGCCCGGGGGCCGAGGCCATGACACTGTACCTGTGGACCCTCTTTCCTCGGCGAGCCCGCCTCCGGGAACCCACCCTACTGAACCACTCCCGTGAGTGTACAGACCCAGAGAGATGCTGATGGCAACCCTGCGGCAGCGAGAGGACGCGGTCAGGCTGCCTGAAGAGGCTGCTCATCAGGTGCTCGGTGTTGCAGCCTGCCGGCGCCTCAGGAGCACGGCCCTGTCCCTCAGGCGGGCCTGCGTACGCCGACACAGAAAGCCGTCCCTCACTGCCACTAGGTGAAAGAAGTGAACGACCCCATCTGTGCGAACCACAAACCGCATGTGCACAAAAATGATAATATATGCCCACGGGTTTATGGTGGTTACTTTGGTGGGTAATACTGCCGGGGGGATAGTTATGCAAATCTAAACTGTTGAATTTTCACAATGTATGTATTTATGTGTATACTTTAAAAAGAAAACAATTAACTTAAAAAGTCATCCTGCTGAGAGGTATATATGTATAAAATGAACAACTGCAGCAAGAATCTAAGTTTCTCTGCAACAGCACATTTAATGTTTTTCTAACTTTTTTTGTGCCTACAGAGTTCCCCATATCAGAGAAAGGGATACATATGAAATTAAAGCACATTTTCCCAACTTTTCACCCTCAAATACACTTATTAATGAAGACAACAAGAATCCACAGGCTTTGGGGAAGAGAGATGTCAGTGAAATTATGACTTCCTGGTGGGGACCTAGGACAGGCATCGAATCCCCAGGTCACACCTCATCTCTGCACAGTGGGGACGAGAACCTGGGGGACATGAGCCCTCAGTCAGGGAGGTGTTCGGCCACCTGGACGGTGGACCAGGAGTGCCAACACCTGTCCTAGCTCCCCCATGGGAAAGGTCTGAGGATTAAATGCGATTCCCATAAAGCACCTTACTTTCTGCTTAATAATAGTTTGCTGGACAAACTAACATATATATATGCGTATATTTTATATTTGCATGTATATACAGGCCACAAGGAAAATAATATAAAGGTGAGACTACTGATGTCTAAGTCTATCCCCTGGCCCCAGGGGCTTCTCCGCAGAGTGTCGACTCTGTTTACCAGCCTGCCCTGCTGATCTGCGCTGCCCTGGTGTCGGGGTTTATGAGGGTGTTTGTTCTAAACTGCTGTGTTCTCTAAAATAGTTTGGGGGAGTTCAGAACTCCTGAAGGTTCTGAACGGACCCCAAGCTAGCGCCCAGGAAGCCGCCGCGAGCAAGGCCCTCTCCTTACCCATGGAGACCAGAGACTCGTAGTTGCCCCGCATCACGTTCTTATACAGCTCCTTCTGCCACTCGGACAGGTTGCCCCACTCCTGCTCCGAGAAGTGGACAGCGACGTCATCGAATGTGACAGGGACCTGAAACCACACAACATGCTCAGCTCGGACAAACTAGAAGGCCATCACGGGCCCCCAGCTGCCAGATCCGATGGCCGTGGATGGCCCCGGCCCCCTGGGCCCGGCTCAAACACCTCTTCTTAGGACTGGAGCGGGAAAGGCCCAGAGCTCAGTTCTGGGTTTTCACCAAGGACCTCTCTAGAAATCAGGAGGCTTCAGCCACTAACCTGGCCCTACAGCTAAGGGTCCCGTCTTGTCCGGTCCTTTTTCTCTCGAACAGGACAATCCTTGCTGCTGTAAAGTGTGGTCTGCAGACCAGCAGCAATGGCACCCCCAAGGAACTTGCTAGAAATGTACACTCTCAGGTTCCACCTGGACCCACTAATTCAGATTTGGCATTTAGTAAGAGCCCCAGGTGACTCGTGTACACAATAAAATCTGAAAAGTGCTAGCCTAGAGAGTATGTCCACGTGTTTACTTCACATGAGGCTGTGGAAAAGGACAGGATCACAAAACAGAAAGAAAACCAGTCCATATTCAAGTTCTTTCCTCTGGGAAATAATATTAAAACCTAAGTGTTCTCTAGTTTTTTAGGATATTTCTGGAAATCACACTTTTACAGGCATTAACAGGATTTATAAGACAACTGATAAAAATGCTGAGCAGGACAGAGCCCTGTAACATCTCACCGAGGTCTCCCCAACCCTTACGGGGGACCACTGACTCATACTCGTGCACAGCTCAACCGCTGGGCCTCCAGTTTGCCTTCCAACCTCAGACATCATGGACTGAACGTCCCTCTCAACGGACGGCTCCTGATCACCAGGACGTCTCTGATCTACAACTTATGCTTTTACCAACAGGAGGAATTGTTCCGTCTCAGTGCGCCCTGTTCCTGGGGATGTGAAGTGGGTGACTAGGTAACATCATGTTGTTTTCTTTCTCAAGCACAGCTTTTCCTTTCTTTTCTATTAAATTCCTAAAATACATTCCTGCTCTGGGCTCGCGTCGGGAAGCCCCGGCTGGGATAAGGTTACCTTGGGGACTTCTCCATTGCTGCCCGGGGGCAGCCGCAGGATCCAGAAGTTCCTGTTCTTCAGCAGGTTCTCCATGTTCTCCAGCCGCCTCTGCAGCAGCCCGTACTCCTGCAGCAGGGTGCCCAGCACCACCCATTTGCTCTCCAGGTGGTTTGCGAACTCCACAGCCGTCTTCTCGCAGTCGGCTATCTTCTTCTCATTTGTCCCCGTCCGGCCCTCCAGGGTCAGGAGCCGCATGGCTTGGGCCTCCAGTTTCCTCTCCACCGCTTGGACGGCAGCCCACACGGCCAAGCGGGTGATCTCCGCTGTTGGGAGTGGTGTGTCCTTCTGGGCTGTAGAAGACATCTGGAAGGGGGCGTCCTTTTGGGAAACGGGGCTCTGGAGCAGGGAGTCCATGTCGGTCTCGGGAGCTGTAGGGGAAAGGGTCAGGGGGTCTCTTTCAGGAACTTCAGGGGAGTGGAGTCGGGCTTCTTGATGGTGGCTGGAGTGGGAGAGAAGCGAGATCTCTTGTTCAGCAGCAGCTGGGGTGGGGTACGGGGTCTCTTCCTGGGAAGTCAGGGGGCCCTGGAGATGAGTCTCTTGCTCAGAAGTGGCCGGATACAGGAGTGAGGGTCCCTTCTGGAGAACAGGCGGCATTCGGCCAGAAGTCTCTTGCTTGGGAGCACTGGGAGTCTGGGGTAGGGAGCCTTGCCGGGGAACAGCGGGAGTCAAAGAAGGAATTTCTTTCGGGGGGAGAACGTGGGGTTGGAACAGAGTTTCTTGAGGGAGTCCGGCCGGAGCCTGACGCAGGGTTTCTTCTTGCAGGACACTGGGGAATGACAGAGGTGATGAGCGTTGGGTCTCCATGTCCAGCTGCTGGACCTGTATTCCAGGAAAGAAAGAAAAGGACAGGATTGAAGACCAGAGTCTCCCGCTGGCAAATAAATTCCAAAGATAAGCACCTACATTAAAAGGGCTTCAGGTTTTGTAGCAATGAGATGTGTTCCACAGACCTGAATCTCTTCAGACCGTGGCATGGATCTACACATTCAACGTAAAACTATTGTTAACAACAAATAAAAGGTGGTAATGCCATCTTCTGCTTTTTTAAGCCATCTCCTTTCCACAAGGTACATTTCACAGGTGTCATCTCATGAGTAGTGGTGTGGGAGAAGAGAAAGGATACTGGCTTTGAATTCAAACACTTGGCTCTCAGTCCTGTCTACACCAATGCTGCCTGGGTTGCCCTGGCCCAGTTATTCAACTTCTCTGTTCTCAGGGTTCTCATCCATCCAGTGAGGGTAATGATACCTGACACATCTGCTACCTTGCGGAGTTCTTCAAGCACTGAGCATTAAATAAAAGAAAACTTTGAAAAACAATAGAGCAGAATTTTCCAATGCCAATACTGTTGCTATCCTAAGACTGCCAGCAAGGTGGGGTGTTCTGTTAATGGACTTACCGCGAAGGTGAACTTGACATTCAGCCCCACTGCCTCTACTTGTAATTAAAAGCAGTCATGGTCCCCATGGTCTTTCCCTCACTTTGTCCAACAGCGAGGACACACAATTACCTTAAGTTTTCCAGACGCTTGGATACAAGCTGAATAGCTGACTTATCAATAACATTTCTCAAAGAGTTGATACAGCATAGGTTTGCCTTTGAGACATGTTCTATGGACTCAGCCCCTACCGGAGAGGCTGAATGGGCTTCTGGGCATCCCGCACTGGCTCCTGCGATACGCAGAGAGAAGAGAGACGCTGAGACAGGTGTGGGCAGACTCTCCTGCAGGACCCAAGGTCCTCAAGCAGATGGTCCACCTGGTAGGTGTACCCTGGCCATCAGGGGTCCTCCCCATGGTTCGTGAGGTGGGGAATGAAAGGAAATGAGGTCCAGAAGGACTGGAAGCAGAGCTGAAGTCAGCCAGTTCTGTGACCCATGTCAAGACTGGTGGGGACTAGAACCACAGTAAAGTCCGATTTCTTTGGGGATTTCAATTGTTCATACTCTCCCTGGTCCCCAACTTGCCTCGTCCATGTTGAGAGAATGCTTGGTGAAGCCAAGGTCTTCTGAGTGACCAGCTCTGTATTTATCTATTCAGACAACTGCTATGTTTATTGGAACTGAACAGAAGTCCTTCTATATCAATATTTGTCCCTTTCCTCATAATCTTCCTTCAACAAATCTGCTGAATGGCCAATTACTGTGTGCCATATATAATTTATCTTTAAAGTAACTGAAATTCCCGTTTTCTTTGAAAGTTAGCATATCCTTGGTGTCCAGTCTGAAATATAGTCTATGCTTGACAAGTGTCTACTGAATGAATAAATGATTGGGTTACAAAAAAGTCACTAGCATAAATAATGAAGTTCCTTTAGTTCATTTATCAAAGACTCATCTGAACCTATGTATACCTTCCACTGCTTGCTTTCTTTTATTTGTTCATTCATTCACTCATGGGTGGCTTAGCTGAGACAGCATCACACTTTTAAGCCAAGGATTAAAGGTATAAGACCTTCTTCAGGCAAAAGGTTATAGAGGTAATATGACGCAACAGCTCTGCAGCTAACCAGATGTGAGGGTTAACTAGTCACGTGATAGCTAACAATTATTTGGTGCTTATTATGTGCCTTGAACTGTGTTAAGTGTTTTAAGGGTCATCTCCTTTAATTTTCACAAAGCCCTATGAAACAGGGACTACGAAGATTCTTCTCCACACTTAACACAGGAAGGCGCTGAGGCTTGGAGAGGCTAAGTGACCAGCCCAAGGTCACACAGCGGTCTGGATCCAGAGCCTAGGCTTCAGCCTGCCCAGCAGGTCCCCTCCAGGCCTCACCTGTCAACTGAGACGGTGGGTCAGTATATGTTCTGATTCTTTTTACCTCTAAAATGTGGAAGCTTAGAGATTAAACAAAGACCTGTGTGAAGACCCTGCCCATAGACATTTCCAGTTAATGCTGGGGTCAGGGGCTCCTTTGAGAAGCTACTGAAAACTATGGATTCTCCCCTTCAAAAAACATACATGGGCACATACACAAAATTCTGCAAACACTCTCAAGGGCTTTGTAGACCCCTGAACCTGAAGGCCCGTCAACAACTAAGCCACCTCTCAACTCTTTACAGGTGAGGGCAAGACTGGAGGTCCCTCTGGGATAGGAGCCTCAGACACAGAGAAAGTGACGAGTGAGAGAGCATCAGGCAACACAATAGGCACCTTTATGCCCCTGTCCTCAGAGGGGGATTAGGGTATTTGCCTACAACTAGTAGGAAGAAGGGAAAAATCCCCAGGGGCCAAGTTAGTCTCCCTGAGTAATGGAGGTTTAACCGAAACAATGAAGAAAAGCTTCAGGACAGTAAATAAAGCCATTAGAGCAAGACATCTTTACTAACTAGTCTCATCAGAGCTCAAAGGAAAATACCAGTTCTCCGCTTTCTATTATTAGACTGTCTCTATCCATTTCCGGATTTGGAGGACTGGAGAGGGATGAGGGGGCCCAGGAGCACATCCCCTCCACCACTCCCAAATAAAAGCCCCTTACTGTAATTTCATTAGTCCCAGTAAACCTGTGGCTTGATTTTACCCCGAGCAGAAAGAAATGGCCAAAGAGAGAAATGGAGCTGTAAATATAAGATGTAAGATTAATAAGCTTGCATTCTCAAACTGTTGGAGGCAGCGAGATAATTCTTCCATTAATTCATATTTCACAGGATTTAACCCACCCTCCCTATGCCATGTATCCTAAGCGGAGGGGGTCCCTAGCACTCATGCTATATAAGCAGAAAAATTAATAATCATACCTATCTGACTGATAAAGCAAGCTGTGCCATTTTCTTGTACTGACCCAGTGGGGTTCACCCAGAATTATATACCATCCAAGGGCCCTGGAGACCTAAGCATTTAAAAATCGTCTTATTTTATTTTTCCAAGAGTTATTTATCATCATCATCATCATCATTATTATTATTTTACGAACTGAGCAGCTCTTTAGAGAGCCGTGTATCCCGACCCCTTCCTGTACACAACAGGAAACTGAGGCTCAGAGGCACTGCCTGCCATGCAGCAATCCTCCTCCCAGCACGGCTACTGCATCTCAAAGAGCAGGTCTGCGGGGAGATTTTAAGACTGGTTTTAAAGAATGGCCCATTCTCTCTGAAGATGCGTCTGAAGAGACTCATCGGCCCCCAAGCCCTTAGTAGCTCGCTCCCCAGATCCCATCCGTCCAGACACGCAGGGTTCGGCAGTCCCCCCTCCCCCGACGCAGAGGCTGGAGGCCAAGGCGCCTGAGCCCGAGGGTCACCTGCTCCCCACGACCAAGACGCTCGGCTGGGCGCTGCCCGGCCTCCCACCCGGCTGTCACCCCATCTCCGCCCCGACGGGCAGCGTCCCCCGCGCGCCGGCCCCGGCCCCCGCCCCGGGGGAGGCCGCCGCCATGGCCGCCCCCTCCCCGTCCAGGCCCGCGGCCCGGGGGCAGGCATTTCTGGAGACGCGGGCACCGTGCCACGGATGACTCGCTACGTGACCTTGGGGCAGGCGGGGCCGGTCGCCGCCAGGTGTCCGGGCCTCAGTGTCTCCGCTCTGCGAAATGGGGAGAGCCGCGTCAGCGCCGCGCTCCGGCCGCGGGAGGCTCGGCGGGGCCGAGCTCTGCGGAAAACGTGCGGCGGCAACCCCGACGGACGCAGCGCCGGCTCCGCAGGGAGCGAGGCGCGCCGCCCGGGCGCCCGCCTCCGGGCCCGCGTGCGTGCCAGGCCCCAGGCGTCCCCGCAGCCGCGCCCGGACGGCCGCCCGCTCCCCGGCCCGGCTCCCCCGCCCGCAGCCCCCCCTCCCGTGCAGGGGCGCGCGAGCCCTCCGGGCCCCACGCCCCCACGTCGCGGCGTTTCTGTCCCTTACCGAGACCCCAGGCCGGGCCGCCGAGCCCGGGACGCGCAGGCCGTCCCCCGGGCCCCGAGTCCGCGCGTCCGTGCGCGCGCGGGCCGCCCTCACCGGAGCCGGGGCCGCCTCGGCCATGGCCCTGCGCTGTCCGGCCCCGGCCGGAGTCGCCGCCGCGGCCGCGCGGCCCCACGCAGGCCGGCCCCCGGCCTCCCCACAGGCGTCGCCGGCCCGGCCCGGTCTTCCCCGCCCGGGCTCTCTCGGCCGTCGGGCCCGGCCTGCTCGGGGCGCGAGGGGCGGGCGGGGACGGAGCGGCCGAGCCCGGCGGCGGCGTCGGAGCGGGGCGCGCGGCGGTGCGGGCGGCCCGGCGGGCTGCGCCCCGGCCGCGAGCTGGGCCCCGGCCCTCAGCACCAGCCCCCGGCCCGCGCGCGGCCCCTCTGCGGCCGCGGCTGCGACCCCGACTCCGGCCCCGGCTCCGGCTGCGAGCTGCGCTGCCGTCCCGGCGCCTCTTCAGCAGGGGAGCTGCACAGCAGCTGCCATGTTGATACAAACTGCATCCTGGGAGGCATGTCCCTCTCAGGCCGTTTAAAGAGAAACACTCCGAGGCTCGTCGGAGGCTGCAGGAACCCAGACAGCTCCATCTACAGCCGGTAGGAGCGAACAGTGTCGAGCGAGCAGCCAGGCGGCGACGGACACGCCCTGAGCCCCAGGCCAGCCCGTCGTGCCGCCCGGGCCACACCGCTCGGGCCTCCCACCCTCCGGGGCCCCCGGCCTCTCACCTGGGGTCCTCGCCTCCGCGGGCACCGTAGGGCGAGACCCGGAGGCGGGAGAGCGGAGGAGGAATAACAGCGCGCGGCCGAGGCGACGTGGTGGGGTCTGGAGGCGGCTTGATTGGCTCCGACAGCCTTCCTCCCGCCGGATCCCCCCGCTCCTCTCAAACCCAGAACCCGGGTCGTTCCCTTTCAAAACCTGCGCTCACAAAGGGATCTAAGAAACCCGTCACACCAAAGAAAGCCCGGAGTTCATGTGACCAGCTCTGTGCAGTCCGGGTTCCAGGGGAGCAAGGGGGTTGGGTGCTTTTGTGAAACGCCCGAGTGTTGTTTTCGACCTGAAAGGACAGAATGCTGAGAATCTGAGAGAGCTGGGGCTGGAGGGGGCCGACCCGGCGTTTGGGAGGAAACTGAGGCCGAGTGGGACGTGACTTGTTTACCCTATGTTGCTCTTTTGGTCCCCCGGAGAAATGCTCTTTCTAAGCGTGAGAGAGAGAGAGAGATCCCAAAAAGAATGGGAGAGCTAGAGTTGGCGACTCACTTTCCTAGACAGGTTCACTTACACACGTATTTATGGAGTACCTACAAGGTGGTGAGAACTGGAAATGAAAAAAGAAAGAAAGTATAGGCAGGCCTCCTGGTGACAACTGACAAAACCCAACTGCAACTAACTAAAGGGGAGAAAGAAGTAGAATGTATTTGTTCACCTAAAGGGACCCCAGGGGGCTCAGGGGTGGAGCTGCCCTGAGACACAACAGGAGAATGCATGCATGCTGTCAGCTCAGAGCTCTCTTTAAAAATGGAAAGTTATGGGTAGAGGTAAGGCTAGGGCCAGTGAACCCTTTCCCTTCCCTTCCCAATGGTTTTCCTCCCATGTATCAGTAAACAGTGCATGCCACTGGTTTTGGTATTTTAAATTTTTATGTGAATGATGTACTTCAGCCCATATCGTGTTGGAACTTGTTTTTTTTTTTTTTATGCATCATTATGCTTTTGAGATATAGTCAAGTTGAAACAAGCATGTCTGGTTCATTCATTTTAACCATTATATAGTATTTCATTGAATACATGTTTACTTTCCATTCCCCAGAGGGGAATCTGCATACATGTCTCATTGCCCACTGTGCAGAGTTTCTCTCAGGGACACGGAAACACAGAAACGTGGAATAGTAGGTGACAGGAGTGCTTTCATCTTCCCCCTACTCGTGCCTAAGTGCTCACCAAAGAGGGTACCCAGTAACATACCCGCCAGCAGTGCCTGGGCCCTGTTTTCACATCCTCGCCAATATTTACTGATAATGGACTTAAAATCTTTGCCACCTGGATGAGTGTGAAATGGCAGTTCATTACTTTGCTTTGTCTTTATATTTACATTTCCCTGATTATTAAGGAAGTTGAACATCTTTTCATATTTACTAGATATTTGGTTTCTTCCTCTGTGAATTTCCTCGTATGCTTTCCCAATATTTCTGTTGTGAAGTCTTTTTCTTATTGGTTTATAGGTGTTTTAAAAACATATTCTGGATATTAATTCTATCACCAAACACTTAAGGTGATTACTGATATGACTGCATTTAAGTCTCTTATCTTCCTACTTACTTCTGTTGTTTTCTGTGTTCCAGGCATTCAGTGATACTTTTTTTTCTTTCTTCCTTTTTGCCTGCTTTTAGATTGAGTATTTTTTTTTAGTAATTCTATTTTTATCATTAACTTATTAGTTATATCTCATTTTTAGGGTTCTGTATGTTTTTACAGTATATATCTTTAATTTTAAACAGCCTACATCACATACCACTCCGCCAGTGGTGCCTTAACCTTACAGCAGGTTGTCCACCACCCTTTGTGCTGTTGTAAGCATATATTTATGTGTCTAGATGTTATAATACACATAATACATTGTTGGTTGTACACATGGCAAGTATCTCATCCCAGTCTGTCTCTTGTCTTAATATTTTTCATGATGCAGCACAAATATTTATATTTAAATATAATCAAATTTAGTACTTTTATTTTTAGGGTTTGTGCTTTTTTATTTTCTGTTTGTCTTCTTCTCTATCCCACTGCTTTAAGGATATTCCTCAATTTTTTATTCTAATATGTTTACAGTTTAGCTTTTACACAGTTAGATCTTTAATCTAGAATTCATTGTTTTAGCTTTTAATATAAGTTGCATCTTTCCTGAGCTGTAATTCATATAGCATTAAATCCATCCCTTTAAAAACATGTACGATTCAGCGGTTTATTACGTTCATGGAGTTATGCAACCATCTCCATGACCTAAGTTTAGAATATCTTCAGCAGTCCAAAAAGAAACCCTGTACCCAGGAACAGTCATTCCCCATTTGCCCCTAACCACTCCCACTCAGCCCTAGGTGATGACTAATCCACTCCCAGTCTCTATAGATTTGCCTGTTCTGGACATTTCAAGTAAATAGCATCATATAATATGTGGTCAATTGTTACTGGCATCTTTTGCTCACAAAATGTTTTGAAGGTTCATCCATGTTGTAGCATGAATCAGTGTATCATTTCTTGTTATTGCCAAATAATATTGCATTGTATGGATAGACTCAATTTTATTTATCAGTTCATCGCTTGATAAGACATTTAGATTGTTTCCACTCTTTGTTGTCAAAAATGCTTCTGTGAACATTTGTGTACAGATTTGTGTGTGGATGGGTATTTTCATTTCTCTTGAGTATATATCTAAGAGTAGAATTGCTGGACGAAATATTTAATATTTTGAGGAGCTGAAAATTGTTTTCCAAATCCATTGTACCACTTTACATTCCCACCAGCAGTGTGAGAGGGTTCCGACTTCACCTCCTCACCAGCACTTGTTATTACTGTCTTTCTTATTAAAGCTGTCTATTGGGTGTGGAGTGGTATTTCACAATGGTTTTGGTTTACATTTCCTTAATAGCTAATGATGTTGAACATCTTTTTATGTGCATATCAGTCATTTATATGTCTTCTCTAGGGCAATGTGTATTCAGAACCTTTGCCCATTAAAATATTTTTTGATTGTGATAAAATACACATAACATAAAATCAACCATTTTAAAGTACACAGTTCAGAGTTCAATAGTATTGGGTTCATTCACATTATTGTATAACTGATCTCCAGAACTCTTTCATCCTGCAAAATTAAAACTCTATACCCATCAGACAATTACTCCCCATCTTCCCCAGCCCCAGCCCCTGGGCAACTACCATTCTCTCTTCTATCTCTATGAATCTGACTATTCTAGGTACCTCATATAAGGAGAATCATATACGATTTGTCTTTCTGTGACTGGCTTATTTTACTTAGCATAATGTCAGTCATCCAGGTTCATCCATGTTGTAGCCTGTGTCACAATTTCTTTCCATTTTAGGGGTGAATAATATTTCATGGTATGTACAGATCATACGTTGCTCATCCATTCATCCATGGAGGGAAACTTGGGTTGCTGCCACCTTATGGCTGCTGTGAGTAATGCTACTATGAACATGGCTGTACAAATACCTCCTTGAGACCTTGCTTTCTCTTCTTTTGGGTATATACTCAGAAGCTACATTGCTGGATCATAGGTGTTCTATTTTTAATTTTTTAGGAACCACCATACTGTTTTCCACAGCAGTTGCACCATTTCACTTTCCTTCCAACAGTGCACAAGGGCTCCAATTTCTCCACATCCTCACCAACACTTAATGTTTTCTTTTCTTTTTTTTTTTTTTTGACAGTAGCCATTCTAACAGGTGTAAGGTGGTATCTTGTGGTGGTTTTGATTTTCATTTTCCTAATGATCAGTGATGTTGAGAATTTTTTAATGTGCTTATTGGCCATTTGTATATCTTCTTTGGAGAAATGTGTATTCAAGTGCCCTGCTCATTTTTTTAAATCAGTTTTAAAAAATTGTTTGCTTTGCCCATTTAAAAATTGGGTTGTAAAAGTTCTATGTATATTCTAAATACAGGTCCTTCATCAAGTGTATTATTCACAAGTATTTTTTCCCATTCTTTGGGTTGTAGTTATACCTTCTTGATGGTGTCTTTTTTTTAATTGAATTATAGTCAGTTTACAATGTTGTGTCAATTTCCAGAGTAGAGCACAATTTTTCAGTTATGCATGAACATACATATATTCATTGTCACATTCTTTTTCATCAGGAGCTACCACAAGATCTTGCATGTATTTCCCTGTGCTACACAGTATAATCTTGTTTATCTATTCTACATATACCTGTCAGTATCTATAAGTTTCGAACTCCCAGTCCATCCCCTCCCACCCCCCCCCACCCTGGTAACCACAAGCTTATATTCTATGTCTATGAGTCTGTTTCTGTTTTATATTTATGTTCATTTGTCTTTTTTTTTTTTAGATTCCATGTATGAGCGATCTCATATGGCATTTTTCTTTCTCTTTCTGGCTTACTTCACTTAGAATGACATTCTCCAGGGACATCCATGTTGCTGCAAATGGTGCTATGTTGTCGTTTTATGGCTGAATAGTATTCCATTGTATAAATACACCACATCTTCTTTATCTAGTCATCTGTCGATGCACATTTAGGCTGTTCCCGTGTCTTGGCTACTGTAAATAGTGCTGCTATGAACATTGGGGTGCAAGTGTCTTTTTGAAGTAGGGTTCCTTCCGGATATATGCCAAGGAGCGGGATTGCTGGGTCATATGGTAAGTCTATTCCTAGTCTTTTGAGGAATCTCCATACTGTTTTCCACAATGGCTGCACCAAACTGCATTCCTACCAACAGTGTAGGAGGGTTCCCTTTTCTCCACAGCCTCTCTAGCACTTGTCATTTGTGGACTTCTGAGTGATGGCCATTCTGACTGGTGTGAGGTGATACCTCATTGTAGTTTTGATTTGCATGTCTCTGATAGTGATATTGAGCATTTTTTCATGTGCCTATTGATCATTCATATATCTTCATTGGAGAATTGCTTATTTAGGTTTGAAGGTGTCTTTTGAAGCACAAAATTTTTTAATTTTGAGGAGATCCAGTTTACCTATATTTTCTTTTGTTTGTATTTTTGGTGTCATATCTAAGAAACCATTGCCTGATCCAAGGACACGAAGGCTAATGCCCATTTTTCTTCTAAAAATTTGATAGTACTAGCTTTTACATTCAGGTCTGTGACTCATTTTGAGTTAATTTTTATATAAAATATGAGGCAAGGGTCCAACACCATTCCTTTGCATGTGGATGTCCAGTTGTCCCAGCTTTGTTAAAAAGACCATTTTTTTTACCCTCATTGAATTGTCTTCACATTTATGTCAAAAAAAATCAATTGACCATAAATGTGAGAGTTTATTTTAATTCTATTCCATTGATCTATATGTTATCTTTATGCCAGTATCACACTGTTTTGATTACTGTAATTTTGTGGTAAGTTTCAAAAGCAGGAAGTGTGAGTCCTTCAACTTTGTTCTTTTTTTTTTTTTCAAGATTATTCTGGGATATTCAGGATCCCTTGAACGTCTATGTGAATTTTAGAATCAATTATCCACAAATAAGACAGCTGGAATTTGGTGGAGCCCAGAAGTCAACTAATCAGATAATAGCCTACTAAGATGCTCCTAGGTTAACTAATCTATGATCATTCTTTTTGGATGAATCTAAGATGAGAAATTCAGTATTAATAAATTTGGATTTTCTTGTTACCAAAATAAAATGGATGACTTCAGTCACCAGAATGGTTAATTAACTGATTAGAATAGGGCAGGGTCTCTGTGGCTGCCCACATGCCCACATGATGGGTGCCTACCTGGGGGAAAACTTAGGGGCAGATTATCTCTAGTTACCCCTCTAGGAGTGGTTCTCATTGTCAGAGAGGGGCAGGGTAAAGCTGAACACTACCCTCAGATAACCTCACATAGTGCCTACCTGGAAACCACCATACCAGTAGAGGCCCACAGTCCCCGGAGGAACCCAGCAGAGGAAGGGTTTCAGTCAACAAACACAACCATGGTCTCCTTTACCTCCTCTTTGGACTCTCCATGCCTTGGCCAAAAGTGAGGTTTTGCAAAGACCTAAGTTAGAGTCTGGGTGAAGGAACCTGGTAAGACCAGAGAAGGAAAGGAGGAAGGGTTTGAAGAGCAGACCACACGCTCTCATCACTCTAAGCTGCTAGTGCTCCAGACAGATCTAGCCTGAACTGGAGTGGAGTGGACACCAGCTCTGACTGAGTTCAAGTATGGTTCAGGCTGAGGCTGGTATGAGACTTTCTGAAGCAGAAAGTGATGAAACATTTTGGAATTTTGAAAATATGTCATTATGGTACTTAGCCAGTAAGAAAAAAGTGTTGACATAACACAGTTATGGGGCAGTCATTGGTGAAAGGGTAACTGCTTTATGTTTCTGTCCCCAATGAATTAATATTTCTCATTAAACTTCAAAGCATAGAGCTGAATTTTTGTTTAATTTTATAATCTGACTATCTTTCAACTGGAGAGCTTATTTTCTTTATACTTACAGTAAATATAGATATGGTTGGATGTTATCTATCACCTTATTTTGTCATCTTTGTTTACCATAACTTTTCTTTGCTTCTTTTGCCCTTTCCCTGCCTTCTATTAGATTAATCAGATTTTCTTTATTCGCCTCTCCTCCCTCTGCTAGGAGCCATGCTATTTCTGTTCTTTTAGTGGCTACGATGAACATAGTAAATATGTATGTTTGACTTACAGAGTCTAAACGTAATTAGTATCTCTGCCCTTCTCTTGAAATCACAGGGACCATAGGATGCTTTCATTGAAGTCATGCTCCATCCGTCTTACAAGTTTGTCTAGTATTTTAGTTCCACTTGTTTTGTATCCTCCAAACTTGTCTTTATTATTGCCCTCTAAAGTCAATGCATGTTAAGATTTGTCCATGTTTACTAAATTTGTTTTGCTCACCATTCTCCTTATGTCCTTTTTCTTATTACTAAGTTCAAGTTTCCTCTTCCCAGGGATAGTCCTCAGTAGTTTTCAAGTGAGGGTTTATAAATGATACATTTCCAGTTTTTATTTTCTGAAAATGTCTTTGTTTGGTTTTGGTTATGTGTGATAATTGATCTGGGTATAAAATCCCAGTTGACAGTTATTTTCCCTCACCATTATGTGTTAGTCTACTGTCTTCTGACCTCTCCTTTTATCATAGAGGTGTCTATTGTCAATCTAATAGTTCTTTCTTTGATGTCAGTCTGTCTTTTACCCTGGTTGCTTTTAGGATTTCCTCTTTGTTTTTGGTATTCTAGTTTCACCACAATGTTTATACATGTGGATTTACATTTGTGCATCTTGAATTTGAGGATCTATGTATTTCATCCATTCTTTTAGCTATTCTTTCAAAAAATACTTATTTTCTCCTAATTTCCTAATTATCTCTTTCTAGATGAGAAAAATCTGATTTGATAGATGTATGGTAGGTGTTCCTAGTCTATGCTCTTAATGTACCATATATTTCCTCCCATCATGTTATCTGTCTTTCATTCTGGGTACTTTCCTCATTTATCTTTTATTTAACTCATTCTTCACAGCTGTGTCTAGGTTTTCTGTTTAACCTTAACCAGCCCACTGAGTTTTTAAATTTCAGTAGCTCTATTTTTTTCTCTTGCTTTCTTTTCCAAATGTTTCTTTTTAACAGTATCTTGATTTTTCTTAAGTTTTGCTGATTTCTATTTACCTTGATTTTTCCATGCTGCTTCTTCCATTTTTGCCCTTAGTTTTATAAATTGTAAAAATATTCATGTTATATGCTATTTTGGATTATTTTACCCGAATTCAAGTTCTTGAGTCTTTACTCCTGTTCTTTTGTTGTGTTCTCACTAATGGTGGACTGTTTCCCAATGGGTTTTGCAGTTTCTGATTGTGAGCTTATATTGAGCTGGGCTCATGGTCTGGATTGTAGGATAGTTCCTTCTGTTTTTGTTTCCTTCAGCCAGAAACCTGAAGTGCTATCATTGGCCAAGGTCCAATTTTTATGTCAATTTATCAGCCCCGAGGGTAATGTAAATTTGAACCCCAATCTTCATAAGATACTAGCTGTGGTTTTGGATTCTCAAGGAAGGTATCACCCCATCTACTACCATCACACAGAGCCCAGCCTGAGATAGATAAGTTTTTCATCATCTGTGGCAGCCATGGAGTTATGCCACTCAGATCTCTGTTCAAGGGCTTACCATTCAGCTATAAGAAGTGCAGTTAACTGATCAGTTACTAATACCTTCAGGAAATTCCTTGGCTTTCAAGGTAAAGCCACACTTTTCTTGGGCAGCCCCAGCCAATGAGTGAGCAGATGGCATCCTAGGACTGGTCATTTCTGCTCAATACAGGACTCCTGTAATGGGCAATATTTGCTCTAGAACCCTTTGTTCAGTTGGCTGAAACTTTGTCAGAGCTGCATCGTGCTCTGTTCCTGCTGCCCAAACCTGCTTTTTCTCCTTTTTCCTTTCTTGAATGTTGGATCTGTGTCCTGGTCTGAGACCTCGCCTGCAAAATCCTACATCCTCCTCCATTTACCTTTTCATAGGCATCATTCTCTAATAATCCTCTTGCATTTCAAACTATGCCTCAGCATCTGCTTCCTGAGGACCCAACTAACACATCATCTTTTGGCGTTAGGATGCATTTTTCTGAACCATGTGTTTTCTAAAGATGAGACCTTCAAGGGACTTTATCTGGAGGTGTTGGTTCCAACTTTGTACCTTCATGGGCCCAAGGCCTATATACTTTTCTCCTTATCCCCACTCCAGGTAGGTGAGGCAGCTGTCACGTGCTGGAATTCCAACGTGGGTGTTCAGTTTTGTGTTCATTTCTGGAACAATAGGATTTCCCTTTATTCCCTTCTATATTAGCTCTATATTTAAAATTATATTTATTATATCCCATCTGGAATTTCTAGGTGTTTGTATCAGGACTGTGTTCAGTCTTTTGTATTTATTACTTTTTGACCCCAAATTTTCTTAAGACAGAAATTATTTAAGTGTATATACTTAATGCCTAAATTGTACTTTTAATATTTTTAAGTAATCATGTATACATTGTACAATACTCTAGTGAAAAGAAACTTGACAGTTACACCAAATCAGGAATTTTGTTTTATAGCTGTCAGGGAATAAAGAGTTCCTTATGATTTGTAAGTCTATTGCTTCCTTTTTTTTTAAAAAATTGAGGTATAGTTGATTTACAATATTGTGTTAGTTTCAGGTATACAGAAAAGTGACACACACACACACACACACACACACACACACACACATATATATATATATATATATATATATATATATATATACATATTATCTCCAGATTATTTTCCATTATAGGTTATTACAAGATATTGAATATAGTTCCCTGTGCTATACAGTAAATCCTTGTTGCTTATGTCTTTTATGTATATAGTGTTTAACTGTTAATCCCATACTAATTTATCCTTCACCTCTCCTCCATTTCCCCCGTGGTAACCATAAGTTTGTTTTCTATGTCTATGAGTCTGTTTCTGCTTTGTAAATGAATTCATTTGTATTATTTTTTTAGATTACACCTATAAATGACATGATATAATATTTATCTTTCTCTGACTTACTTCACTTAGTATGATAATCTCTAGGTCCATCCATTTTGCTACAAATGGCAATATTTCATTCTTTTTTATGGCTGAGTAATATTCCATCGTATATATATATATTTTGTCAGAGCTTCATCATGCTCTGTTCCTGCTGCCCAAACCTGTTTTTTCTCCTTTTTCCTTTCTTGAATGTTGGATCCGTGTCCTGGTCTGAGACTTCGCCTTATTCCCTTCTATATTAGCTCATATTTAAAATTTTGCATATATATATATATATGTATATATATATATACACACCCAGTCTTCTTAAACCAATTGGGTTGTCTTGGCTATTGTAAATAGTGCTGTGAACATTGGGATGCATGTATCTTTTCAACTTAGAGTTTTCACCTTTTCTGGATTTATTCCTAGCAGTGGGATTTCTGGATCATATGGTATCTCTATTTTTAGTTTTTCAAAGAACCTCCATGCTGTTTTCCATAGTGGCTGCACCAATTTACATTCCTACTAACAGTGTAGGAGGGCTCCCTTTTCTCTGCAACCCCTCCAGCATTTATTATTTGTAGACTTTTTGATTATAGTCATTCTGACTGTATTGAGGTGATACCTCATTGTGGTTCTGATTTGCATTTCTCTGATGATTAGTGATATTGAACATCTTCTTGTCCCTGTTGGCCATTTGTATGTCTTCTTTGGAGAATTGTTTATTTAGGTCTTCTGCTCATTTTTTGATTGGATTGTTTGTTTTCTTGATATTGAGTTGTATGAGCTGTTTGTATATTTTGGAAATTAACCCCTGTTGGTCACATCATCTTATTGCTTCATTTTTATACATACACCTTTATACACATTTGAAGGAATACTGTGTACAAAGTAGGGGAGAGTCTAATGAGATGCTCAGGCAGATGGGGTCCAAGCAAATGTCTATGGAAAAACAGGGGAGGCATCAATTCCACCTGCAGAGACCAGGGAAGGCTGGGTGATGCTGAACCACGAGCTGAGGGGTAGAAGGAGCGCACCAGGTGAACAGGGGCAGTGGGGTGAAGGGAAGGACACTGTATGCAGCAAGAACAGCATGGCAGAGATGTGGAACAGCATGGTGCTCTGGGAAGGGCAGGTGGTTCAGTTCATCTAGAGGGTGAGATGAAGGAGCCACCTCATGAGGGGTGGGAAATGCTGTTCTAAAATTTAGATTTTCAGTACAGATGATGAAGTTACTGGTGGATTTTAAACTGGGGAGTGAGAGAGATCAGATCTTCCAGTTAGAAAGATCACCCTGGGTCTGTGTGAAGGAGGGAGTGGTGCAGGATGGGGTGGGAGTCACAGACTTGAGGCCCAGAAAGCATCTGGCAAGCCTTCACTGATGTGGAAGAAAGGCTGGTAAATGATGGAGAAAAAGAGAAGGTGACGGGAATCTCAGAGGAGGAGGAGCATCTTCCCCAGGATGGAGACGTAAGAGTAAGAATTACACGCAGCCAGCATAACCTTCAGGGGTCTTGATGCTGTTGAAATGGTTAAGGTGCTGTTGACCCACCTTGTCTCCAGCCTGCCTATAAACATGACAGTGATGTAGCATGCCACTTAGCAATGGAGAGTCAGAAGGGATGGGGACCACCTTTGGAAGCATCAGGAATGAGAACAAAATTATAAAAAGATGAAAGTCAAGAAAGATGTCAAGAGGAGGCAGGCAGCAGAGCGATACATTTTGATGGGCAACAGAGGGAGGCTGAGATGAAGAAATGGCTGGAAAGGATGAACCTCAGATGTTCTCATTCTGGCACATTTTTTCAGTGCCAGAACTTACACGACCATCTCACTGAGGATTTAGCCTGGCCACAGAGAGGTGATAAGGATTGTCCTGACATTTGGGAAGGGTGGTAAGTCAAATAATGTGCCCCCAAAGATGTCCACATCCTAATTCCCAGAACCTTTGCTTCTGTGGCCTTATAGCATGGCAAAAGGGCCTTTGCAGATGTGATTAAGACCTTTGGATAGAGAGATTATTCCTGGTTAGCTGGGTGGGCCCAATGAAACTGCAAGTGTTTATGAGAGGGAGCCAAGAGAGTTAAGTCAGAAAAAGACATGATGATAGAAGCAGAGGTTGGAGTAATTCCCTTTGAAGATGAAGGGGCCACGAGCTGAAGAATGCAGGTAGCTTCTAGAAGCTGGACAAGGTAAGGAAACGGATTCTCCTCTGGAGTCTCCAGGAGGACCGTACCGTAGCCCTGATGAAACCTTGATTTTAGCTCCCTAAGTCTCATTTTGGACTTCTGATCTCCGGAACTGTAAGGTAAATCTGGTTGGTGTAACTCATGAAGCTTGTGGTAACTTGTTACAGCAGCAATAGGAAACTAATACTGAAAAGGGCCACTGCGCTTTGGCCTACGTGGGATTCTTGACAGCAGTGGCAGAGCAAGGGTGCCCAGGAAGTTTGGGGGCAGTGGTGGGGCCCCCGTTCCATGGTGCTGGTCTGCTCTCCGAGTGGGCACCCCCTTCTGGACGTCTGAAACTGAACTCAACTCCCCAACCCCGCTACCTGAACCCCTCCCTCCCCAGGCCCTCTGTCTTGGAGACTGCACCCGAGCCAGACCTTAGGAGGCATCCATTTACGAGCCACGGTAGAGAGTTCTGGCATGACACGCATGTAGCATGTGGGCGAGGGCACTGTGAGAATGCACACGAGGACTGGGGAGGGTGTGGTGGCAGAGGAGGTGTCACGAGTTGAGCAGACACCAGAAGTGTCCTGGGTGACTTCCAAGCACTAGAGACGTGTCTGGTGGGGGAGGTGGACAAGAAGAACAGGAGAGAGGTCAGGGTCGCTGAGAAGGGATGAGATGCCATGGCCTATTCCCAGTCATCTCGCAACGGGCCTGGATGAGATCCAGCCCCTTCCTTCTCCATGTCCCACTCCCACGGCCTCCGTGGCAAATTCGAGTGGATTTTTATTTTACATTTTCATTTTCTTAAAAAGGCAATGATCACAACAGAAGAGACAGAAAACAAAACACGAGATAGAATGTTAACATTTGTTAACTCTGGTTGCTGGGAATAAAGGTGTCAGGTGGCCTGGTTCAAACACCATCAGACGGACTTCACTCTGAGGTCAGGATTACAGCGACTGCAGGCATCCTGGGTCCTTTCTTGGCCTCTGCCCAGCCAAGAAAAGATGTGAAGAGAAAACATCCAGTATCTGTTTTCCTTTGATATTCTGCAATTTTTCTCCCAGGCCTTCCTATCTTTGTGTTCATGGTATTTTATATAAAACTAAGAGACATAAACCATGACTATATTCTGAAGCAGTGACTGGATGTGTTTTTATTTTCCCTCCAAGTATCTGTTTTATCTCCACAGAGTCAAACCTCTGGATTCTACCATCCTAGCTCTCAGGAAGAGGTGCCTCCCTGGGTCCGAGGCGACCTTGTGCAGGAGGGCGCTGAGAAAGCTGACCGCACAGCTCCCTCGGGGATGTGTTCACAGGCATCAGCGCCAAAGATGCAGGTCTAAGAACGGAACCCACCAAACTGCCTCTGTGCTGGTTAGGTTTTATTTTAACAGGATGTTTCCTCTTCATTTGTTTTTCAAAATATCAGTTATATCAATATTAGAAGTGTAAACAGGTACAAAATATACAGTACATAGAAACAATTTCCTTAACTATTCTATTGCCTAATAAAAGTACGCACAAGGGAGCTGAATGAACAGAAACCGTGGTCTTCACCGCCTCAGGGAAAACAAGTTCCCTGCGGGACAAGGAACCAGTGTCTGCTTCAACAGAATGGGAATGGGTACCTGTGTGGCAGGGACAGCATCGTGGTGGAATCAAGAAACCTGGACCCATTTCTGATTCCACCTTTAAGATGTCAGACCGGGAACAAGCCAGCCCTATCCCTGACCCAGCCCCGTGGCCCCGGCCCCTTCTGGGGGACGGAGCCCACATACCAAGGAAGCCAAGGCTTATTAGCTGAAGCTTGAGGCCTGGCGACTTTGCCCATGCAGATGCAGGGCAAATCTTTTAAGAGGGCAAAATGAAAAGCTTTCCTCCCTAAACTGATGTTCCAGGAGGATGAGCCGTGCCTGACCTGAGGCTCTTCCCAACTGTCGGTGCTAGCCATGTACACGTGGTGTGAGGCTGCAACATGTCCCCTCTGAGTAACTTACATCCTTATCTCTAATGAGAAAGAACACTTGTCCTGCGTGCTTTACTAGGTCACAGTAACGATCAAACAACATTCGGTGCAAAAGTATTTGGACACTGAGAAGACACCATACAAAGATTAAAGGAAACAGGCACCTCGCTGGAGCGGAAAGCAGCCCCCCTGGGGGCGGGCAGGCCAGGCTCTGCTCCCAGCTCTGCTGGGATGACGTGGAGGCTTCCACTGCCCCCGCCTCACCTCCACGGCCCTGACAGTGTTTTCAGACAACTGTCCTTTATGAGGCCCAGGAGTAACGTAACAGGGCAATGGGGGAGGCAGATGGCCCGTAGCAGGGCCAGCACTTCCGGAGAGCCTTTTTAGATAAGAGGCAAGCTGAATGGATGGGCTGCTCCCGCTTGGGTCCTTCTCCCTGCCGAGGTGAGGCCGGGCATCCAGAGTGCCCAGCTGGCTTCCCTCCCCAGCCTGGCCCTGGGCAGAGCCAGGTCTCAACTTCCTGGGGCCTGTGTGCTCAGACCAGCCCATCCCTAGGGGTCAGTGGGGCCAGGGAGGCCCAAGTCCCTCCAAACCTGTGTCCCCAGCTGGCCAACATCGTAGCACACTCCCTGACAGACCTGGTAGGGACACAGCCCACAACATACACGCGCGCACACGCACACACACTCCAGAAACCAAAAGTACACTATAAAGTTTGAACTGGTGCTACTACTATTTTCCAGCTTTTTTTTCAAGAATTTAAAAAAAAAAAGTCTCGTAATTAAATTACTTAAAATTCTATGCTGTTCAGTTTCACAAACAGAGACTTCTACTTGGTTTAGAGGTGGAAGCTGTATTGTCTGATAGTTTCTCTTTTTCCAGTGATCAGTTCAGCGACTTGGAGGTCTCGCTCTCCCCTAGTCTCCGTTCCTGCCTCTAACCTTTTACCACCACCCTGGCGTCTGGAAAAGGGGCTTTTTACACGGGGGGCTGCAGGGGTCAAGGGGCCGGGCGGCCCTGACCGCGGGGCTCACAGGTCCCCGCCATCGGTGGGTCCCAGAACACTCAGGCCACAAGTCCAGTCGGTCACGAGGTCTGTGGAGGCCAAGGGTCCTTTGGAGGCGGGAGCCTTGAAGGGGTCCGGGGGGCCGGCCGGCAGCGGCGGCAGGGGCTGGCCCCGGGGCGGCTTGGCCCCGGCCGCGTGGTTGCGCTGGTGCTTGCGGAGGTGGTCCTTGCGGATGAAGCTCTTGCCGCACACGGTGCAGGTGAAGGGCCGCACGCCCGTGTGGGTTCGGTAGTGGTCGATGAGCTTGGAGCGCTCGGTGAAGCGCTTCTCGCACTCGGTGCAGGGGAAGGGCCGCTCGCCCGTGTGCAGCATGCGGTGCCGGATGAGGTGCGCGGGCCGCGTGAAGCAGCGGCCGCACTCGCCGCACCGCAGGCCGCTGCCGTCCCGCGCGCTGCCGCCGCCGCCGCTGCCACCGCCGCCGCCGCCGCCGCCGCCCGCCGCCCCCGGCGCCCCGTCGGGCAGCCCGCAGCTGCGCTGGTGCGCACTCAGGCTGACCTGCAGCTGGAAGCTCTTCCCGCACGAGGCGCAGGTGAACGGCCGCCCCCCCGGCGGGGCCGCCGGGTGCTTCTTCAGGCCCGGCTTGTGGCCGAAGCCTTTGGTCCGGCCCGGGTATTTACAGGGGTCGCTGAAGGGTCTCGGGGCCTGGCCGGGGTCCAGCACGGCCTCTCCACTGTCGGAGGACGAGTAGGGCAGACCCTCGGGCCCGGTCCTCGGGTTCAGGCCCACGGGGGGTTTACACCTGAAATTCCAGCCCCACCGGACGCCCCCAAAGAGCCAGTCCCCTGGGGGGTTCTCATCTTGGGCCACCGCAGGGCTGGGCTCGCCCAGGTCGCGCTCGGGCCGGGCGGGCTCTCTCAGCCCCAGCACAGGGTCCTGGCTGGGGAAGGAGCTGCCTTGGCTCTCCCAGGCTCCCTCCTGGACAGGACTAGGGAAGAACCTCGTGGCTTGGCCAGGTCCAAACAGGGTCCCGTGGGCTTCTAGGTCAGTAGGATGCACTGGTGTGGCTACCACCTCCTCTTCCTGGACTTCTGTTTTTATCACTATTTTTACATCTGCTGAGAAAGACAGAAAGACCAGGTATCATTCTGTCCCCTTCTCCACTTAGAAAGGGAAGATCTGACTCTTTCATCTGGCTACTTAGTGGCTGCTCGGCCCCACAACCGCCACCCTGAGCCCTAGTCTCTAAGCCTCGGGATCCAGCTCAGCAGAGATCCCCAAGTGGTCACGCAGCTGCCTCAAGCTGTGGGTGAAGACACCGTGTTCCAGAACCTTCACCACCTGGTAAGCAACCATTGCACCTGCTCACCTTGGCTGTTAAGGCTAATCATGAAGTTACCCCAAGGAAGGAGCTCTGACCACTGGTGGCCATGCACCCGAGGGGCAAAAACACAGAGCTGGGTTCAGGTGAATCTGAGATTGGACCATGGCTCCCCACAGAGCAGCTGTGACTTCAGGCAAGCTCCTGTGTGAATGCCCTGTTTCACAGGGTTGTACGAAGATTAAACCAGATAACAAGTGTGAAAGCACTCAGCGTGCTATTTTGCATGCAGCAAGCATTCAATAAATGTAGCCAGCTAGCTAATGACAGAAGTATTAGTGAAAAAGTAAAGATGTGTTTGATTTTACCCAAATGTACTTGAATTTCACATCCTTAAGTTTTATATCAGGGATCTAGGCTTTTAGCACAATTTTGGGGTCTAAAATATGACAGAAATTATTATTTAAAGTAATAGATAACTTTCAAAACAGAAGTAAATAGAAAACTCTGTGGCTGCTCTGCCCAGTTCCGGCCTTGGACACCTGTCTTTGATAGTGCTGATATCTAAGAAGCGGTTCTGGTTGGGTTGGGGTTTTTCCAGGCCGGAGAAGAGACAGGATTGCTGAGTCTGGGCAAGAAGTACATCCTCTCAAGGGATCAGCTTATCAGGATTGACTGGTTAACCCAAGGAAGGACAGTGGGAAACATGGACATGCTCAGCAAAGGCTGTTCAAGCCTAAGAGTCTAGAAGGAGATAAGGCCAGACTGGACAGAGATCGCACATCACCAGCACCTAACTGCCTGCCCGCTGGACGCCCAGCCCCCACGACAGACGGCAGCCTTTCCTGCCCTCCCTCCGCCACCCCATACCTTCCGTGGAGGCGGCTGTGCTGAGCTTCAGCGTCCCGTCTGAGCACGCGGAAGAGGGGTGGTGGGGAGGGAGATCTGCCTGCCAGGAGGTGGGTGGGATAGTGGTTGAGAAGTTGGAGTGGATGCCTGCAGTGAAGAGAGAAGAGAGCCGGGGGGTTAGGGAAAGAAGGGGGTGGCACCCCGTGGGAGAGGCGAAGCAGGCCCACCCCAACGCCAGGGACTTTTCTGCAGGAGCTTTAAGACCCCACCTCTCCTGAACCAGTTTTCTTCTGCCTCTTCTTCGAGGTACCAGGAAGCTCAGACATTGCTGACTCATAAGCTGCTTTTTAATACAAGGCAGCTGGTGATTTAAATGCCCGGTGCCGGGGCAAGAACTGGAGTGTGGCCGGCACGGGTGAAGCCGAGAAATACCAGGACGAGAGCATCACGGAACCCAGAGGGGCCTGCAAGATGTCACTCGGGGCTGCCTCTGCTGTAAGGTGGGAAAACTTCTAAACTGGTCAAGCCAGATGTTCCAGAACTCTACGATGCCTCCAGGAACTCCTCCTCCCAGGCCCCGCCGTCAGTCCCTGCATCTGGTGCCTGCTGTCTACTCCAGCCTCAGTCACTCACCAGAGGCAGCATCGGTAGAGACATCTCCTGCTCCGGAGTCCAGCTGGCTGAGGCCCCATGGCTCCTCCCCGATGTCTGGCTGCCCGGCTGCCCAGGCCTCCACGCCCAGGGCCTGCTGCTCCTGGAGCTGGAGCTCGCCCTCCTGCTTGATCTGCATTAAGAGGTCAGGGGCTGGAACTGGGGGCCCTGAGCCTAAGAAAAAGAGAGTGCATGAGTGACAGCATCAGGGGCCCTGGGGCGAACACACGCGCAGCCAAGGAAAGGCAAAGGGGGCCTTGCAAAGGTCAAACAGCAAAAGAACCTGTTGGGAAGGGAGGGCAAGAACTCAAAGGGACTGTGGGGCCTTCTGAGCAAAGCATGAGGTCACATGGTATGAGCACATGGGTCAGGTGGGAAGAGTGAGGAACACACCTTCGCATTCTCGGGGCTGGATCTCTGGTCCATGGGCAAGACTGAGCTGCCCTGGGGAGGTCCTGCTCTCACTTTAAACACAGAAATGCTAGATAAAATCTACCCCTTGTCCCCAAAACCTCACCCCTACATATGTATTTACATGAGCACAAAAGAAAGATTCCAGATATAAGCATCAAAGAGAAAACATAAAGTCAAATCAAGAGTTCAAGCAGGAGCCAAGTGGCCCAGGGAGTTGTTGGAACAGGAAGCAGGCCTCAGGGACTGGGCTTTGATGTCCAAGTGAGGCGGGAGCAGAGCTGAGCCGCCTGCATCAGGAGCTGTGAAGCTCTGTCCCACAGGGGAGATGGGGACTTGGAAAACCCTATCCACCTGAGGGAGCTATAAGGAAGTTGCCTCTTGCCCAGGGTCATGGGGTGGGAAAGCCACCCATAAGAAATTAGAATCCTGTGCCCACACCAACTCCATACTACCTACATTGTGCAGAGACCCTCAGTTGAGAAATTCACAGGAAAACTGAGAGCCACTGCAACCCAGGAGACCCCCAAACAGAGGCAAATGCAAACCTGCCCCCAGAGGGCACCTCCACAACACAGGCCACAAGGGGCTCCTACTAAAGAAATCAGAAGAGGAGCCAAGTGGCCTGAGAGCCACGGCAGAACTCACTGCCATAAACTACAGAAAAAAATACAGGCTGCAGGATACAGCAGCATAAGTATGCTTAAAATAGTCAAAGAAATAAAGGAAGGAACAAATTCTTGAAGGCAAGAACAGGAAATGGTTTTTCAAAAGGCAGGTTTGAAAAAGAACTAAATCAACATTCTAGAAATGACAAAAGCAGTCAGGGAAATGAAAAACTCAATAGATGGCTTAACAACAGAAGAAACAGCTGCAGAGAAAATTAGTGACTTACAAGATGTATCTGGGGAAATAGTCCAGAGTACAACACTGAGAGATAAAGAAATGAAAATATGAAAGAGAAGTTGAGACATGGAGGATTAAACAAAAAGTTCCAACACATGTTAGGAGAAATCTCAGTAGGAGGGAATGAGAACTGGACAAGTGGCACCACGTAAAGAAACAACGGCTGAGAATTTTCCAAAACTGAAGGCATTGTGAGCCCGAGGTTTACAGGAATACATCAATTCCTAACTAGGAAATAAAGGAGAAAATCAACCTAGACAATTGTCATGTGAAATGAATAACAGCAAAGACAAAGAGAAAATCTTAAAAGGTACTAAAGAGAAAAGAATGACATTTGGACTGAAAGCAGATCTCTTATCAGCAAGCACGAGGTCAGAAGATGGTATCTTCAAAACACTGAGGGAAAACAGCTGTCAAGTTGTGAGGCTAGTATAATTCTGACTGCACATCCTAGAGAACAGTGTATGAAAATTTATAATCATTTATGAACAGATATGCAAAGATGCTAAGTGAGAGAATTATAAATCAAATCCAGTAATATGTTTTCAAAAAAGATAGAGACAATACATTATGAAAAGACTGGGCTGATCCTGAGAACCCAAGGATAAGCTACCCCTGGAAAGTACGGTCACATAACTCATACACAGATTAATGGAGAAGACGATACCAATCATCTTGGTGGACATGGAAGCAGCTTTTAACTCTTCTGTTTCTTGCATATGGCTGGCTAGATGTACAGCAAACCCCTCTCAGTATGGAATGTCTAAAAATACTGGATAATGTCTAAAAATACAACATTTAAAATACTGAAGTACAGTCAGTTGTAACGTGTCAATTTCTGGTGTGCAGCATAATGTCCCAGTCATGCTAAAAATGCAACATTCTTAGAGCACGGATGGCCTAGACATACAGTAAGTAGAACAAGTGGAGGTCAGAACCTCCAAGAAAACCTCAATCAACCATGGTAGATTGTGGGGCATCTCCTGCTCCCCTACTGCTGGGCTGTAATGGACTGTGCACACCTTGGGGGGAAGGGTCTGAGAAGTCTGGGGCTCAGGCAGGGTGGTGGGTTGGGCTTGAGGCCCTCCCCCACACCTCAACCTGGGACCACAGGGCAACGTTCCCAGTGATCTCAACTTCACGCAGAAGTGAAACCCTGCCCTGTGGAAGGAGACTGCCTGTTCTGGCTGTGGGTCTTGGCTGAGGGGAAGAACAGTCTCCCCTGGGAGATGACACACCCCAGGTGGGTGCTCAAGGGTGTCTGGTGCCACGTCTCACACACAGCGTGGCCCAGAAACCTCCAGGCCAAGACTGTGGAGCCCCTGATGACCAGGAGAGGCAGACACAGATTCTCAGAATGGCATTTTAAACAGCTCTCAGGCGTTAATGAACTCACAGTTACAAACTACCACCTCAACAAGAGAACCAGCCACCTCAGCTAGGCAGTAGAAACCATAAACTGCAGTGGGCCATAAGCCTGGCTACTGGAATTCTCATACACAAATATAAACCTTAACATACTTATAGAAATAAAAAGAGGGAGCCAGAGTATGATAAATAAGAAACGGTCAAAGCTGACTAGAGAGAGGGGTTTTGAAAAAGAATAAAATGTAACTTTAGAATTGCAAAATAATTGACACTGAAAAAACCCAACCTATATGTTAAACAACAGAATGGAAGCAACTGGGTAGAGAAAGGTGAACCAACTAGAAGACAGAGCAGAAGAATGATTCAGAGCTCAGCAAAGGGACAGAGCTGAAGATGTGAAGAGATGTTCAAAGTTCCAGAGGCCGACATGAACAGTTCCGGAATAAAAGAGTAGAGATGGTTGGGGGGAGGCAAAATTCAATAAGACAGCATTGCAAGATTTTGCAAATTGTTGAAAAATATCAATGATTAAAGCAGGATAAAGAAAAAGAAATCCACACCTAGACATACGGTAGTAAAAGTGCAGAGCACCAAAGACAGAGAAGGCAGAGAAAAAAAAGCAGGATACCCACAAGGGACAATGGCTAGACTGATAACCGACTTCTCAATAGCAGCAAGTCATCTTCAAAAGGCTAAGAGAACCCAGCCAAAAAACTAGAATTGTATCCTTCACATGTAGGACTGGAGCAAAGACATTTTCAGACACATATGAACTCATATACAGACACATGGAAACTGAGAGTTTATTGCCAACAGACCTGCGGGGGTGGGGGGGAGCCAACTGCTAAAGGGTGTACTTCAGAAGATAAAAATGTCTAAGATTACCTCTAAAAGAAAAGAAATAGAACATAGAACTTCCAAACTAATTAAAAATAATAATAGTTTGAGGAGGGAAAAAATCTAAATGAATAATTCTCAAGGGAGGAGTGGGAAAAAAAGAAATACAGAAAAGGCAGGGTAAGGTCTCACAGCACACTGTAAGATGGTGGCTTAGAAGCCAAACACACTGGTGACCACGGTCAATGCCAGTGATCTAGACCAGCGCCGTCCCAAGGTCGAGGAGGGCCACATACCTAATTGTAGGTTTTATAGTAGCTACATTAAAAAAGTAAAAAGAAACAGGTGAAATAATTGTGACAATATGTTTTATTTAACTCAATCTACTCGAAGTATGCATTTAAACATATATGCATATCACCTTTACAGCACTTTTTAAGTGCTTAGTTCTCACATGGGGCTGGTGCCTATGGTTCTGGACATTTCACAGTTAGATGATTGGACTAAAAACAAACAAGAAACCTAGCTATATTCTGTTTTCAAGAGACACACCTAAGTCAGAAGGATGCAAAAGCAATGTGAGAGAATAAGATATGCCAAGGCAAATAAACAGATTTTTTAAAAAAGATGTGGTGATATCACATCAGATGAAATAGACTTTAAAAAGAAAAATCGTCATGGAAATAAAAAAGAATAACTGTGCAATGGTAAACTGACCGGGAAGATAAAATAGTTCTGTTTTTAATCTAATAATATAGCTTCAAAATCATAAAGCAAAACTGACAGTACTCCAGGAGAATGAGCAAACCTGCCTTTTCAGTGGGGGATCTGGCACACCACTCTCCATAGCAGATAAATCAAGCCAACCAAAGAAGATAGGAAATCTGAACAATACTATTAACAAACTATTAACAAAAAATGGACATAAGTAGAGTCTAAAGACACGGAAAACACAAGCTTTTCAAGCCATACAAAACATTAAGGAAAAAAAGAACACTTTCTAAGACATAAAACAAACTTCAGTAAATTTTAAAAGATTAGTATTTCACACACCTGTTCTCTAACTATAACACCATTAAGTTAGAAATCAGTAACAGGTACTAAAACTTACAACACACACATATGTATGTATATATACATACATATTTGCTTTCTAAATGATCCAAGGCTCTAAGGACAGATCACAATGAAAACGAGAAGCTATTTGGAACCCAGTGCTAGTGAAAATATTATTTATCAAAATGTGTGGGCTGCGTCTGCATGGTACTTAAAGGAAATTTTATAGCTTCATATGTTTATATTAAAAATGAGGAAAGAGGTTGAAAATTAATGGGCCAAGAAGTCAATGCAAAGTGTTAGAAAGAAATAATACCACCAGCAAAACATTTAAAAAGTAAAAAGAAAGGAAATACCATGAGAGTGTAAATTAATAAAAGAAGAAACAAAGATGGAATACAGAGAATCCAAAGTTGGTTCTTTGGAAAGGGTATTGGCCGATACATCTCTAGCCAGATTATCAAGATAATATCAACATGAAGAATGAAAAGAAACCTAATTATAAACACAGATTAAAAACACAGAATATCATGAATGCTATCCAAGAAACTTGAAACCTCTGGGGGAATGGAAAAATTCCTTAGAAAAACTAGAACTTGCCAAAACTGACTAAAGGAAAAATAGAAAAGTTGAATAGTCCTATAACTATTAAAGAACTCAAATCAGTAGACAAAAATCTCCCCCACAAAGAAGAACATTCAAGGAAAAGATAATTCCAATGCTACAAAAACTCTGAGCAAATACATCATAACTTACTACTTTATTATCAAAGCCAGACAACGAGAAAGGAAAATTATAGATTAGTCTCACTCATGAACAAAGATTCCAAAGTCCTAAACAAAATAACGAGATTGCTAAATCCGCAATGTAAATAATGGAATATGACTAAGTTAGCTTTTTCCAATATTGCAAGGTTGGTTCAACATTAGATAACAAGCTACTTTACCATATTGGCAGGTTAAAGACGAAAAATCATATAATCATCTCAATAGACACCAAAAGAGCATTCCATAGAAATTCAACAGCTATTCCTGTTAGAAACATCTAGTCAACCAGATACATAGGAAACTTTTTTTTTAACCTGATAAACGAAACTTTTAACAAATATTAGACTCAATGTGAAAAGTTAAAAAAAGCATCCTCTTTCACATTGTGAGCCAATGGATACCCTGTTGTCATCACTTCTATTTAAGGATTTTCTGGGAGTTCTCAGGCAGCACAATAAAACAAGAGAAAAATAAACCACCAAGATATGAAAAGAAACAAAAAATTCTTATTACTTATAAGGGATACAATTATCTTTTCAGAAAACCTGAGAATCATCAGATACTTATTAGAAAAGTTATTAGCATTAATGGGAATTTTGGCAAGGTTCCTAGGTAGAAATATCAATAAATAAGAGACGATTGCATTTTTGTTTACTCTTAGGGTTTTAAGGCAACCCATCAATTACCATTTTTCTTCCCTGTCGTATATTTTAACAAACAGAGAAATAAAACAAAAGAGGAAGGCTGGTGAGGGTAAACTCTTTTTATTACTGATAAATGAGGATACCTGTGGGCAAGAGGGGTCCACAGCACTGACCCTAGATCAGGGAGTCACCCACCGGACCCCGGGGGAGGATGCTCTCCCAAGCAGAGCAGCAGAGGCCACCTGTCCCCGGGGGGCAGGCAGCTGCCCAAGGGAAGAAGGCTGGGCAAGCACTGTGACTGTCCAACCCTTGCTCCCAAACTCTCCGATGTGTGTCCTTGGTGGGACCCTTGGGGAGTGCCCAGCTGCGTGAAAGAAAATGTGCCTTAAAAAGAGGCACAACTGATAATAGCAATTTTTTAAAAATGCAAAGAACCCAGGTATAGCCAACAAAAAAAGTACAAGACCTTTTCTTGAGAAAGTTATAAAACTTCACTGAGACATTACAGGTGAGCTAAAAGGAAGGACTTAACAATATTCACAAGTAACATCCTTAATAATGGGTCAATTCTCTTCAAAATGACCAGCAGAATAATGGCAATTCCAACCACAACCCCATGAGGACTTTTCATGAAACTTGATAAGGCAATGGGGGAGTTTACCTGAAGAGCAAAGGACAAGAAGACCCAGAGTGCCAGTGACGAAGTACCAGGGTCCCAACCCCTACTGCCACAAAAATCCTTTCCAGGTGGATTAGGAACTTGAATGTGAAAGGCAACACTTTTAGAAGAAAACATGAGATGGTGAATTATGACCTTGAGGTAGTGGAAAACTTAATTGTGTAAGACATCATAAAGGTAAAATTTAGGAAGTCCAAGTATGTTAAAATTAAAAGCATCTGCTCTTTAAAACATAACATAAACAGAGAAGATATCAGCAGTATTTTTCCAACAAAAACATTAATATTCAGAATAGTAAAGAACTCTCACAAATCAATACCTACAGGGAAAACAAAAGGAAAATGGACAAAAGACATAAATAGTCGTTTCACAGAAGAGGAGAGGCAAGAGGCCCATAACAGGATAAAGTGTTCAATCTCATTAATCAGGAAGATGCACATTTTGAACTACAAATTTTAAACCATTCCATTTCAACCAAATGCGCAGAAGTTAAAATGTAAGGCATTTCCAGGGCTGGTGAGGACAGGGTGCAGCAGGAACCCTGGCACTGCTGGTGGGCTCTGGCTGGTACCACCACTTTAGAGAACATTTAGATGTTACCTGGAAAATTCAAACATGCACTTTCCTATGACCCAGCAGCCCTGCTCCTGGGTCTATACCTAGAGAAACTTCTACACATGCATAAGGATTGCCACAACAGCATTGTTCCTGAAAGCAAAAAAGTTAGAGACAACACAAACACACATCCATTGCAGAAGGAATGAATGCATTGTGTTATATTCATAAAACAAACTCTTGAAGTGGTGAAAATCATCAAAATGAATGAACTACAGTACACTACATTGACATGGGTGACTCTCAAAAACAAAGTCAAGGGAAAAAAGTAAGTTAAAGAAGAATGTATATGGTATGATCTCATTCATAAAAAGTTTAAAAACAGGTTAAAGTAAACAATTTTAGGAATATATATACATAGGTAATAAAAATGTAAAGAAATGCAAGGGACTGATCTCATCTACCTGAATTTTATGTGTTTCTGTGAGAGGAAGGGAGGGGTGGGGGACCTGGGAAGGACAGTGGGGTATTCCAAGGTTCTGGTCTATTTCTTATGCTGGGAGTTGGGAAATGGGTGTTTACTATCATTCTCTAAACTTTATGTATTTTGTTTATGTTATGTATTTTCTTCTGTATGTATTTTGTTTATGTTAGGTATAATATACAGTGACAATGTACTAAAGAAATAAAATAATATTAAAAAAGAAAAAACAACATTTGATACAATGTAACATTTGTTCATGATTAAAAACTGTAGCCAAAGGTGGAAGGAAACGTCTTTAAACTAATGCTATCTTCAAAAGTCTATGGCAAAAATCATCCTAAATGCTGAAACTCTGGAAGCATCCCACAGACAAGGAGGCCAGCTGCTGGTACCTGTCACGGCTTCTATCGAACCATGTCCAAGCTCCAATGCTAAACAAGAAAAATAAGGTTACAAAAATATGAAAAGAAGAGGCAACTTGTGTGGTATCTGTGGAGGGTACAATGTCTATATAAAAAACCCAAGAGAATCTAAGTTGATAAGTCGATAGAAGTAATAAGAGAGTTTTACTAAACAAAGTCAACAGCATAACTGCCCACCTGCAACAACTATTTAAAACGTGTAATTAATTAAAAAATCCCATTCACAATAGAAACAACAATGATCAGAGAAAATTCTAAAGCCTTTTTCAGGCACACCCAGAAGGCTTCAATAAACAAGTCTTCCTGTGGACAGAGGGGCTCAATATTACGATGAGGGTAATTCTCTAGAAATGAAATTATAAAGGAAACACAATTCCAATCAAAATTCCAACAGGATTTCTGAGAACCTGACATAAAGATTCCGAAATTCACACAGAAGAGCAAAGGTCCAAGAATAGCCAAGATCAGTTTAGAAGGGCATGTAGGGAAAGCCTAGTCTACTAGGTATCAAGGCTTATTATGAAACTAGCACAGTGAGTGTTGGTGCAGAGATAGACAAAGAGACCAAAGAAATGAGTAAAGAGCCCAGGAACGGCACATACGTGTCTGGAAACCTGGTTCATGACCCAATTGGCATTACAAATCATTAGAGAAAAGGAAGAATATCCAGGAAACTTTGCTAGAAAATCAGATGGCCTTGTGGGGATTCTTTTTTTAAAATTCTCCCTTGCAACCTACACAAATATTATTTCTACTTGGACTGAAGACTTAGATGTGAAAAGCAAAATTGGAGTGAGGCAGGAAAGGATACTCTGAGATAGAAAAAACACAGATCATAAAGGAAAAGACTGGTATGTATGACTCTACCAAAAATTAAAACTTCTATCCAAGAACCACAAAGTTACAAGAACTGCCACAGACTGGGAGAAGATATTGTAATGCAAATACCAGACAAAGGGTTAGTATCCAGAACTACATAAAGTCCAGAACCAGCAAGAAAATGAAAAACAACAGTAGGAAAACAAGAAGATAATTCAATGGAGAATAAACCAAACACGAGGGCGATGCTCCGCCTCACTAACAGTAGGGGAAACGCAAGTTAAAACAAGGTACCGTTTCCCTTCCATCAGACTGGCAAACGTCTCATTCTGAAAAGGGGCAAGGATGTAAGAAAGCAGGTACTTCCTTACTGCTGGGGAGTATGTAAGCCAGCGTCCCCAAGGGGAGGGGGACCTGGCAATGACAGAGGTGCAGACAGGCACGCCCTCCACGCTGGGATTCCACCCCCAGGTCTGTTCCCTAGAGAGACATCAGCGCACATACCCAAAGAGAAGCGTTTACGAATGCTCACTCTAGTACCACTTGTGCATGAAAAGTTAGAAACAGTTTAAGTGCAACTCAAGGGAGGAATGGATACTAAATTGTAATACACTTACTTTTGGAATATTGAGCATCTGTTAAAATGAACGAACTTGATTTATAAGCATCAACAGCGATAAATATGAATTACAGAATACTGAGTCATAAATATAATGACATTTATGAGATTTTTCAAAACACACAAAACCATAGTCTATCTTGTTTATGGCTACATATGTACATAATAGAAGTTTTAAAATGTGGATGGACGGAAAGGACAAACATCAACTTCAGGACAACTGGTTATCCTGGGGAAAAATGAGACTAGGAGAGCTAAAAGGAATTTAAATTGTATCAGAAATACATTATTTCATACACACACACACACAATTTAAATTATGAAACAGAGCATACATTCAACAAATATTTATTAAATTCCTACTCTCTGCTAAGCAGTATTCTAGGAGCCCAGAATGATTATATGAACGAAACAGATAGAAGTTCTTGTCCTCTTGAAATTTACATCTTAATGGAGGTGGGGGTGGTGACCAGACACACACAATCTATAAATATGAAACATATATAATCTATAAATATGAAATTTATAACATTTCTATATATGTAATATCTATGTCTATATAAAATCTATAAATATAAAATCTACAATAATCTAAACTATGAAATATACATAATAGGTGATGATATCTGATATGGAACAAACTAAAGCAGGAAAGGGGGAGGGGCTGGCATTTTAAACAGAGTGATCAGGGAAAGTCATATTTAAGCAGAGATCTTAAGGAGGTAATGGATTGAGCCCAGGAGAGACCTGAAGAGCATTCCTGGCAGAGGGCACTGCCAAGTGCACATGCTCGGAGGCGGAACAAAGAATGCAGGACCTATGAGAGTGAGTAAAGGGGTCACTGTCTGCTGGGTGGAGAACAGACGCTGGAGGATTAGGGCAGGACCCAGGTGACATGTGACCTGCAGGGAGGTGCCTGAAGTAATCTACGGGAAACAATGGGCCTGGGGGACAGAGAGGAGGAGTGAGCAGGAGAGTCTGGAAGGGAGTGCTGGGAGGGTTTCCCGATGGCATGGAAGGGGGTGTGAGAGAGGGTCAGAGATGGCTTCTGGGTTTGGGGCCTGTAGCTGCAGGATGGAGGCGTCCCCCTGCAGCAGGAAGGTGGGCGGGAGGAGCAGGTTCTGATGGGAAGATGAGGAGTTCGGGGAGGCTCGTGATCCATACAGGACATCCGTCAGCTGTCCATGTGGAGACAGACAGGGCAGTGGCTGTGCAGAATTCAGGGGAGAAGTCCTGGCAAGAGACCACCCACCGGGATGATGGAGTGCGGGCGCAGAAGGAGGAGGGGGAGGTCTGAGTTCAGAAAAAGTGGCAGGAAATAGCAAAGAAAGGTGGCCATTGAAGTGGGAGGAAAACCAGGGAAGGCAATAATGAGATGCAAGACACCAGTGCCCTCCAGGGAGAGGTAAGAGGGCAGGGAAAGGGGAGGAACCCAGGCACACAGTGCCCAGGGAGAACCAGGTCCCCACTGAGCAGGAACAGCCGGGACCCTCAGGGAAGAGGCTGAGGATTTGGGGGTCTTGCCAAGGACTGAGTCCCACAGTGCACAGTGGGAAGATTTAAGGGTTGAAGAGAAGTGGGCAAGGAGGTCTGACAGGGGCTGCACCAAGCCCAGAGCAGGTGAAGACAGCCAGGGGTCCGGGGCAGGTGAGGAGGGAGGCCACCCGCAATTCCTGCTGGTGGCCCTCAGGGCGGAGAGGGGAGCTGTGAGTGTCAGAGGGGAGGCCTTGGCGAGGGCCAGCACATTTCCACACTCCTACTTATTCTATTAACTGTGGGGGGGAAGCCAGGGAGGCCTCCAAATAGATGAAATAAATACAATAAAAAAAACCCACTGGGAACCTCCCACCCAAGATAAGAGAAGCTGGCAGCCCCACGTGTCATAACCGACTTTTCCACCCAGCAGCAGTCTGCTCCTGGTCAGTTTCTGCCCTCTAGTTTTCAGCACTGTCCTTGGCACCTAGGAGATGCTCGGAATAGGTCTGCTGAACTGAACTGGTAAATGCTTTCCTGAACACTGACAGTACGGTTGGTTCTGCACGTGGCCTGCCCTGCGTAAAGGGAAAGGCCTAAATGCAAGGAAACAGCAAACACTGAAGACACATTCTGTGAATCACAAATAAACACGTAAGACTTTTCAGAAACGTAGGTGTTCAGATGAAAGGGGAACCCAAGGCAGTGGCGCAGACAAAGGGGTCTTGGGAGGAAGTAGGCTGAGTCCACAGAGGTGGGGTCTCCCTGGTTAAGTGACAGACACTTGCTGACCCCAACCCGGCAAGGTCTTCACGTCAGTCATCTGGCTTTTCTCACATGTCCACCTGTCCTTTCCTTAACTTTCAAAGGTGCTGAGTGGCCCAAGAAAATCTGAGACTGTGGTATCAGGTATCCAGATTCACCTTAAATAAATCTGTGGTTCTAATCATATTGAAACGTGGCTAACCAACGGGTTAATGTTCTGTGACTACTAATGGATGTAAATGATATTTGGTTTTCGGGTGGAGGCAGGCTGATTTTCTGCAAAGCTCTGAATGAATTAAATTTTGTCTTTATTACCTTCTACCTTCCTGTCTGTGTCTTTTTCTCTCTTCCCCTAATTCTGTGCCACTGGCACTGTCTCTTTCCTAAAAGACTAGGTTTGCTGCCTGTTTCTACGCTGGGAAGTGTTCCTGGAGTGTTAGCTGAACAGGCCATAGGTCATGATTCAACTATTAAAAAACTTAAGATTTAAACCCTGACGTTTTTCCTTGGCTCTCCCTGGAAAGAAGGTCATGCCCTTCCTGGCCCTTTACTTTTCGTTTCTATCTGATCTCCTGCCGGCTCCCTGCCCTTCTCCCAACCCCTCACCTGGACTCGGGTCCACTGGAACATCTGGAACCTTCGGGCCAGGGCGACGCCAGCTGCATGGCTCCTTCCCCTGTTCAATCTGGGAGAGGACCTCGGGCTTGGAGATGGCGTAGTCTGAGGAGAGACGGCAAGGTCAGCTCATGCCATGTTCCATTCAGAGCCGGGGACAGGCAGCCTGGGGAACCTCGATGGCCTAGAAACTACATTTCTTGATTGGTATAGGACAGTGGTTCTCAACCATGGGCAATTTTGTCTCTCAGGGGACATTGGTCAAAGTCTGGAGACATGTTTGGTTGTCAAGACTCGGGGCCAGGGAAGAGGTGCTAATGGCATCTGCCGGGAAGAGGCCAGGGATGCTGTGGAACATCCTACAAGGCACAGGACAGTCCCCAAACAGACTCTCCTCTTGCCCAAAATGTCAGTCCTGAGTTGGAGAAACTCTGGAAAAGGGTCTTCACAGTAAGAAGCAGGGCATTTCTGCAAAGTGAAATATAATATCACGCCTGCACCTGCTCCCCGCTTCACTAGGCACACCTTACTGCCTTCAGACTTGGGGTCACACAGATCCCATCCCCAAAGGCAATAAGCCCAGGAAAAAACAGTCCAGGCCTTCTTGGGGGTATCACATGAGGAGGGCAGCAGCAGCCCCAGGCTCTGGGGAAGCCGTGAGGTGTGAAGACAGCGCTGGCTGTGAGAAGCATGGTCTGCCCGTGATCACCACTGACCCAGAGGAGTGACATGGTCAAGGCCTCAGGTCTCTGTAAGAGAAGGCTGTAAGAAAAAGGCTTTCCTAGATGTGGGTCGGTCATACATTGGATCTGAGAGGGCGGGAGCCTTCTCTGCTCCAGTTCTCAGCGGGAGAAGACCGTCTGTGCTCCGAGCCTGGTTAGAAGAGGGGCTACCACGCCTCTCAGTCTGGTGACCCATGAACTTCACCATGCAGAAGGCAGCTTCTGACTCAGTCACCCAGGGCTCATCTTCAGTGAGAGGAGGAGATAACTGTGTGATGTCAAGGTTCCCAGTGATTTACAGATCCTTGCGATAAAAACCACCAGCATGAAGAGAGAGGTCAAGGGCTCCCCAAATCACATTTAACTGAGCAACGACCCTCAGGCCTTACCCAGAGAGACCAGCGTCTCGTAGTTGCCCCGCATCACGTGCTTGTACAGCTCCTTCTGCCACTCATCCAGCTTCCCCCACTCCTGCTCAGAGAAATACATGGCCATGTCATCAAAGGTCATGGGCACCTGGAACCACAGGGTCATGCATGCTCATGCACTCACAGTGGCAACCTCGGGCTGTCCCACCCCAGGTGCCCCAGGGTTACCTTGGGGGCCTCCCCCTTGCTGCCCGGGGGCAGCCGCAGGATCCAGAAGTTCCTGTTCCGCAGCAGGTTCTCCATGTTCTCCAGCCGCCTCTGCAGCAGCCCGTACTCCTGCAGCAGGGTGCCCAGCACGGCCCACTTGCCCTCCAGCTGGTTCCCGAACTCCACGGCCGTCTTCTCACAGTCAGCCAGCTTCTTTTCGGCCATCCCGGTTCGACCTTCTAGGGAAAGTAAGCGGGCAGCCTGCGATTCGATCTTCCTCTCCATGGCCTGAATTGTAGCTGCCATTGTCCACGGAGAAATCTTTCAGAAACAGAGAGAAGACCAGCGTCAGTCATTTCACCCACCGTGTTCCTTGAGCCCGTCTCCCCTAGGCATCGGGGGTCTGGGCGGGGAGCACACATGTGGGAAGCGGGGACGTCCTGGGCCACGTGTGAGATCTCAGCCTGGCGACCAGCTCCTCTGGGCATCTTAGACACCGCCTGCATCTAGGCAGGTGCCTTCCCAATCATGTGCAATCATCGTGCAGACCCCAGTCATGGCACTCACCGCCCTGTACAGTAACCTCCCGCCTCTGCTTCTACGAGCTCTCTGAAGGCAGTCCTGTATCTTTTCACAGCAGTCAGTGGCCCAGGGTAGGTGCTCAGTGCAATTTTGCTAAATAAACAGTGACTTAGAACTGCTGGGGTGTTTGAGTGGAGAAATAGTAAACTGCAGATTTACTAGAGCCCAGCCAGCACCTCCCATCATAATCGCACAGGATCTGTCTACTGATGATGACCTAGCAAAAAAAACAGCTGGTTCACTGAAACGACACAAACACGAGTGTTGCTCAATTGCTTTTTTAAAAAAGCATCTCGTGTCTCTTTAATAAATGTAAAAAGCTAATGACTAATTCGTCTCCCCCACCAGGACCATCTGATGTTCTCCCCTCCCCAGTCATCCCCTCAAAACTAAAAATCACCCTAACTACAAATCTCTCCCAGCCAAGAGTTAGACTTTTTAATACCACATGCGCCCCCTGCCCTTGTGAGACTGACTTTTTCTCTTTACTGTTCCCACCCCTCCCAAAGGGAGAATTATGGTCTCAGACATTTTGTAGCTGCCCCGGGATCAGTGACACAGCTTACAGACTGGTGAGGAAGACATATGGCATTAAGGACAGACTTTTAAACGTGCGGCAACCACCATAAAGACCTGGAGATTCCCCTAGGGACTTAACTGAAACTGGAAAGTTCACACAGTGGCTTGGATGGCCAGCAGTTGGGGACACTGAGGAAAGGGCACATTTTGCTTTGGGTGGGGCTGGACACCTTCCCCCTCATCTGAAGGTGGGTCAGAGAAGGAGTCCTGTATTTGTCCTTTCTTCTGGCAGTGCCTGAGGATCAGTGGTACCTTATGGCATTCAGAAAATTATTCCTGAACAAATGTTTGGTGACTATTTGCAAAATAAAGAAGTGACTAGTAGGAACCAGTGTGGATTCACTTAGAGGTTACTGGGAACATGGGGGGACACCTCAGAAAACAGAGACAGGAGGGTTTAAGCAGTGGGGGGGAAATCTCTAAAGGATGGAGCACCAGGGATTCTGTGGCTAAACATTTGGAAGGCAGCTGGACCAGATGACCTCTGACCTGAAGAAGGAAGGGCTTGAGATAGGTCTCAAAGGATGGGGAGGAGCTGGACTGGCAGAGAAACAACTGGATGTGGGTGGTACTGTTACTCAGAGGTAGATGGTTCTGCCCTGAGGCTGCAGGCACTGCACTGGGCTGGCACCTTGGGCTGGCTCAGCCCTGCCCTTGGGTGCCAGGCCACGCTCCTTCCCTTCCCCTCATTCCTCCTCTTGATTCATCCCTGCATACGTCCCGAGCCTCTAAACGTTTGCTTCAGAAGTGTTTTTTCACTTTATGACCCAGCTCCCCAGCCACTGAAATCCTACTCAGCCTGCAAGAGCATCTGACTGCCATTATGACAGTCTTTGTGTTGCAGGAAGAGGACATGTGCATAAACTCTGATCTTATAAACAGTAAGGCTCACACCGTCTTCTCACATTTCGGTGGAGCTAGGGAGCCTCATGAAAGGTCATCACACTATTTGATGGGAGGTAGTGGCTGTTTCTGCTCAAGCTCAGCTCCTTTTTGAACGGTGGGTGGACAAGTTGGGGCTGTCCTCAATCTCCTGCCAGGGAAGCGGAAACTGTGCTTGAGAGCAGGGGATGGTAAGAGAACTCCAAATCCTTCAATGGCTCCCGGCCCCTGTGATGAAGTCCAGGCATTCAAACCCCTTCCAACTCTCCCTGCAGCCTCCTCTCCCACTGCCTCCCTACCAAAACCATCTTTTCTAGGCAAACGTCCTCCTTTCCATTCCTTAAACTTCCCTGCACTGCTTGTCTCTGTGTTCAAGCCTCCTCCCTACGTGAAAAGCCCCACGGGTCCAGCTCAGCCTGATGAAATCCTAGCCTTCCCTAAAAGCCCAGCTCAAATCTCAGCAGCCCGGGCCAGGAAGGTGCACTCACCTCTTTCTGTTTTGCTTTACCATGACCAGTGTACCTTTCTGCTTCCCCCAACGTGCAACGTGTCCCTGAACACAGACCCTGTCTTTCCACACACTTTCTAGCTGTGCGATTCTGGACAAGTTAACTTCTCTAGGCCTCCGGGTTTTCTTTTCCATGACCTAGCCCCTCCAGGTTTGTTGTGAGGACAAAATCATGCCTAACCGGGCTGCTGCCACGCCTGCCTCTACAAATGGGAGCAGCTGTCTTCCGCCCCGACCCCAGCGAGCTGGGCACTCAAAGGGTACTCGGTGTCTGCGGAACCGAAGCCGCTCCGGACACCTCCCAGGTGCCACCAGGCCGCTGGGGGGAGCTGGGGGGTAGGGAACGCAGGGCTGAGCGGGGGGCAGAGAAAGGGGACGCGGGGCGGGGGGCGCCGAGATGAGGGGGCCAGCGGATGGGGCGGGGGCAGGAAGCCCCGGAGGGCAGCAGGAACTCGGCGTGGGGCGGCCTCTGGTGTGGGGACGGCCGGTTCCGCCCTGCTCAGGCTCAGCCCGGAACGAGGGGCCCGGCCGGCGGGCGCCGTAGGCCCCGGCGGACCCCGCGTCCCGCTCGTCGGAGCCCCCAGGCCTGGCGGCCCGGCCCGGCCCCCGCAGCCCCTCCCCAGGGCCTGAGGCGCCGTGTGCTGGGCCCGGGCCGCCCCGGCCCCGAGTCCGCGCGTCCGTGCGCGCGGGCCGCCCTTACCGGAGCCGCGGCCGCCTCGGCCATGGCCCTGCGCTGTCCGGCCCGGCCCGGAGGAAGTCGCCGCCGCCGCCGCCGCCGCCGCCGCCGCCGCCGCCGCCGCCGCCGCTGCCGCGCGCGGCCCCACGCACGCCGGCCCCCGGCCTCTCCGCAGGCGGCGCCCGCCCGGCCCTGCCTTCCCCGCCCGCGTCGCCGCGCTCCTCGCTGGCCGGCCCGCGCCGCTCCGCCCGCAGACGCGCCGCCGCCGTCAGCGCCCGGCCGGTCCACACTGCATCCTGGGAGCCGGCGCAGGCCCGTGAGGCTTCCTGGAGGCAGCGCGGCCGCACAGCCCCACCTGCAGCCCGGAGAGGCGAACGGCAGGCGCGGCGCCCGCCCCGCCCCGCCCCGCCCCGCCCCGCGGCCCGAGCGGCCGCCGGCCTCCCGACCCACCGGCCCACCAAGCCCCCGACCCGCCGACTCGCCGACCCACCGGGCTCCTGACCCGCCGATCCCCCCGATCCCCAGACCCACCGACCACGGCCGGGCCCGCGCTGAGTCACAGCCTGGACTCAGCGCCCGACCTGCCGCCGGCCCCAAGAGCCTGGGGCTTTGGTCGCCCGAGCCCCGAGGGACTCGGTGACCAAAAATAATCTTCCCGCTCCGGGACCAGCCGGGCCGCCCCCAGGGACCCCGGCGACAGCGGCCGCTTCCCCTGCGAACCCCAGGAGACCCGCGCCTTCTCGCCAAGGGCGCCCGCCACGTCGCCTCTGCTGCTTTAGGTCCTGCCGGGCCATTTGGGCTTCTTGTGTGTTTACTTACTTGGACAGTTGTACATGTCTACCTTTGATTTGAAATGAAAAAAAAAAAAAGGAATATAGTTCACCAAATTCCGGTAGGCGGCCGCTTAGAACTTTGTATAACGTGTGGATTACCTATAATAAGTATTTTTAATGGGATGAACAACGGAACACAATGCCATCACTTAAAATTATTTTGGTGAAGAGCTTGGTGTGGGAAGATGTTCATGATATTTTAGGAGAAGACTGTCCAGAATAGATTTTATATATATATAAAGTCACTGGAAGGTTTGGAAGCATATAGTCTGTAAGTTTTCTAACAGTGAGACCACAAGCCATTTTTATACCTTTTCTAACTCAATTTTTAAAAATTTTGTAATAAGAACATTAATAGTTTATAATATTTTGTAATAACAAGAATATTTTTAAAACAAGGAGAGAAAATTAAATAAATCAGAAAACTCCTTAAGAGGCGAACCGGAGCCGGCAGATGGAAGGAGCCTTTGAGTGGGGCCCCCCTGTGGCCATGGAGACGTATTTCTTTTCAGAATTTCCTCTAAGTGGGACTCTCCTTAAGAGGACCCAGCGCACTACGTGCTCCGTACTTTGCTGGGCTTCGGGTCTGACCGCCGAGGTCTTAACGTGCACTTTGCTTCTTCTTCCTCAGCCTGGGCTGAACGTGCAGTAAGGGGGTCGTCCCGGATGCGTTCTTCTTTGTGTATGAAAGTGGAATTTCCCCCAGGTAGGGGCAACACTTTACCCAAACTGTGACGGGAGGTCTGTTACGGGTGCCTGATTTTCCTGTTCTCACTGACGCTAGCCCAGCTGTTTTGTGATGTCCTTCCCCCATCCTCAGCTTTCAGGGATTGCTCTCAAATGTGGAGGCGGGGGTCGGGTGGGGTTTCCGGATTGGAGCCCCTTGCCCCCTTTTGCCTTTGGGAGGAAATACTTGAGCTGGCAAAGTCGACCCACTCACTATAGGAGAATGTTCTGGAATCTGCTCTGAGATCCTTTTCCTAATTTTTTCCCTCTAGCTCTTCTCCCGCACGATTTGTTTCGTTCCCAAATAACACATCCCCTCTGCCAGGGATGAACCCCTATTTTGTGGGCCTGAAGGTTGCCTAATTTCGGGAATATTATTAAGGGGAAAAAAACCTTCACAAAATTACACTTTTTAAAAAGTAGGTACAGAACTGGTACAAGGGGTATGTCCTAAAGCTTCGTTGGCTTCATAGTAAAGTCCTGAATTAAAAAAAAAATCCACCAGAACATTGCCAAGTCTTGTCTAGGTTGGGCCCTGTGCGGGTGCGGGTGTGTGTGTGTGTGTGTGTGTGTGTGTGTGCAGGGGGCGGGTAGTGTGGGGAGAACTGGAATTCAGAGACCTGAAGGTCCTACTGTTAACTGGTTGGTCCCTGGGCAAGTCCGCCAGCCTCTCAGGGCTCTCCTCCCTCGCGTGCACACTGAGGAGATTGGATCAGGCTATTCTGTAAACCTTCCTGGGTCTGGTCGTCCTTTCACCACCAATTTTCTTTGACACTGGACCCAACTGAAGATCACTGTGTCTGCTCGCACTGCAGCCTATGTGCTGGTGACTCCGCGTGATCGCTTGCTTATATTCTCATGACACCATGTGTTAGTCGGCTCCTGGATTACCTTGAAGAAGAGGCTTCTTCCTTCTCAAGGAAACAGAGGTGTTGTCTCCATGGTGATATGCCCCCCCCCCCGGTCTTGGTGTGGTCCCGGCACTTCATGAGGGATACCTGCCTCATGGAGGAGGAGAGCAGTGTGGGGCAGCGCATTTAAGTGTCCATCTGTGTCCCTTGAATGAATTCTTCCCAGGAGAGAGGATCTGATTGGGTTGGTTCTTACATCCAATAGGCAGTGCCCCTTTTGAGCGGAGTTGAAAGCCAAGGCCCCACAAAGGGATTTGGAGGCCAGAATAGCATTGCTACATTAACTTTTTGCACTTGGCATAAACTGCCAGCAGCTTTATGTAAAGAGAACTGCTCTCTACATACTTTCCTCCAAAGGGAGTTGTGGGGGTGAGAAACCTTTAAAATTTGAGAGCCTCTTCCAGTACGCTTCCTCATCTGCTCTGGCCCATTGTGCTGGGTATATCTCGGGCGAGGACAGTGACTTGTTCCTCTTTGCATCCCTAAGACTGGTAAACCACCTTGCACACAACTGGTAAGAAAGTGTGTGCGTGCATGCACGTACGTGATATGTAAGGTTTTCTTTTTTCTTTTTCTTCAAATGGGGCCAACTTTTTAAAGTAGATAAAACTTGAACTGGATCTTGAAGGATGGGAAGAATTTTAATAAGCAGAGAGCATCTCAGGCCAGAGGGTGGTCGCAGAGACGTGAGCTGGGAAACAGCATAGGAAAAAGGGGTGGGGCGAGAAGGTACCATGCATATTTGGGGGAAGAAACGTGGTCCAGTTTGGCCAGGACTTTGAATCACAAAGGAAAAGAGATTGAGCTGTATTGTAACAAGCTTTACAGACATCATTCAGGCTGAGAGGCTGGATTGGAGAACTGGGCTTGAGCAGGGAATAAGCCAGTCATGGTGCTGACAGGGAGACTGACATGAGGGTGATGTGCCGGTGGGGTTGAGGTAGTAAAAGGTTAGTCAGGAGGCTGCTACTGCAAAAGTCCGAGCATGAGGTGAGATCAAAACAAGGTCTTTTTTTTTTTTTTTAAACAAGCTCCTAGTAGAGATTAGGGGTAGGGGCGGGTTAGGGCTCTGATGCACTCTCAAGTCTGGGAAACCTTCCACCTAAGACAAGGATCCACTGCAAAGCATCCCTGCTAGCTGGCCCTCCAGCCTCTGTTTGCAAAAAGAACGAAGACAACCCTCCTTGGATTGACAGTTAAGACCTTCCATGGTCTTTCCCTCCACTTCCCATTTTGGGGCTCAGTGCGTCCATATACGTGTCATAAATAGGCATGAGAATTTCCACTCCCATACCTTTGCTCATAATCTTTCCCTGCCTCTTACCCACCTAAAGCCCCACCAGCTCATGCCTAATTCTTCTGCCAAACCTTTCCCTCTGCATCAGGACTCAGCCAACTCTGCCTAGGCCAGGCTCTTGGCTTTAATAGTGGTACCATTCATTTGGTACTTAGAGAAAAATTATGACACAAGGTAAGAGTGTCTGACCCCGCCATAGATTGTAAGAGCGAGGTTAGATCTTTCTTTTCTTCTCTCCCCTGCAGTGTCTGATACAGGGTTGGTTTACAGAGTAATCACATAACTGTTTGTTCTAGGTGCTGTGATGAACTATGGTCCCAAGAATTCATCACATTCCTCTGGTCTACAACCTAGATAATCTGGGGCAGGTGGTCACTGAGCATCTGCAGCTCCCCTAGTAGGAGCCTGGTGAGGCTGGTGAACATGAGCCCACAGGTCATCCCAGGGGAGGGGAGAGGCCTGAAGCATGTGCTCAGAGGTAGTGGCTGCTGACCGGGAGCCCCTGCGGGTACTTCCTTGGGTACTGACCTCAGTTTTTCTGGCTGCTCCCTTAGGTTTGCGGTTTTCTCTTGGAACCAGGCACGCAGCCCAAGGGTTCAGTCCCATGTCTTTCAAAAAGGTCGTGGTAGTCTTTACTGCTGTTCACCTAATATTTCCAGTCCGCTTCCCTTGAGGGAAATGGCTGGATTGTGCTTCCTGGACTTTTCTGGTTGAGTTGGGCCATGCGGCAAGTTCTGGCCAATGAGCTGTCATTTCTGCGCTGAGCATTTAATTATAGGTTGGGGCCCTCCAAAGATTTCTTTCCCTCTGCCATGGTGGGAGAAGGTGGCTGTTTTATTACCCTGAATCCTGAAGGAAGGAGACATTGAGTAGGCTCCTGGTCAGCCCCGATGAGCACATACCAAGCATGAAACAGCCCTTTGCTGTCGTAAGCCCCATGACTTTGGGGTGGATTGTGACCACAGCTGACCCTGGCCCGTGCTGGCTGGTACCCGGGCTTGGCGAAAGCCGGCCAGGCATCTGGGCAGGTGTCCTCTGCAGTGGCTGGTGTCCTTTCAAGCTTGACTTCTCTCTCACAGGAGCCTTTCTCACACCCAAGGGTCAGAAGGCGCCAAGGGCCCGCAAGGAGAGCGTGCCCTGCAGCTCTCAGGGCAGCGGAGTGCTGGAGGCCCGGCCTCTGGCTCTGGAGCCCCTGTGTGGGGCGAGGGGGAGCGCCAGGCCCCTTCTAGAGGCGCTGGAGGAGAGCTGCAGGGGGCGGTCCGGGGAGCTACCTCCATGCCAGCTCTCCTGTTGGGGGCTCTGCAAGTCTCTAGGCTCGGATGGCTGTGGACCAGCACTTCACAAACATTCCACAGCACAGCGAGCGCACAAGCACCGCGAGGAGCAAATGTGTGTCCTGGGGGTGTGGACCTGGCCCGACATGGCCCTCAGCAAGCCGGGGCTTGTACTGGAGGGTTGTGCTTTATGACCCAAATGCACCTCGTAGTCCCTGTATGGCACTTCATGCTTGTTTGAATTTTAAAAGATTGTTTGCCTTATGATCCACTGAAAAAAGCTGATTTGGTGCATCAAGTCCCTTCTCTTACTCCCACCCCCTTGTCACTCTGGGCCTCCCTTCTTGGGGGTGGGGGGGTCCTGGCCTCAGTCTGAGAAGTGCAGCTCCCGGGAGGTTCTGTTTCCACTGTGGTGACACCACCCTCAGCCAGCCTGGAGGGAAGCTCCTGTTGTGGCTTTAGAGAGCCGAGGGCAGGGTGGGCATGTGGCAGATGTGTGGAGGACGCTTCAGTGCTCGGGCAGCCAGGATTGGCCTTCATGCTTTCTAGAAACTTCCATCGCCTCAGTTATTCTGATGTGATGATGTCAAAACCTGCCTGTGCTGAAATGTGACTGCCAACAACTTAGGCGGTTGCTCATCCCAGGGCCTTGCATCTTCCCTGGGGTCAGAGCTTTGAGTCTCAGGAATGAAGAATCGAGCCTTTGGGCATTCCAGGTTCCCTCAGCAGAAGGAAAGGCTCCAGGCCTGGATGTTCCAGGGCAGAAGTGAGGTCACCTTGAGCCAGTAAAGCTGAGGAGAAGAGCGAGAGAAGATAGGTGGCCCTTACTTTCAGCAAACTTCAAATGCGGAAAATCCAGACTTAGGAAACTATCCTCAGACTTTGTTTTCAGATGTAGTTTAAAGAACTCAATAGCTAAAGTGATTGAATTTCCCGATAACTAAGTTCCCCAAAGCTTTTGAAAATAGTGTTTTAGTTTAAAAAAAATTAGACTTCTCACCATGTACATTCAGGGACACTTACTGTAAAGAACATAGTCCACCCGGGCAGTGACATTATTAATTATAACAGAAACAAGCTTATTACTCAGATTCTGACTCATATTTACAAGAGATTTTGAAGTTTTATAAGGCTGACCCTTGAGTTGTCAATATTTGATGACCTCATAATGAATATAATACTGCCTGTGGCTTTTGGAGGAAGTCTGTCACATCAAAGGCTAGTCAGATGAAATTAGGAGTATTTTATAAGGACACGGAGTCCTTCCTAGCTTGGTGAGGGACAAATCCCATTCAGTAGAAATTAGTCAACAAGCCCGTCCTGAATACCTACAGATCCTCAGGTTGGTGCTGGGCGTGGAGAACCTATAATCAAAGTGACTATATTTTCTAAACAAAAGCCCAGAGTTTTCAGTAAAACAAAGGATTTTTATGTCACTTACTGGGGCTAAAAGATACTCTGAGAGATGTAATTTAGACCCCCAAATAGAAAAATCTGGGACAGTTTTTAGATTCATCTGGATAAAAAAGAAAGTATCTGAGATGATAATTGTCCTAGGGAAACGAGCACGCAGGGCCATTTGTTCAACAGACACTGCTCAGGGTTAAGCACAGGAATGACAGACGCTGACGCTGCCTCGAGGAGCCCGCTGTCGGGTGGGAGACGACCGCGCATACCAGCCCTGATGCGGGAGGTGGTGAAACAACATTCAGCTGCGGCATGAATGCTAGGTCCTTCCTGGGAGTCAGGGCGGCTGCTTCTTTTTTTTAAATAATTGGAGTATAGTTGATTTGCAATACTGTGTTAATTTCAGGTGTACAGCAAAGTGATTCAGTGATGCATGTATATATAGTTTTTTTCAGCTTATTTTCCAGTATAGCTTATTATAAGATACTGAATATTATTCCCTGTGTTACACAGTAAATCCTTGTTGTTTATCTGCTTTGTATGTAGTGGTGTGTATCTGCTAATCCCATACTCCTAATTTATCCCTCTCTCCCTTTCCCCTTTGGTAACTGTAAGTTTGTTTTCTATGTCCGTGAGTCTATTTTTGTGTCATAAATAGATTCATTTGTATTAGTTTTTAGATTCCACCTATAGGTGATATCATATAATATTTGTCTTTCTCTGACTTAAAAATATGGGATGCTTCATAAATTGCATGTCTTCCTCGTGCAGGGGCCATGCTGGTCTCTGTATCGTTCCCATTTTACTACATGTGCTGCCGAAGTGAGCACAGGGGTGGCCTCTGGAATCACACAACTTGAACTGAGAAGTGTATGGTCAGTAGGAATTTGCTAGGCAGACAAGAGGGCAGGTGAGGAACATTCCAGACAGGGATCAGACTGTCTGAAGCATGGGCGAACAGGACATTAAACGAGACTCTTCTAAATAACTCACAGAAATTAGAAAGTGCATTGAAACAAATGATGATGAAAATAGAATGTATGTAAAGTTTGCATATTACACCCCAAATCATACTTAGATGGGCATTTAAAACCTTAAACTCATATATTAGGAAAGGAAGAAAAGCTGAAAAATCGGTAACAGAAGAAACCATTTCAAGAAATTAGAAAGAGAACCACAAATTAAACCCAAAGAATGTAGGAGGAAAGAGATAATACGGATAAGAATGTAAATTAATGTTCATAGAGAGGCTTGTTGGTCAGTGAAAAAAAACTGATGAGCCCTTAGCAAGACTGATCAAGAGGGAAAGAAGGCAGGCACGTGGAGGGAACGGAGGATGCTGAATGAGAGAGTATTTCAGAGCCTGGAGACATTGGAGACGTGAAAGAGGAATATTTTGACCAACTTGGTGTCAAGGAATCTGAAGAGTTAGTGGCAATTTTCAAGGAAAATGTCAAACTCCTTGAAAAATATAATTTCTTAAAACTGACCAAGAAGAAATAGAAACTTGAATCCTTTTATATCTGTTAAATAGATTGTAATGAGAATCCTTCTCAGAAGGAAAACTTGAGGCACAGACGGTTTCACTGGTGAATTCTTCCAAATATGGAAGAACTACTCATCTTATATACAATCTTCCAGGGACTTAGAAAAATAAGGACTGCTTTCCAACATGTTTTATGAGGCCAATGTAGCATTGATATTAAAACCGGAAAAGACAAGAGAGGAATATTACAGGCCAGTTTCTCTTATGAATTAGATGAAGCCAACAATACCTAAAAGGATCAAATATCATGGCCAGATTTATTCCAGGAATTCAAGGTTGATTTGACATTTAAAAATCAATTAATATAATTCATCACATCAATAGAATAATGGAGAAGAATCATAGAATCATCTTAGTGGATGAAGAAAAAGCATTTGAAAACATCAGCATCTATTCATGATAAAAAACCTCTGAGAGTACTCTTAATAGACAGTGTAGTTTGCTATTGCTGCTGTAACAAATAGCCACAGACTCGGTGGCTTAAAACAAAGCACGTTACATACACTTACGATCATCACCGCTACAGCCGGCAAGGAAGAGGCAGGTCACGGTCTAGATCACATTCAGGATCCGGAGGTAGGTGATACTCTCGCTCAGGCAGCAGGAGCAGGGAAGGAGGTCAAGATCAGCATGTCCTCAGAGATTAAGGTCTGTCTTTTTTGTAGGTCAAGGTCAGCTTCACTCAGACCTGATCTGGTTTTATAAAAGGATCAAGGTATTTCCAATCCTGATCTAGGTCAATATCAAGATCCAGGTCTTGGGGGAGGGGTAGCGCTCAGTGACAGAGTGCTTGCTTAGCACGCCTGAGGTCCTGGGTTCAATCCCTAGTACCTCCATTACATAGTCAATTTAAAAATTCAATAAGTAAATAAACCTAATTACCTCTTCCCCTGCTAAAAAAAAATTGAGAAACCAAAACAAAAATAAAAAAAAAGATCCCGGTCTCTTTCATGACCAAGAAGCAGCTGATCAAAGTCCAGGTCTCCATCTCCAAAAAGAAGTCATTACGCCATGAGACGTTGGCAAAGAAGTGCAAGTCCTGAGAGAGTGGACTGAAGTTCTCAAGTTCACCTTTTAGGGAAAAGTTATTTTGTTTACATTACTATAAGGGATGTGTGATGTCAGTAAAGTGTAACCCAGAGAAAGGTGTTTCAACCATCTAATTAAAACTGGTCTGGACCATTACTCTGTAAACTCACTGCAGTTAAGATAATATAAATTTTTGTTGAATATATAAATATCCCATGGTCTGAAATGTGGATTTTTATTTGGCACATTTAAATAAAATATTTCTAACTAGGAAAAAAACAAGAAAACTTCTATAGTAAGCATCACATTTAATCAGGAGATACTGGAAGATTTTCCTCTGAGATTGGGGAAGGGGCAATGACACCTGTGTTACCACTTCTGTTCAACTATGTTCCCAATGTCCTGGCTCGTGCAATAGGGAGAGAAAAACAAATAAAAGGAACAAATGATCAAAAAGCAAGAAATAAGATTGTCATTACCCACAGATGATATTATTGTATGTGCAGAAAATCCAAAACAATATACAGAAGAACTATTTGAATTAACAAATGAATTTACCATGTCACAAGTCACCTGATACAAGGCGAATATACAAAAATCAGTTCTGTTTCTATATGGCAGAAATTTAAAAGTTAGAAAAATTTCAAACAATTCTATTTTCAGTAACATAAAAAACAATTACCGAGGAATAAAAATAAAGATGTACAGATCTCTTTATGAAAAACTATAAAATATTACTGAGAAAAATTAAAGACCTAAAAAATGGTAGGATATATACTAAGTTAACAGAATGAAGAACTAGCTACAGTAACAGTACCCGTTCTCCTCCTGTATTAATCTATAGATTCAGAGTAATCTCAACCAAAATCACATAATTTTTGGTTGATATTTATACATTGATTCTAAAATCTGTGTGGACATTCAAAGGACCGGGAACAGCAAAACACTCATGAAGTAGGGGGAAAGGTGGAGGAATCGCAAGACCAGATACGCTGTACATAGTAATTAAGACAGTGTAGTATTGATGTGTAATAAACATACAGATCAATGGAACAAAACAGAAAGTCCAGAAACAGACCTACACACATGTGGACACCTGACTGATGACAAATTCGGTGTGGCAGAGTAGTGAGGGAAAGAATGTTTTCCCAGCCAACAGTGCTGAGTTGGTTGGATAACCATATGGGGAAAATGGTCCAGACTCTCACATAGGACACTAAAAGCAATTCCTGCTGCACTGTAGCCCTGCACTTAAAAAATAAAACAATATGTTTCTGGAAGAAAACTATAAAAGAATATCTTTATGGCCTGGGAAAAAGGTAAAGATTTACTAAAGAGAGCTCCCAAAGCACTAAACATAAAAGAAAAGCTTGATAAATCAGACCATATAATTAAGCATTTGGCTTATCAGACACCACTACTGAGAAAGTTAAAGGTCAAAGAGAAGATATTTAAAAGGTGTGTAATTAACAAAGGACTTACCTCCAAATATAAAAGTAATGACTACAAGTCAGTGAGGAAGAAGACAGGACAACCCAATAGGAAGATGGGACTGGAGCAAGCACTTCACAAAAAACAATATCCAAGTGGCCAGTAAATTGGTACATATTGCCACTTTGGAAAATTTATGTCATTAATTACCAAAACAGAATAACTGCATACCTATGATGCAGAAAGGCTACTCCTGGGTGTATACGTAACAGAAGTGTGTACATGTGTTCAAAGACACATACAGGAATTTTTACATCTGCTTCTTCCTAACAGCCCTAAGCTGGCAGCAACCCAAACGCTCTTCACTAGTAGCTTAGCTAAATAAATAATGAATATTCATATAGCAGAATAGTATACAGCAATGAAAGTGAACAAACTTCCTACATACAATAGCATGGCTGGATGCCACAAACATAACAAAGGGAGAAAGACATATAAAGTTCAAAATAAGCCAAAAAATGGTGTCAGAAGTTAGAATACTGGTCACTTCTGGAGAGATGACGTTATGACTGGGTGGATGCAGAGGGTGGTCTTTGGGTACTGGTAATGTTTTTTCCTTCTTTTTGTTTTTAAATTAAGTTCTAAAACTAATTTTTTTTTAAGTTTTCAGTTTGAAAAGCCTCAAATCTGTAGAAAAGTTATAAAAAAGTACAATGAAAATTTTTATACCCTTTACCCAACTCAACAACGGTTAGCATTTTTCCACATTTACTATTTCTGGCCCCGCCCCTCTGTATATATATTTATATATTTTCCCAATTCATGAGAAAGTTGGTTGAAGCCATCCTGGCACCCTAAATATTTCAACATGTAATTTCTAAGAAAAGGGCATTCTCCTGCATAACCACAATACACTCAGGGAGTTTATCAGTGATACAGTCAGATCATCTATTATGCAATCCATATTCTGTATTTTTCAATTGTCTCAATAATGTCATTGATAGTTCATTTATTTCCAATGCAGGGTCCAGTCGAGGCTCAGGCATCGTATTTAATTGTCCCTGTTTTAAGGTCCCTTTGATCAGGAATCATTTTCTAGTTTTCTGTTTTCTTTCATGATATTGACACTTTTGAAGGGTTTGAACCTATTGTCTTGCAGAATGTTCCTGCAGTCCACATATATACCACAGCGTGGCTGGATCTCACAAAAATAACATTGGGAGACAATGTATGTAAAGTCCAAATATAGGCCACAAATGCGTTAAAAGCTGAGATAGTGGCTACTTTTGGGGAGAGAGATTTGTCTGATTATTTCCTCATTATTTAAATTAAAGGTCAATATTTTAGCAAAATGACTACATAGATGATATTATGTCCTTCTCAGTGCGTTACATCAAGAGGAAATGATGTTAGTTTGCCACAGTATTGATGAGGTTGAATTTGATGAATTGATTGAAGTGCTGTTTGACAGATTTTTCTATATCCAGTTCCCTAACAGTTTTCATCTGAACAATTTAGCATCCATTAATGATTCTTATCTAAATCAATTTTTACCAATAATGATTATAAAATGATTATTTTTCTATCCTTCCTTTCACATTTATTAGCTAATTTTTTGTAAAGATTTTGTACAGCTTTCCCCTCTCTACCTAAAATTTAAAAAAAACTTACTAACATGGATCCATGGATTCTTTAATAAGCTATAATCCATTCTTCTCTTCATTTGTTTTGATGTTCAAATTGTCCCAAACGCAGCTCGTAGTGAGTCTCTTCAAGATAGTCCTGAGTTCTGTCGACAACTCTCCATCAGTTTTTCAGTACTTTCCTACTTTCTGGCACAATATGTTCCATAATTACATTTTTGGTTTCCTGTCCAGCCCTGGAACCAGCCAAATCTTCAAGTTTCTGTTCTTTTTAATGATGGTTAATTTAATAACCATGATATGGACATTAGGAGTGCTCATTGCAACAGAGATGTTGTTTCTAGTGCCTTTTCAGAGGGCAGAGTTAGGACGTGTGTGTGTGTGTGTGTGTGTGTGTGTATGCTTGTGTATTCACGTGTGTATTCACACAGCTACTGACAATTCCAGGCCAGCTCCACAGTTCTTCCTTACCCATCTCCAGTCCATATTTATATCACCTGTCTCTCACAATTAGAACCCTGTCTCCCCAAATATCAATATATTTACTCGTTTGCTCAAAAAATAGGTTTTGTAAGTTATAGCATTTGGTTCCAGGTGCAATGTTAAATAGAAACACTGCTAACAGGAGGGTGTTTACTGTTACGTAGACAGTGTTATGATACGCACAACGCTGTTGAGTGAGGGGCGTCCTTCTGAAGGACAGGCTCGATGTGAAAGATCTCTTCTTAAGAAAAGGAGTCAAAATAAAAAAGAAAAGAAAAGAAAGAAAGAAACACTGCTAACAGGCATCCGTGCCTTGTTTCCAGTTCTCAGGAGAAGCCGTATGATGTTGCCCGTTGGGTGTGATGCCTGGTGGACGTGTTTGTCTTCGTTTGTTCTGCAGACACCTCCGATGGATATTTTTTGAGTATTTTTCTTTTAAGCAAGAGAAATTTTAATATGGGGATTTCCCTAATTCCTTCCTTGCTTTTTTTCCTTTTCAACAAGAGAGGCGAACATTTCCAAGGGAGCCAGGAGACCAACATGCAAGAATGCTAGGTGAGAATGCATCACGATCTGTGAACTGGCTCATCTCTGGCAAGAAAGAAGAGAACCCCAATGCATGGAAATGTACACGCTCAAGTTTAGATAAACAGATATGAAAATACCAGCAGTGTTCATTTGGCTGGTGGTACCCGAGATAATTTGCACTTACTCCATACTTAGATGTCTTCGCTAATTTTGCTATCTTTACTTCCATCCAACAAATGTTTATGACATAGCGACTTCACACTTAGTGCTGTGTTAGGCACTGCAGAAAGATACAGAGAGACTATCTTTTTACTTTTCCAACAATGTAAAAAACATGTCACTAAATTAAATTGATGGATGGTGAGAGGATATTTCCCTTGTCCTGGATTTCTTTTGCAAGCCCCTGTGTATTCCAAGCTCTGGTCTCCTGCACACAGCTGTAACAGGCACTTTCACCACCTTTTGGGATCTACGTGGCCTTCAGATCTTGGGGTGGTGTTGGCCAGGGGCTAGGTTCGCGTCCTAGGGCCGCAGTGCTGTGCCTCAGGCCAGGGGTTTGTCCAGTGGAGGCATCTCTGGTCCTGATTCTCAGGGAAGTCCCTTCTGCTCCAGCTGTGCTGACCTCTGGTTTAAGGGCCCTTGGGACAGCTGAGGCGACTTCCTAGGCCCCAGGATGGCGGTTGTGGCCCCTTGGGCAAAAAGTTGAAATAATTTGTCAGGATTCAGTCAAGACCCTGCTGAAAGCCAAGAAATAGGTGTGGTGAGAGGAAAGAAGGGCTTAGAGGATGAGCTGGGCAACTGAGCCCCACCTACGCCTCATCCACCCAGCAGGGGAGAGGGGGAGGGTGGGGAGGAGGAAGACAGTGCTGGGGGCAAGTTTAAAGTAGATGGAGCTTGCTGAGGTGAGGAAGGCAGGGGTGGTCCAGCTCTTAGCAATGATTTTTCCAGCAGGTGCCTTCAAAGTGGTACCAAGAAAAATGAGACTGAAAGATTGTGAGTAGAGAAAGTTTCTGGGGGTCAAAATTGGGGGGGAGGAATCTATGTGGAGGAAGAGTGCCAAAAGATGCTAATTTGCTGGAAGGTAAGATTTCCATATCTCCAGAACTTTCTGAGAATCAGTGGAAATTTCAGAGCAGTGAGTGTGGACATTTCAACACAGGTGAAAAGGTTTTTATTAGGCACATCTAATAAGCAAGGGGGTATAGCTCAGGGGTAGAGCATTTGACTGCAGATCAAGAGGTCCCTGGTTCAAATCCAGGTGCCCCCTGAGATAATTTTGATTTTAGGACTTATACCAAGTGGCCCCTTGAGGTTGGCTCTTCTTAGTTAGTGAGGGAGGTGGGGGCAGAAAGGAAGCTGGTCTAGGTCACCTCCTGGGCTGGGGCAATGGAAAGTCCCAGAACCTGAAATGTGGTTCTAGCAAAGACCATGTGGTTAAGGTGATATGTGGACTCAAGGCTCACGGAAGCGTTAGAACCCCCTGGAACTGTGGGAATGTAAACATACACATTTCCTGGGCCCCCCTTCCAGAGACCTGGACTTGTTGGGCCGTCTTCTTGTTCATCCATCCACATCACAGGACACCAGATGGTTTTCCCGGGTGCCACATTTAGCAGCTGTGTCCTGGGTCACTCTAAACGCCCCTCTGGGAGAACAGCAGTGGCTTTAGATGCCTTGCCATGAACCGGCTGGCGGGGTGGGGGGAAGCCTGCGGGGCTGCCGGGTGGGATGGGGTCCCGGCATCGGGGGAGGGTTTAGCTGGCAGTGGAGCTGTCCTCATGGGCTGACGGAAAATAAACAGAGGTGTTGATGCGGCCACACGGGTGCTTACCAGACAGGTATAACAAGTGAGGGGCCTGTGTGGTTGAACCACACTGACCCCATTTTGTCAGCTCCAACTCAGGCCCGCAGTCCCACCCCTGCCCCTTCTGCAGTGACTGACTTTTAGCCCACTCACAAGGAACGTGCCCAAGACAGGTAAGTTCCCTATCAACTCTGACCCTTGCCTTCAGCTGATACAGATGCCTTTTGCTGACACAGATGGTTAACGGTCTGCATAATGGTCATGAGATGGGGGGCTGGGCACAGGGGACTGGTTCCCGACAGTGCTTCTCCCGTGGTAGTCAGATTCTATCTTTAGCTTTGGCCCCTTCAAATCCCCTGTACCCCTGTCGGCAGCACAGAGTCCAGCTGCAGATGCTTCTGGATCGCTGCCCACCAGATCCTATCCGGACATAAGGAATCCACAATAAACTTCGTATTTGTACTTATGGAGTTGCCTGCTTCCTTATTCAGTCTTAAAAGTCCTTCTCAGTTCGGGGAATATTATTCAATATCTCCACCTTCCAACAACCTGCTTTCAGTTTTCTACTAATTGAAGAAATGCCTTTTCACCTCTGGGTCCGATGGAATTGAGCCTTCCTAGGGCAGAGGAGAGGATGCACTGGATCTTTGCCAGGAAGCCTCTAGCTTCTTGTAGCCCCAGGTGAACTTCCCCAGGGCTGACCACCCCCCTGTCCCCACCCCCCACCATGAACACTTATCTGTAGAGCCTTGCAGATATCCCTTTTCCTGTGAACATGTCCTGTCTCTACAACACATAGGCACCGCCGTAGGGGGAAAGGGGAGCTTTGATGCCTCCTGTATGCTCCTCCTGTTACCAAGCAGAGGGCCACGTTGCAGAAGGCCCCCAGGGCTCCAGTCGCATGGTCCTGAGCTGCTTCCGCAGGGTTTGCACAGAGTGAAGGGACTAAAGACAGGGTAGTGAGGGGGCTGTTAAGGGGAGCACGCTGACTGTCGGGGACTGGCTGCAAGTCACTTTCAGCCATGAGGCCCTGTGCCATGCCCAGGGCTACTTCCCTGCCCCCTGTATTCAGGCAGGGACCTCAGTCACGTGCCTTGAAGAGGGACCCTGGAAATGCACTGTAGGATGTCTGCTTCCAATCTGAGCAGCAGAGACTCGCTCACCCATGGGGTGAATGAGTTGCAACATGTTTTCTCAGGAAGATAAACCAGGTGACCTGCCTTTAGAGAGTCTTTCAGTGCTAACCATTGTATATTGGAGGAAGGCTGGCAAAGGCAGTGGTTTCTGTTCTGTTCTAATTGGTGCTTAGTTATTCTTTGTGGCAGCATCTGGATGGTGGACCAGTTGTCTCTTGAGGGCACTCTTATTTCAAGTCAATAAACCTACATCATGACCACGTGGGGGCGCTTCTAGCCAATTCACCCCTGCATCAGATTTCAGTGTGTGAGTTTAGTCCCTGCTTTATTTCACTTGAAATTCTTATTTTGGGAAGCCTCTCAATCCACACAACCTCTCCAAACACTCACAAACAAAAAAGGCAAAAATATGAAGCCAGTCCTGCATAATCCCTGGCAGGTTTTACCTTCCAAAACAAGGGAATAATAATAGCCAACAAAAATATAATTGTAGCTGCAGTGTTAACTTACATAAAATATTAGCCCAAGAAACATAAGGTTATCACTAATTTCAGGGAAATTAAAAAGGTCCAGGTTAGGGATTGGGATGTTCACCAACTTCCCCAGCTGCTCCCAGTTTTAGGCACAGATGCACAGCCTGGAGAGGCACCTTACAGAGTAGGTACTGCGTGTGTCCCCGAAGAGGCTGGGCAGGATCTCTTCCATTTGCTGTTTTGTAGTGCGGAACAAGAGAAAAACAGGCAAGTGAATTCTACAGGCCCTTCCAGTAGTAATCATCAGCTCCTCTGGGCTGCTGCCGTCATCACAGACTGAGGAAGAGGGGGAGATGCAGGCCTGTGAAGGGATAGGGTGATGGGACTCTGGGACCCGAGGGAAGACCTCTTAGGGCTGAGTCTGTGGAGGAATAAGCTACGGGTCTTACCAGCTCTCTAGAAATAAGTAGAAACATTCAGTATGTTATAGGAGTCCTGGGTGTGACTAGGCAGGTAAAAGGTGGTTATTAGACACCTATAGCAGGAAAGGGGGTATAGCTCAGGGGTAGAGCATTTGACTGCAGATCAAGAGGTCCCTGGTTCAAATCCGGGTGCCCCCTGTCCTACTGTTTTCTATTAATGGAAGCAGTTACTCTTTCCATTTTCCTGCCTCCATGCCAATTAGGACCCTCCCTGAAACTGGAAGCTATGGGTCAGCCCTTGTAGAACAGCAATCTGGGTGGAGAGCTTCCTCTCATGTCTTCCTGCACTAATACTCTGGGTATCCCTTCTCTTCATGGCATCTGGATTTTTAAAATTTTATCTGTATCTCATTTCTCCAACTCTGTTGGATCCTCGAAGAGAAGGCAGGGACTCTGATGCAGACTGCTGGGCTTTTTCAGGGCAGATCAGAGAGCTGTAGAGAAGCTGACTTCCCAGGAACAGACAAAAAATGGTAACCCTAAATTATCACCCTCCCCTCTCCTTCCCACCAAAACAGTTTGGCACAGTGCAGTGGGGTCAGACCTCCGAAGACCAAGGGCTGGGAGCCCAGGTAGTGGCATGTGGGTAGTTTCGCAGACCTTTGGCCAGCTCTTGCGCTAAACCAAAAAGGCAAAGAGAAACAGGATGGGGGATTGAGAGGCAGCATCTCTCCTTTTCTCCCCATTGATGACCCCACCCAGGGACGGAGGCCTGGAAAGCTGCAGACCTGAAGGAAGATGTCTTACTATGAGCCAGGTCTGGCAGCTTCCAAAAACTCAGTCCTAGAGGAGAGCTATAACTTGATTTTGCAGAACTGAGTGTTACCACACAGATGAAAGGTGTTAATTAAATAACACTAGCATCACTGGGGGTATAGCTCAGGGGTAGAGCATTTGACTGCAGATCAAGAGGTCCCTGGTTCAAATCCAGGTGCCCCCTACTTTATTATGTGCTATTTTGTAGTTATAATTAGGCACACGCACCTTACATGGGCCCCAGTGAAGATTAGGAAATCCCCATTTGTTGGAGTTTGTAGGAACAACCCTAGAGCCACTCTCTCAGGCTGGCATGATATTTGGCCATGTGATGTCCCTGGGTGTGTATGGGGCTTACCTCCTCAACCCCACTGTAATCACTGAAGGGCAGGAAGGTGCCCCTGACTTAGAATCCCCTACTGCATTAGTCCGGTGCACACACGGTAGTGTCTAGAGACTACCCAGTGGATAGACCATTCACCTGCCTGCACACCCCACCTCCCATCCCATGCTTAAGGAGAAATGGTGCTTAACTTGGTCCTGGGCTGGCCAGTGAGTGCCGAGGTGCATTTCTGAATTCCCAGGCTCCTCACTGGCAGCCTCAGGTTTGAGGGGTGGGGGCTGAGGTCCCACAAGGCTGTGCTAACAGGACAAGTACAACGTGTAGATGAAGACTTGAAGCAGGCTGAGGGTTTCAGAAGAGCTGCAGGCTTCTACAGTCTTCCTTTGCCATGCTCTGGAGCTGCAAAGGTAAGTCATTCCTTGCACACATCTGATTGCAAAAGGAACCCCTCGAAAGTTCCTGTGGGACATCTGGTTTTGATTCCAAGGGTCAGAGCCTGCCACATGCTCGCTGGGGTGAGTTGGAGACTGCCACCTTGGATAAGTCACTCAACCTCTCTTGTGCCTCTGTGCCTGCATCTGTAAGATGGTGGATAATAATAGTACTGCCTCATAGGTTTTCTGGTGACACCAGAAAGCACTTAGAACAATACCTAGTACCCAACTGTCAGTTGTTATTACCAGCTGCAAAATCCCCCCTCAGTCAATGAACAGACGGGGGCTGTGTGACTCCTTTCATTGTTAAACTATCTGATTTTGGAGAGTGTCTGCTAAAGGCAATGATTTCGGTCTCAGTGGATGTTGAGTTATTCTTCCAGTGGACGTGAAACACCAGGACCAATGTCCTCTGGAGAAGGTCAGGAGCCAGGCCACCAGGGTGGAGGACCTGTCCCTCTGTTCCCAGAGGCAGAGATGCTGTGATCAGGTATAAGTCAATTCCCAACTAGGAAGGGCATTCACAGGGCTTCTTACATGACTTGATTTTTTCAGTCGCTAAAGAACTGTTCCCACAAAGTTCAGTTTATGTAACAAGAACCCTGAGTCTATGTTAACTTCACACGATTTGAATGAAACAGCCCCTATCTGTCTGAGGAGGCGAAGGCTAGTGAAAGATGAATTTCACCCTCTGTGACTTCCTTTAAACATTAAGAGAACAGGATCGTGGAGGGGGGCAGGGTGGGTTTGCCTGACTTCACCTATTCCCCTTGAACAGGGAGGCCCAGTAGTTTTAATGGGGAAAGCAGAATCTCCCTGCGCCTGATGAAGAGGAAGGAAGCAAGGAGAACCCCTCCTCGGTGTGATCCCGGATTCCCAAGGCCCGGGATGTTCGGCATTTCTCAGCAGGAACTATTTCTGCAGAGGCTCAGGGTGGAGGTGCCCGGTGTGTCTGGGAGGCAGAACACTTCACACTCACTTAGGACCCTGAGGGCCTGGGCATGTTTGAGGAGAGACCAGAGGAGGTTGGCTGTGGGGCCCCATGTGCGCTGCTCAGGATCACTGCCTCGCGCAGTGACAGGTCCCAGGCCACACTCCCTCCTCTGTGCCTCCCACACCACCCAGTCAACTACAATGAACCTCCAGGACCCCCTGAGTTTGTCTTTTCCTCTTTTTGCTGCTCTTTCTCCCATTTCCAGTCCAAGGAACTCAGGGGCTCCTGCAGGCCTTCTGAGTCTCTGAGGGCACTGGAATAAAGGCTGGTGTCTCAAACAGAGCCCCTACCTCCCTGGGGAGAGCCATGGAATTGGAGCTGAAGAGGCTGTGCACCGCTGAGTCAGATGAGGCCTCGGAACGGGAATCGTGCCTCCGTCCACAAGGTTCCTGATCTACATCACTCTTACCCGTTTACGTGGGTAGAGGGACCCAGACATTTAACTACAGTTTAATGAGTAAAATTAAGAGTAAGTAGTGGGCATGGAGTTATGAACCAGCATCTCTTAGTCTGCAGCCTCATGACTAGCTCTAAGCTATTACACACCCTGTCACCCAACAGATGAACACACAACTGGTACCTCTGCAGTGCTGAAGCCACAACCCTGGCTTTGTGATCCTCAAATCAGCAGGCTTGGCCTGCAGGCAGCAGGCAGGCTGCCCACTGAGGATGGTCTCTTCCTGCGGCATGTCCCATTTGTCTCATGGCCACATAAGTCCACGGGGAGCCCTCTGTCTGCAGCCCTGCAGTCTCCACTCCCCCATGTCTCTCTCTGTGGTCGAGAACAAGATCCCAGAGACCTATGTGCCCCACAGTTAAATCCCTCAGATGCTTATTGTGCTGAGCAAGAAGCCAGTAAAGCAATGAAAGGTAGGAGCCTGACCAGATTGGGAAGGTGAGAATTATCCAGAACCGTAGTAATAACAGCTAGTCATATCTGAGCGGTTACTATAGATCAGAAACTGCCCTAAGGATATTATCTTATTCAATCCCCATATCAACTGATATTTCCCCCAATTTACAGATGAGGAACTAAGGCTCCGAGAGTTTTTGGAACTTCCCTGAAGTCACACAGTCTTCTCTGCCTGTGGCCAAGAAGCCATGTGGTGTTGTGACTTCTCCTTTCTGAATATCAATAAAATTCAATTTAGAGTTTCTATTATACATGTAATGCCACAACCACAGTAAAAAGACATAGAATGTCACTGCATTTTAGAAAACCAACTATATGTTGTTCACAGGAGATAAATATGAAACAGAAGGATACAGACATATTAAAAATAAAAGAACACAAAAGGATACACCTATGACAACTACGTATGGTGCAGCTGTATTAATACCAGCCTAAATACTGTTTGAGGTAAAAGCATTACCAGGGATAAAGAAAGTCATTCTGTAGTGATAAAAAGTTCAATCCACCAGGAAGGCATTGCAATTCTAAATTTGATGCACCTAATAACAAAGCTTCAAGACATATTAAGCAGAAATTAGCAGATAAAAAGGAGAAGTGGTCAAACATCCATTCACGTGAGAGATCTTAAAAACCCTCTTGTGAGTTGACAGAACAAGCAGATATACTATCAGAAGGATATAGATTTGAGGAGTATGATTAACAAATTTGACCTAATAAAGAACTTTACATTCAACAATGCAGAACATGCTTTTTTTTAAGCACACATGGAACATTGACAAAAATTGATCATATCCTGAGCATAAAGCAAGTCTTAACAAATTCCAAATAGTATATATTCTGACCAAAAGAAAAATAAGTTAAAAATCAATAACAACAAATAACTAGAAGATCCCCATACATTTGGAAATTTAAAATTATAATTCTAAATAACCCATGGGTCAAAGAAGAAACTACAGTTGAATTAGGAATTAGAAAGTATTTTGAACTAAATGATGATGAAAATACTAGCTATTGAAAGCTGCCAGTTGCAACCATAGCAGTGCTTAGAGGGCAATTTATAGCCTTAATGTATCTACAGTATTATGAAAAGAAAAGGTGAAAATCAACTAACTAAGCATCTATCTCAAAGAGGTGTAAAAGGAACAGTAAAATAAACCTAAGAAAAAATAAAGTAATAAAGATTAATTGATGAATGCATAAATTGATGAAGTAGAAAACAAATATGCAAGAGATAGGGCTGATGAAGCAAATACTGTTCTTTGAAACATAATAAAAATAATAACCCAGACAAGACTGACAAGGTAAAAAGAGAAAACAGTAATAACCAATATAAAGGATTTAAAAGGATACATTATTATGATTTCCAGGACATTAAGAAGATCATAGGATCATATTATGAATGACTTTGTGCCAAGAAAATATAATATTTACATTACAAGGAAAAATTTCTGGAAAAATACAACTTACACAAATAGAGAGGAATCCTTTGTCTGCTAGATGGTCCTAGTTTTCCCTCTTTGAGACTCCACTTTAGTTTAGCAGGACAAAGCTGGTTCAATGGAAAAATACAAGATTTTAGCTGATATAGGTGCTAGCATGCCAACTTACCCAAAATATATAAAGAACTTGCATAAAATAGTAAGAAGAATACAGACAAGTCAACAGAAAAATGAACAAGAGATTTGAGCAGGCACCTCACAAAAGTGGACATCCCAGTACCAATAAGCAAAGGAAAAGATGAAATATGAACTTAGTCTTCAGGGAGATGAAAATTAAACCATAATGAGATACCACTACATTCTCAACAGGTCAGTTAAAATGAAAAAGACTGATGGTGTAAATGTTGATGAGTATGAGGATGGACAGTAACTCATCTCCTACTGGCGTTAATGCCATTTGGTACAACTACTTTAGAAAACTGTCTGGCATTATCAGTTAAAGGTGAAAATAGAACACTGTCTTATCCAGCAAACATATTCCTAGTTATAGACCTCAGAGAGTCTACATGTACCTACAAGAATGTTCATAACAGCGTATCTCTTAATGGGTCCAAATTGGAAACAACTCATATGTCCATCAGCAGTAGGATGGATAAAGAAATCCTGGTATAGTCATACAATGGGATGGTAAACAGGAATAAAAAAGAACAAATTACTGCTAAAGTGGGTAAGTGCAGATGAATCTTATAAACATGAGGTTGGGGGAAGGAAGCCGGACTCAAAGGAATAACTCCTGTATGATTCCAAGTATATGCAATTCAAGAATAGGCAAAACTAATCAGTGATGATAGAATGGTGGTTCTCTCTGGGGGAGAGAGGGTAATTGGGAACCCTCTGAGGGGCCAGAAATTTTCTGTATCTTGATTTGGGTGGTGGTCACCTGGGTGTGTGCACATGTAAAAATCCACCAAGCTATACGTTTTAAGATTTGTGTACTTACGTAAGTTGTACTTCAATAAAAAGTAAATAAAAGGAAATGGTATTAATTACACTCCCCATTTTTAGACTCTTATTTGATTAGTTTTATAGTTTTTCTTAGTTTTTCAAATATATTTGATTTTTTTTGATAGTCTCCTCAATCCAGTTTTCATTTCTCTCTTTTAAGATATTCTTTGATTTATTCAAATAATTTCACACGTGGAGTCTTTGCAGGTCAAGTTCCGATGTTTCTCATTTCTGTTGACTTTCATAAATGTTAGCTAGTTTCCTTGTGTGTTTTTAAAACTTGTTCAGCAAACAGCTACATAGAACTAACTCTGTGCCAGTCCTCTTTCAAGTGCTTTACATGAATTAACTCATTTAATCTACACAACAATCCATCAAGTATAGACTACCATCACTCTCATTTTGCAGATTACGCAGCTGTGGCATAGAGAGGGGAGATGTCTGCCCAAGGGCCTTATAGCCGAGCCAGGACTTGGGTCCAGGCTGTCTGGCTTCAGAGTCTGTGCTGCTGGCCTCCAGCCTACACTGCTTCTCCCAGACTTAAGTTTGTTGAAACCTTTTGCGTGAGAACCCTCTGAGGCTTGTTTCCTGATACATTCCTTCAGGGAGGACTTCTGGCTGACTAGGAGCCTGGGGCGCTACACACTTGAGTCCAACTTAAAATAACTGCCTATGATCTCTAAGGCCAGACGAATGGTGCAAATTCAGGGCCCAAACCCAAGTTCATCGGGCAGAGGCTGCCGGTTCTCAGGGTTGCTTTTCTTTTTTCTGTCTTCTACTTGTTCCCTCCTTAAGAGCTCAGCTCATCCTACATGGTATCTTGAAGCAAGCCTGCCTCTTTTCTGATTCCCCGTCATGTGTGGGGCCTGAGGCTTTGTCCCTGGAGCTGCCCCCTCAGCCTTGTACTAGGGACACTCTCGGCCACCAAACCCAGAGGTGTCCCAGGTCTTCTGTTACTTCAATCCTCACCTTCCAGGCTCCTGCTGCTGCCTAGTCCCTGGCCCCTGGGAATCCTTTGGTTCATCCATCCTTTCCATTTGACCAGGCAGTCCGCCCTACAGCTGATGAGAGAAAGTCAGAGGACTTTAGTGTCATGGTTGTAGAAATGAGCGTTTCCTGGCTGCTCGGCCAGGATCGAAGGGGAGGAGCTGCTGGGCTGCCAAGACCACGAAGGAGAAGCTGGTGGGTAAGGTGGAGAGATTCCAATAGGTGGGAGAGACCGTTTGTAAAAGAGAAAGTTTTCCAGCTCCTGTGACAAGAACAGAAGCAGGGCCTTGGCATGGCTGTGGAGATGGAAGTTTCCAGTCAAAGTAAGTTTATCTGCCAGCTGAGATGGGGCTTTGCCCACGGATCAGAAAGCCTCTGGGTCAAATGTGGTTCTTTTCCAGCAGCATTTCTTGGTCCTTGAATTATGTTAGCTTGGGTCTACTGATGCTCTGGGGGACTCCCACATCTACTCAGCCACCTACTTCTAACTGTCTCTAGGAGTGGCTCCTTCTCCATGATTCTCCATATAGATTAACTGAAGAAGCAGAGGTTGGGATGGTCATACTGCGTCCTAGACTGTAGTTGAGCAGAAAATACCCTGAATCAAATGTTGGCCCCTGAGGGTCAGGCCCTCAGTAAGTGGGTTTGGAGAGACACCTCAATCATGCCGAGTGTCTGTATTTTAGGTGCCCATCATAATGGGCACAGGCATCAGTCCCTGAGGGCCATTCTATAGCCAATGTCAATGCTCTTCCAGGCTGCTGCCCCCACCCTGGGGCTGTAGGCTGGGGGTGGGGGGAGGGCACAGGCTGCAGGGCTTTTGGGGAGAGAGCTGGTTGCTTTTTATGTGGCAGGTTGATGAGCTTCCACTGCAGCAGGCCTGGCGGTTCCCAAGACAGGTCCATCCTGAAGTGTCAACTCGTAGGTTTACAGCTAGTCTGGGTGTGGTCGGACAGATGAAAATCATTAATTAAGTCAGACTATAGCAGAAGGGGGTATAGCTCAGCGGCAGAGCATTTGACTGCAGATCAAGAGGTCCCTGGTTCAAGTCCGGGTGCCCCCTACTGAGTCTTTGACCTTTTCAATTGGTGCTGTATTTCAACCTCTTTCTTATTAGACATTAATGTCAAGTGGTTTTTTTTGTTTGTTTGTTTGTTTTTGGGGAACCAGCAAATGGTGAAGCTTTACTATGGTAGTTGATTGTTCTTAACTCTAAATATAAATTTTAGAATCGCCTGAAGAGTCTATAAACGTGCCATTGCTCAGGCTCCACCCTGGAGAGATTAAATCAGCATATTTGGGGTGGAGCCTAGGTATGGCGAGCACTGCCCAGAGCTCCTAGTCTGCAGCTAAGAGAACCAGCTTTTAAAGGGCTTCCAGGAGGCCTTCTCAGACCCAGGTTGCAGAGGATAAAATATCCACATGTGAAAGTGAAAGTTTTGGCTGCATAATTATTAAAGGCAATTTTATGTCTTATTCAAGTTTTCAAAGTCAACTTCTGCAGAAGGGACTAGTAAATTATATCAACTATCTCAAAACCAAAGAATGTGATGGCTGTCTATGGTCTGGAGAACAAACAGCTGAACATTTGGGTAGACGCACTCAGAATTCATTGTGGGTTCAGGGATCCAGCACGTAATTCTGAAGTACAGTTCATGACTTTTACTTTCCCTGACACTAAATCTCTTTTATGACCTTCCTCACAACCATCTAAAACACATTTCATGATGCTTCAGGTTTATATAAACAACAGAAGTCTATACTTTATATGGGCTGAAAACAGGTTCTTGAAATAAAAGTATTTGACAGCAAGAAAGTCTTAGTCACTTACACTGACTGGCAGGAAAACACAAAAAAGAGAAACAGTCATTTAAGACAGTGCACAGTCAAGTCTAATCTTCCTTGAGACTTTGTCTAACCTGGTAAGTCGGCAAGCAGCTCTTCGTCTAACTCCCCGGGTTGTAAATATTCTGTTTCCTCTGAGTTCTCTGATCAGCCTATGACATAAGTGCCCGTAAAAACAAAACTTTCATCTTCAGGGACACGCTTCAGTTTCCCTTTCAGTAAAGCTAATTCATTTTGTTAACAAGGGACTCGAATTTTTAAATTAGGACTTTTGTCCTCAGGGAGGTGGCATTTGCTATTCCAATTTCATCAATACTTGGACTTTTGGCTTAGAATCCCGTTGCAGGTCCCTTTTCTGTCCCTGTCCTTCCTGGACACCTCCTGATATTGGAGATGATCTTGCTGACGACAGCTTCCAACTCGCCTCCTCATTGCTGCTTTGGATCCTGCAACCCGCTCCCCCTAGCCCTGCAGCCAGTTTGGGGCACCTCATTCAATGGGGGGCAGTTCCTTCCTCCTTAACCTTTCCCTCTAACCCCCTCTTTTTCAATTTGGTGCCAGTGTTTCCCTGAAGAAGTCCCTCTTCAATCTCCCACCCAGGGAGGCCACTTTCTCCCTCTTCTGATCCTTTATTCCCCACATCACCCCTTCTAGGTCCCAGCTCATCACTTCTCCTTCAGAGCCACCTCTGTCTCCTGAAACCACCCTCTCCTCATCCTCATTGATGTATGAACCCATGCTGGGGACTCCGCAGACTCCACGGAAGATTTCAGAGCCAGGCTAACAATCATATTTCCTTGCTTCCCTCTGCTTTCGTCCTCAGAAGTGTCCACATCACATAAGCAATCCTTCTGAGGTGGGAAGCCACATAAAAAAGACTGGCAGGACTCCCAGGCAGGGCCACCACTCTCCTGCCAGCACCATCTGGTTCCCTGGCCCAGAGGCTCTATCTCACTTTTTGCCTCTGAAAGGGCTTACTTGTAGGAAAGTGGAACTTACCCCTAAAATTCTATTGGTTCCTGAGCTCACTCCTGATTAGTTATTTCCTTCACTCATTATTGGTCCATTCCCCTAACTTCTGATTGGTCCATTTGTAGTACTTCATTTGCATGGAACTCACTCCTCATTAGTTATTTCTCTCACTCCTGATTGGTCCATTGCCTTCACTCCTGATTGGTTATTTCTCTCCCTCCTGATTGGTCTATTTCTACAAAGCTTGTTCATAATTAGTCAACTTTTATTATACCTTATTTGCATATGATGCTGCAAAGTGTAAACTGGCAGCCTATAAAAGCCTGTGTAAACCTACAGACGGGGTCCAGAGCTTGGAGTGTTAACTCCTGTGGGCCAGCTGGTGTAATAAACCTGAGTTCTCCAACTCTCTGAGTGCTGCTTGTTCTCTCACCTGAATCTAGGTTGCTGTCACAACTGAGCTATAACACTGAGCTATAACACGTTTTTCTGCAACACTTCCAGTGCTAAGGTTTCCATCTTCTTGGCTCTAGCAATGCTCACAAATTCCACCCCACTGCAGCTATCAAGAGGCATAGTGAAGCAGAAGTTGAGTGTTTCCCCCAGTCTCTGTTCCATCCTCCCTGGTTGTCAGCTGGGCACGTGGCTTCACAGAAGAAAAACTACATTTCCCAGCTTCTCTGGAGTTAAGGGAGGCAAAGGGCATTGGTTTGATCAATGAAATGTAGGTGAAAGTGATGGGTGCCCTGAAAGGGAGAAGCTTGTCTTTCCTATTCCCCTTCCTACTGGGTACGAGACAGACATGATGCTGAAGTGGGAGGTGTCGTATTGGAGACCTCTGGAATGAAAGCCGTGGAGGCTAGAATACCCGAAAGAAGATGGGTTCTTGACCCTGTGGAACCCCAGGTCAAATCTGGACCATCTGAGTGTCAGTGTTTACAGGAGAAAGAAACTTCTTCTGGTTTGTTGCTCTGTTTTAGTCCTTTGTGATGTTGGGTGCTCTGCACTCGTGGCCAAATCTACTCCTAACTCACACCCGATCATTACTCAGAACCATTCCTGAATATTACTCAGCTGTAAAAAACAAAAAACAAAATCTTGCCCTTTTTGACAACATGGATGGACCTCGAAGGTACTGTGGTAAGTGAAATAAGCCAGACAGAAAGACAAATATCATATGATCTCACTTTTTTGTGGAGTCTAAACAAACAAACAAAACAAGCTCATAAATACAGAGAACAGGTTAGTAGTTGCCAGAGGCCGGGGGTTGCATGAAATGTGTGAAGGAAGTCAAAAGTTATAAACTTCCAGTTATAAAATAATCATGGGGATGTAACGTAGTGGTGACTACAGTTAGTAAATCTCTATTGCATATTTTAAAGTTACCAAGAGAGTAGATCTTAAAAGTTCTCATCACAAGAGAAAAACTTTTATAACTATGCATAGTGACAAATGTTAACTAGACTTCACAATGGATATGAATATTGACTCATTACGTTGTACACCTGAAACTAATGTGATGTCCTATGTCAATTATACTTCAATTTAAGAAAAAGGAAATACTCCCTCTCAAGACCTTTGATCTGAAAAGCCATTTCTGATACCTCTTCTAATTTTTACATTTCCTTGCCCTTGCTGTTAATGAAACTGTGTCTTATTCTCATATTGACCTCAATCTCCTTCATCTCTTTGTGTTTTGGTGATCCCAGAGCCACCTTGTGCTCACCTGTCCCATTATGGCCCAACCATTGGCCCCTCAATCATGATTCCTAGCCCCTTTGAGGTCTTTGCCTGTGGTCTGTCTACCTTCCTTACACAGCCGTACTTCTGCAGATACAATGCCATTGACTTCCTCCACCTTTGCTCTAGGGTAGCCTGTGTTTGCTGAAGTGAACTGTAGAGCCAGACAGGTGGTCCCACTGCAAATCTACACCAGTCTGGCCTCAACTGGCAGCCCTCTGCTAATGCGCAATGATTCCATTCCTTTCTGATTCACCTCTTCTCCATTTCCCACAGTGCCTAGTGCAAAATTGGACCTTCTTCTCAAGTAATGAGTCTCACCCTCCTCCTGCATTCCCCTTTATTCTCTTTAGAAGAACTTGCTTCCTACTGGATGGAGAAGACAGAGGCCCTTTGATGTGAGGTCACCCAGCATCCTTAGGCCGTTCTCATCCCCTCCAGCCTAAGAGAGAACAAGTTTTTCTCCCTCTTTTTAGAAAAAATCCTGTGTTCTTGATGCATCCCTTCAGCTTTCTCTGGGAAACTGTTCCACCTATTATCTCCTTTCCTTTTTGTTCACACATTTTTCACATTCATATATTTATTGGCCCCTCACTGAACGTAAGGATCCCCACAGGCACAAGGTTGCAGTGATTCCAGTAAAGTGTGAAGTGTGATGAGACAGAAGTGCAGGGTGCCGCGGGAGCACGTGGCAGGGGGCCCACCCATCGGGAGGACCAAGGAAGGCTTCCAGGAGAACATCCCTCCTCTGCCCATCTCTTCCGCGTCACTGAAACTGCTCTTGTCAACGACATCAATGCCCACCTGCCATGTTGATTCTCAGTCTTTGACTCAACCTCTCAAGAGTGCTTTCTCCAATTGACTTTGGACAGTCACTCTTTGTTTTGGTTTTTTTGTTTATTCATTTTGTTTTCTTTTTATTTCCACTGCCACCTTTTCTTAGACCCCTTTGCTGGCTCCTCCTCAACGGTGCAATTTCTAAACACTTGAGGGCCTAGGACTTAGTTGCCAGACCTCTTATCTGCTCACATTTGCTCAGTGATCTCACTCAGTCCCACGTCCCATGGTGGATGACTCTGAAATTTACACGTTTTGCTAGGAACTCCCCTTTGAACTCCAGTCTCATTTTCAACATCTCCACTTGGCTGTTTAATAGATGGCTCCAACTTAATATGATCCAAATTTAATTCCTGATGTCCATTATCTGTTCAAATTTCATTTCTGCTGCAATTTTCCCCATCGCAGAGAATGGCAACCACCAGCTGCTCGTGCCAAAATCCTTACTGCTGTCCTTGCCTTTTCTCTTTCTCTTACACCCTGCATTCAAGTCATTGGCAAATGCTGTTCACACAACTTCAAAATTCGCCCAGAATCTGACCGCATCTCAGCATTCTCCACCATTACTGCACTAGATGAAGCCACAATCATCTCTCGCTTAAATGATTGCAATCACTTCCTAAGTTCAGAACCCTGTTTCCATCCTGGCCCCCCATTCTCCTCATAGCAGCCAGAGGAGAAAAGCAGTGCATGTCATTCCTCTGCTCAAAATCCCCCAGTAGCTTCCAGTCTCACTCAGAGTGATGAAAGCTGATGTCCTTACATGGCCTAGCCCAGTGGTGGGTAAAATAGACATGGCCTCTTGAAACAAGAAGGGTAGATAGATATTTACAAATATTTCATAAAAATTTTTAACAATGGAAAATTATGACAAATATGACAACAATGAAAACATATGACAAATGAAGAAGATGCATGGATTCTGTAAGAATGTATTACTAGGATAGCAAAGCTATTTCACTAGGCAGGGAAATTTTCCTTGAAGAAGGGGTGTTGGCATCATTTCCCAGCATACAGGTAAGGTAAAACACTTGGGTAATTAATAGGCAAAGTAGCATGAGTCCCACTGGGCCTGATGTGGAAAACTCCCCCTCGTGGGTGCTGAGGCCACACTGTCTGCTTCTTCCAGGGGAACCCACTGTCCATGTTGGCTGCAGAAGCGGTGCTGGAATTCAGCTGCTCTGCTTGTGCAGAGTGAGAGGAGGCAGGTGTTCTGACCCGCCCCTCCCTTTAGGAAACACAACTCCATCACTGTGGCTCTTCAAGCGCTGCCTCTGCACGTGCCCTGTGTGTGTCTAATTCTCCCAACCCCTCTTCAGCCTCCCTGAGAGACAGTGGTTCTAGATTCTCTAAGTCTGGGTAGTAGTTAGTTATAGATGGTTCTTCGCATGTTCTGGACTACCAGGTTGGGACACCAGGAGCCAGTCTTCACTGCCTGCCTAGCCCCTAGGAGACACATTCTCCTTCATAAAGTAGAGTTTGCCATTACCAAAGATGTTTGCTGGTCCCCTCTCCTCCCTTGCCGAGGGCAGTATTCTAGCCTCTGGAGCTGGGGCAGGGAGAGCAGCAAGTCTGCCTGATAATGAGCCAGCCTCTCACTTCCCTGGCCTCTGTGTCTCCGTCACCACCTCTAGTTTTGCTGAGAGCCACCCCTGCAGGAGGGGGGCAACTTGCAGCCCTCAATAGGCACATGTCTTTCAGCCAGAACTCCCCCCAACTACTGCTCCCTCGAGCCTTCCGTTCCCCTACAGTGAGCACATTAGGCTGAGTGGTTTGTGCGTCCTTATGGAAGGTTAGGGTGATTTCATAAGGGAATCAGAATGCAGGAGGGAAAGGAGGGGGGCCCCAGCTCTGGGCCCCGGGTTGCCACCGGTGCTCCAGTTGCTGCTGGCTGGCTGGCTGCGTTGGTGGACTCAGGACAGGAAGCAATTGGCCAAGGACAGTCGTTGGCATGTTAGGGCCAGACCAGTCCAAGCCCAGCTTCTGGCACGTGGGGTCAGTACCCATTTCAGGCACAGGGGCCTTAGTGTCCCCTTTCTCGGCGCTGAAAGAGGCTGCATTCGCCTCTCTTTCCTGCCCTTCAGGAGGGCTCCCCAGTGTCCCCCTCATCTAACCAGCTCCCTCTCACGGGGAGGGAGGCCTTGTTAGTCCCGCTGCCACCGTGTATGATTTAATTGCTGAGCTGGAACCTGTCCCTTCCTTGAATATCTTGCTCCAAGTATGTATATAAAAACCTTCCTCTGCCTTTAAAAATATGGCCGTCATAATCTGGATTTATTGCCAGCCTCAGCTGACCTGGGAAGTGAATGTTCCTCTCATTATTTTCACACACCAACGAAGTTTGTCTGCTCTGGGTGCCCCTCCCTCTACCTTGGTGCCAGTCCTTTTAAGTTTGAGAGGCCTCTGGGGAGGCTGCAGGGGGTCAGGGCGGAGGAGGCAGGTGTGGCCTGGGAGCCGCTGGGTGTGGATCACAGGCAGCGGGCTGTCCTGGCCCACTGCAGCGGTGCCCTGTGCCCTAAGTCCAACCAAGGACAGCATAGGACATCACCCCTTTTGAGCTGGGTGCATAGTGGACAACCAGTGAGTGAAACAGGAGTGATGACATTGGAAGGGAGGGGGCTGAAAACCAGCAGAAAGAGAAAGTCCTGAAACTAATGTGGCAGAGATGATGGATGAGGGAAAGACCAGGAGGGGTTTGGATTTGGAAGTGACTGGGTTCTGAGGGAGAGGGAGGATCTAGTACCTCCATCGATAAATAAATAAATAGACCTAATTACCTGCTCCCTTCCCCAAGGGCAACATGCTCAGTATAGAAAAGTTGAAAGATAAATAAACACATATAAAAAGCTGAAATCATCTGTTATTCCTCATAGACACACTATTTTGTAACTGTCTTTTCACCTGACCAATTATCATGAACATTCTGTGTCATTCAATAGCCCTTGACATGGCTCTGAACCTTCTTTCAGTGCAGAAGGCATTGTCACCTAGTCCCAGTTATGTCACCATCCCAGCACGCCTGACACACAGTAGATGCTCAATAACCGTTATTGCAGAAGCGGATTATCTGGGTGATTTTAAAGTTCTCCCCACCTGTAATGGTCAAGGCTACCAGGGGTTCCTCAGCCAGATGCACACAGAAGTGATGAGGGGAGAAGAAGGGCTGGTTCCTGGCAGGTGAGAGACCAGCAGTCAGAGAAGCAGAGCTGACCAGGACATCCTAACCAGCAAGACAGCCCTGGTGTGGCAACACAGGTAAAAGGTATTAATTATACCATTCATTCAGGTCAGGGGGTATAGCTCAGGGGTAGAGCATTTGACTGCAGATCAAGAGGTCCCTGGTTCAAATCCAGGTGCCCCCTGTTTTGTCTCACTTTTAATCCCAAAGTGAGTCTGTCATTACCTGTTCCCCTGACCTCCTCACAGGCCAGGACACCTGGAGAAGAAACAGAAAGTCTATTAAACTCTATACATTAAACATAAATACAAAACAGAAATAGACTCATAAACATAGAATACAAACTTGTGGTTGCCAAGGGAGGGGGGGTGGGAAGGGACCGACTGGGAGTTCAAAATTTGTAGATACTGACAGGTATATGCAGAATAGGTAAACAAGATTATACTGTACAGCACAGGGAATATATGCAAGATCTTGTGGTAGCTCATAGCGAAAAAAAATGTGACCATGAATATATGTATCTTCATGTGTAACTGAAAAATCGTGCTCTACACTGGAATTTGACACAACATTGTAAAATGACTATAACTCAATAAAAAATGTTAAAAACAAACAAAAAACCCTCTATGATTCATGACTCCTTAGAAAGTGCAGATCCGATCTAAATTTAAAGATTCTTTGGGTGACGTGTATGAAAATTCATGCTCACCAGGCACAGATCCCTGCCTCCTCCAGCCCCTCTGGGCCTCACTTAGCTCCAGCCAGAGATTTCATCTTCCACAGACCCACCCATTCTCCACAGAGAGGGCTGGTCTGTCTCCATCTCCTGCTGTCAGCTCCACGCACTTGGGCTATTACACAGAGCTGCACCGACAGGGCTCCTGCACCTGTGCCCCCGGGCAGCTGCTTAGCTTTCTGAGCCCTGAGTGCTGGGCTGTGGGTCGGAGGCCCTGGGCTTAGATTCTGTGTCCCCAGGCCCTGAGCTCCCACTGGGTCTGCTCCAGGCTCACAGACCGAGACCAGGGCCTGGGGAAGAACCGCATTCCACTTGCCTCTGTGGGATTAATGCCAAGGAGTGAGGGAGTAGAGAGGATGGAGGAAAGACTGGCCTGACCCTCTGTGCCTCTTTTCTCTCTCTCCTCTGTACAGAATCATGGGCTCTGGTGAGGGGAAGAGAGCTGGAATCACATTCCAAAATAAAAATGTAAAAATAAGAACAGGTAAGAAGCATCTGCCCTTAAAAGCTCATCTCATTGATCTAATGAAGACCTCTGGCCTCAGAACTCCTTCAGAACTCACTACCCTCTTCTGTCTAGTCAGTCCTCGAGAACTGCTCTACTGCACACAGAAGGCATCCCTGCTCACCATCCCCTTTTGCACAGTCTGCTGCCATGCCCAGCTACCCAGGGCCAAAGACAACAGTATAAGAGCCATGGCTGTGTCAGTGGAAGGCCTCTGGACTGAACTAAGGCCACAAACCTCCAACTGGCTGCCCATCACACACAAGTATGTGAGGTGGTAAGAGCAAGGCCGGGCTTTCATAGCATTGAAGTTCAAGGCTCCAAGTCAGACTTCCTGAATCAGATGTGCTGGGAGTGAGACCAAAGGACTCTATTTTGAACAAGTTCCTGAGACGATCTCAAAGGAAAGTGATGTTTGGGAGCCCCCAGCTCAGTTTTGTGCCCCGTGTTACAGGCTTGAAGGGAAGCTGTAATTAAGAGGCGTGCCCAAGCACACACACACCTGATTAATAATAGGGCTGAGGCCAGATCCACATGGCTGGTCCTGGGCTCTTCCCGCTTCCCCAGCCCTGGGGCAAAGCGCGACCTGGCCACCTCCTTCATCTGTGTCTCACTCCCATAGCCGAGCCCTCACTGGGTGGGGTGAGATACGCCCTCCCAAGAGACGACCCGAGAGGTTTCCACCCGCTGTCTAGGACTAAATGAGATCAGCCTCCAGGGGCCTGGAAACCTGAACCACACACCTCTTGACCTGCAGTCAGATGCTCTTCCCTGAGCCAGGAGCCCACCTCAAGCCCTTTCCTTACTGACACAATTTCATGACTGTGTTCTCCCTGGGAAGGCTCCCCCAGTAACTCGGTCATTTCTGTTTATCCCTGGTTGGCCCCAGATCTTGGCTGACTCACCCTCTCCTGACATAAGCTCCCTTTTCTACTGGCCCCTCATTTGAACGCCCAGCAGCACCTTCTGCCCTTCCTAGTACCTTCCCTCCTCCATCTCTGGCTGGTACAGATTCTTCACACAGAGTGACCCCAAACTTGCATCTGGAGGCAAAGAATCACATTTCTTGAACTCTGACACCTAGGATCCTCCTGTCCCCACTGAAATCAGAGAATTCCTTTCCACTGTAATGTCTCCAGACAGCATTCCTGTCTTTAGACAACCAAAATGCTTTTCAAAGACATGGACGCTCCACTTGCCCAAGAATTTCCAAGACTTCAGTGAAGGGAATCACTGTTGTTTGAAGGGGCAAGTCACATGTGATAAATCAACTCCGGCATTCCTACCCTCTGAGATCTATGACGCCTTTCTAGATTACACTAAGGGATCTCTATATTCCAAACGCATTTAGAATCAGCCTCCTGTGAATCCTGGTTCAAGCCAACAACTGAGTAAACAAGTTCATCCCAGCTGCTCCAGCTAGGATATTTTAAGTAGAATGTTGATTGGGTACACTCATAAAAATAAATTCAGGCTTACTTAAAATTATACTCTTCCTAATTTACAAAATCCTCCAAGAATCCATATCAACATGTGTTCTCTAGATCTTTGCTGATATAAATTAGCCGGTTTGAAATTATTTTCATGCGTGAGTCCACGTCCCAACAACTGGTACCCAGAGTCAGCTGAGCTGTTTCTGTAGCTGGAGATCAAGAGACAGTGAAGGATGGGGCAACTGATCGCCTCCTGCAATGAAATAACCCAGTCTCGGCTATTCAACTTTCAGACAGGGAGAAGGGGCTGGCTCCACTGACAAGGGAGATCCAGTAGAGTAGGTGATTTGGTATAATTTGAGTTTTCCAAATGCTCTCATACACCCACATTGAAATTCCTCATGTCCCACGCTTTCTTAACCACCGACCTATTTTCAGCAAGGAGACCTCTGAAAATTGTAGATTTCACTGGATCAGCTTTAACTGTTGTTTTCAGCTATTTCAGGTTCTGTGATAGGAGATAAGAGATGGTCCCAGTGCAGTCAGAGCAAGTGCTGGCTTTCAGCCCATACGGAGTGATACTTGAGCTTATGATTTGCTTTCTTTAAACTGCTAGGATCAGCCATCCAGCCCTGAAGCCACTTCCATATTCCATGGGAACTCAGCTTGATCACTTGGGGACAGCAGGCAAATATTCACTCAACTTCTTCTACTGGATCATATGGGCTCCTAGATTAGCACCCCCCAAACAACCTGATTTTCATTATTTTCAGGTCCAATGAGGCCAGAAGGAGACCACATTCCATCTTTTCTCTGAGGCTCTTTTGCTTATTAGTCATTCCTACTACCAGTCAGGGCACTTTGATTAAAGAAGATCCCACACTAAATGGAAACTCAGAAGGCAGTCGTTGCCAGGATGGCTAGGAGCTCATAGCACTGAAGGGAGGCCCGAAGAACTTCCCTTATAAAATGCTCATAGAGCGGGCAGGATTTCAGTAGGTCTGGGTGAGGGTGCCCTTGCTGCCACCACAATGGACACTGGCTGCAGCCACTGGTCCCACTGTCATTGCCAGACATCTCTGCCACCCCCAGAATGAATTCCAAATTCTCCTACCTCTAGGTGTGATTTATTCTACATTCACAGTCTTATTTATGGGCAGATAGTTGGCCAAGCATAAGGCATTACCAACTGTGTTGGTTAATTTTATGGGTCAACTTGTTTAGGTTCTGGTGCCCAGATGTTTGGTCAAACACTAATCAAGATGCTGCTGTGAAGATTCTTTCTTTGATGTGATTAACATTTACGTCAGTAGACGACTTTGTATAAAGCAGATTACCCTCTACAACGTGGGTGGGCCCCATCCAATCAGTTGAAGGCCTTAGGAGAAAAAGACTGAGGTCCCCTGAGAAATAGGAAATTCTGCCTCCAGGTGGCCTTTGGACTCAAACTGCAACATCAGTTCTTTCCTGGGTCTACAGTCTGCTGGCCTGCACCATTGCCAGCCCCCCACCATATATATATATATGTATATATATATATATATATATATATAGAGAGAGAGAGAGAGAGAGAGAGAGGGAGAGAGGGAGAGAGGGAGAGAGAGAGAGAGGGAGAGAGAGAGAGAGGGAGAGAGGGAGAGAGAGAGAGAGGGAGAGAGAGAGAGAGAGGGAGAGAGAGAGACAACACACATACATACTTACTTGGCATTTTTGCTTCCTCAGCCAGAGACAGGCCCTTGTCTTCTTTCAAGACTAAGACAATTGTGAATTCCCAAAATGGAGATAAGAGGGTTCACACGCTGGGCAAAAAAGAAAAAAAGAATAAATGCTCATTACAGGACCTATGAGAACTGACTCAGCCTTAAAGAAGCTGGGTTTATCTAGAGGTGCAGGTGTCCGGGGAGGCTTCCTGGTGAAGACCTGTCCTGCCTCTTCTCTTTGCAGGCTGAATCAATGTGGTGAAAAAAGCGGGAAGCAGAACTTGGTGTTTGGTGAGCAAAAAGCAAGTGTGGGTAGGGGGCACCCGGATTTGAACCAGGGACCTCTTGATCTGCAGTCAAATGCTCTACCCCTGAGCTATACCTGCACCTGTTCACCTTCAGTTAATAAGCACTCTAAGCCTCCAGAGCCACACCCTGAGTGTCATGTTCTGAGATGTGTTCTTGCTAGTGTTCTCCATCCTACACCCCTGTAAACGGATGCTCTTCCAACTATGACCACCTCCTGTGCCCCCACCTCTGCTTATAACCAGCATCCCTCTTTCCCTCAGCCCCTGGCTAAAGGCACTGATATTGAAATCATTGAAGTTCGCAGCTAGAACATCCCTCAGACTCACTTAGAAGAGCAGGATTCAAATCAATGGCTACTCAAGGAATCTTTGAGGTTGGGGTGGGAAGGGCAGGGTTGGGCAAAAGTAAACATGAGAATCTCTAAACCAGACTCTCCGGGAACCTGGGGACAATGTGCGCTTCTGACATGTTCCCGATGATTCTGACTCATAGGTGGTTTTGGAGCTTTAGTTTTGATTTAATCCGTACCCTTCATGGTCTAGATCTGAAAAAAATGACAGTAGTAATTTAAATCATGCACCTGCCAAAACACATCGGATTAATAACCAAGTCACAACTAGAATCCATGCATGTGATTAAGAGTGTCTTTGCACTAATTCCTGGGCAGGAGATGAACCACCTCCTTTATGTCTCCACTTCTTCCCTCTTAATCTCCATTTGCTGCATCCCTCCATGTGTCAGACGAGAAAAGTAACCTGAAGAGAGGATGCAATCCACGGAAAAATGATGAAGTGACAATGAGAAAGATTTATGGTCCCTAGGGCACAAAGGGCAGAGGGAATGCAAACATGTGGTCAGAACAAGAGCGCAGGCCTCCAGGTAACACAGACTTGAGCCAGGGAGGACTGGACGTACAGTCAGGTGCACTGCCTTGGACTGTATCCCCTTATCTCTTTAGACTTTTCTGATTTCCTAACACCGTTCACCTGTGTTGCCCACTCGGAGATCCAATGTGCACTGTAGTTTCTCTTCATTTCTAGTGACCTACTGGGACCTGACTGACTGACCTCATTTAGACAGACCTCTATCTGGCTTTGAACTTGCTGTGTCCTTCTCCAAAGACCTATCAAGTGACTTCTAGAAACCTCCCCAGCCCAGAGCCCTATGGCCTCCTTCTCAATACCTGTGTGAGGCACCAATCCGGAGAGTCATTATTTAGAGCTGAAATTGTCCCTCTCTCCTTCCCTCCTACTGAGTTTTGTCTTTACTAACCCATTCCCTGTACTCGCTCATAATCTCACTCTCATCCTCTGCACATTGGTGTCCTTTGGCTTTGTCTTGCATTTCTTATTCTCTTCTCCCCTTCTCATTTTCTACTGGCTTTAAAAGGGAGACACCTTGCTAGAGAGGTCACAGCGCCATGCTGGTCCCAAACCATCAGCTCAGCACAACTGGACAATCTGGGACCAGGCACAAAGACTGGCTATTTGAGCACCCAAAGTCAGGCCTCCAGTATCTTCTGAACTGGGATCAGGGATCTCTTCCTCTGTGGAATCCCTTCAAGGGATCCCTCCTCCCCTGGAAGTTGCCGCTATGAGGCCAAAGACCACATAGATCCCAAGGATTCAGAGACAGAACAGTCATCCAAAGGGGCATAGCATATGGAGGCAAAGAACTGTAGGAATGATGTCGGGGAGCCTGGGGCCCCAAATTCATTGTGATTTACAAAGATGATCAGGGTAAAGACAAGGTGTTTTCTTCTTGGGGCAATAATCTATTTAATTATTCTGATTAGATAGGAAATACACTTCCAATATAGAAAATATAATTCCTTGAATCTCTCTAACGTGCCTTATAGAATTTAAGAATATAGTGTGTTTTAAGTTAAGAAACAAGTAAGCATGAAGAAAAAAAAATTTCCTCTAATGCCATCAGTTTAACAAATGCTAATATTCTGATGCTTATTCATCCAAAATTATAGTTTAGAATCAAATTTCTTCCCAGGAGAAAGTTAAGGTAATAACCAGCCCTTGGCGGTCCACTGTTGGGCTCGCTCTCACACTGGCCGTCTGTGACCACTTAGAAACACTCCTATTCCTTTCCTGAAATTAAAAGAGAGAGTTCAAATTAAAGAATTCAGTTTTATCATCAGGTCTTTCTACTTGTTTATCTCCTGTTTCTAGCAAAACATAACTCTTAAAACTACATTCGTGGAATTTTCTTCAAAATAGGATGAAGGCGTTCATGGCATGCCAATAGTCCTGCTGAGATGAGTTTGCCTCTCCTGGGCTGAAGGCATTCACTTGGAAATAATTGATGTTTACCACCAGATATTGTTTAGAACTATACAGTGTTGTAAGTTCCAAAATAATTTTCCAGTCACTCAGAATCATTGGATTTTAGGATCAAGGTTAGCAGGGAAGTGTGCTTCCCCAAAATAAAGTTTCCCTAGGCCCTTAATCAGTCCTACTAAATCAGAATTTCTTAGGCTAGTCTGCATTTTTTTAATTTAAAATTTTTATTTTAGTATAGTTGTTGTACAATATTATATAAGTTACAGGTGTACAATATACTGAATCACAATTTTTAAAGATTATGCTCCATTTGTAGTTATTATAAAATATTGGCTATATTCCCTGTGTTGTACAATATATCCTTGTAGCTTATTTTATACCTAATAGTTTGTACCTCTTAATCCCCTACCTACCATGTTGCCCCTCCCCGCTGCTAATTTGTATTTTTAATAATGTCTCTAAGTAATTCTGGTGCAGTCAAGCTGGATAACCTCTGATTCAGTGTGTCCTCCATAACGTCAACTTTAAAGAGGAGGAACTCATTAAGAACTGAAACACACGCAGATCATTAAAGACAGAACCATGATATGTGCCACATAATAGAAGTGACCTAAGAAAGCTGATACAGACTATGGAAAAGTGGTGATGATGGTGACTCACAGTAAAAAAGATGCTGAAAAAGGGGAGTCATTTTTATCTATATCTGGCAATAAAGCAAGCTACCAGCAGGGGGCACCCGGATTTGAACCAGGGACCTCTTGATCTGCAGTCAAATGCTCTACCCCTGAGCTATACCCCCTTGCTGGAACAAAACTCCTCCTTAGCATATTTCACCTGTGTTGCCACATCCAAGGATTCCATAGTGCACTGTAATCTCTTGTTCATTCTCAGCCAGCCTGTGGAAACTGACATACCCCCCACAAACTGACCAGAGATCACTCTTCTGGCTAAGATTTCATCTTTCCATTCCCCAGAGACCCCTCACTGTCTAACAGGCACTCTTCTACTTTGTAGTCACAAACTGAATTCCTTCAAAAACTGAAGTCTCTTCCTCTTCCCTCAGAGGCTGGTGAGCAGTGCAGGGGGGAAGCAGTGAAGACGTGTAAGAATCACAGCTGTATTAGTCAGCTATTTCCACAGTAATGCTTCAAAACAAATCATCCTCAAATTCTAAATCATGCAATAAGCATTTATTTTCATATTCATAGGGTAGCAGCATGGATGCCAAACAGCGTATGGAGGCTGGGCTTTACCTGGTGGCCCTGCTTCAAGCTGGGGGTCCATTTGTGCCTGGTTTCTCTCTGTGAACTGGGCTTAGGTCTGCTCCCTTGTCTGTTCGTTCTGGAGTCTGCGCTGGAGAAGCAGCATCTAGCAGGGGCAGCTCTTCTCACAGCAATAGCAGAAAAACAAAAAGACAAGCCCAACAATACAAGCAGGTTTCAAGCCTCTGCGTGTATTACATGTGCTAGATCCCATCAGGCAAAGAAAGTCATAGGACCAAGCCCTAAATCAAGGGCAGGAAATATATACCACTTCTAAAGGGAGGATCTGAGAAGTCTTGAGGCAAAGGGCACAGAAAGAATGAGTGAAGAACAGGGGCTAAGAGTTTAATCTACCATGGCCTGCTCTCTTGGTTGTAATTATTTATGTCTCTCCCCCACAAGCAAAATACACTCATCTTTATCCCAAGCCGCCAAAGCCTCATCCAATTAGACAAAGTCCGGGATCTTGTGATCTACATTAGGTCCAGGAGAGGCTTCTCTTGATCCAGAAATGTATGCGCTTAAGAGACAAGTTATCCACCATGCACACATCCAGAAACCAGTGATAGTACAGGAACAGATTGACTGCAATAAACATTACATTCAAAGACTGGACAAAATGGGCAGCACAAATAGATAGTCACAGCAACTGGGTATGCAAAAGAAACTGTCACACTCCCTTCTACCTTTGGGTACAGCCACAGCCTCCTTCTAGATACCAGTTTAAGTCTTTGCTAGCCTTTTCACAATAATGTTGCATAACAAAACACTGAAAACTCAGTGGCACACAATAAGCATTCCAGGAATATGAAATGTTCCTTGCTTAGACCCTGGTTCTGCTACCTGGGAGTGGCTCCCAGTCCATGGCTCTACATGACTCTTGGCTCCACCCCCTGAGAAGTCTTCCTTTTTCATCATTTTCCTTTGCAAATTCTGAAGAGCTCATTGGAAAATATGCCCCTTTTGGTGGCTGAGCATTCCTCTCAGCTTGCTTCCCACCCATGGAATGTTGGAGGCCCAGAGATCTTTTGACTTCCCAGTTTCAGTCTTTTTTAGTTCAGGCTGTGGATGCTTTTGTTAGTACAGCTTTCTTAAGAAATTTGTGGGTTTCCTATGTATTTCACTCCTTGTATCAAAAGCCATGGTCACAATTTTTTTTAACCTATGCCCTCCCTCCACCTCCATTATCAATATTTGGGCATTTCTGTGAGACCACATCCTTAATCTTTCTAGGAACACTTTTGTACAACTGAGAGGATATTCTTGACATCACATTAATTCTTTTAGTGCTCTTAATAAAAGGCATTAAAGCCACACCCTTGATTTGAACTGTTCCCTGAGGCTGTGTTTTACTGGAAGGCTCTACATTTAGTCTTTTTTCTAAAGTGATGTAATAATTCTGATTACAAGTTCTCTTCTGAACTCAAATCTTTTTTTTTCCTTTTTAGTTTCTTATCCAAAACAGCCTGTAACCAAATAGCTTAGGCATTCAACATTTTGCCTGGAAAGATCCTACCTCCAATTCTATTGGTTCAAGTATTTTCTGCCTTTCAGGTGATCACAAATCTCCATTTTCCCTGCCCTCAATGCTAATTTTCTCACCATTTTTCCAGACTGATTGTAACAGCTTCCTTGCAACCCACTGCTTCATCATGAAGCCATGGCATGTATGTTAGACTTTCGTTACAGCAGGAGCCCTCTTCTAGATACCAATTTCAGTATGTGTCAGTCTTGTTCACAATAACGCTGCATAACAAGCCACCCCTCAAACCAGTAACACAGAACAATGGGCAGTTAACTGTCACACCTATGGGTTTGCAGGTTGAATGTGAATCAGCTGATCTAGGTTGGGCTTGACAGGGTGGGTGGACTTCAAACTGCCCATCTAGCTGCCCTTGGCGCTTCTCAGTGAGTTGGGCACAGGGTTGGGCTTTGTGTGTTCATGCTGGAGCCCAGGCTGAAGGAGAGGAGCTTACAGGGTTAAGCATATTTCGTGGTAACAGTGGAAGTTCCAGAGGCAAACCCAACCTTGCAATCAAATCTTCAAGGCTTGCATCATACCTGTCAACATCGTGTTGGCCAAAACAAGTCACATGGTGTGTCAGTTACCCATGTATTGACTCTCAGCTCCAAATTCACCCTTCCATACCTGCTGTGGGAAAACGGACTGGATTCTTTAAGCCTTTCTCCTTCAAGTGAGCACAATGTTAACAGCTGTCGGTAGAGGGCGCAGGAGGGATGTTGCGGGAGAAAGGGGTCTTCTCTCCCTAGTTTCTGCAGCAGGTGTTTGCTTGCCCCTCCGCCTTCCTGCTGCAGGGTGGTTGGTGGTGCAGGTGTGGAAGGACACTTGGTAGTGCTCTGCTCCAGGCACATGTCCAGAGAATGAAATCCCTTCGTGACCTCGCAGCCCTGGCTGGGCAGGCGACCACTCCCCCACCCCCACCCCCACCCCCAGCTCCCTCTATGCACCCGCCTGCCAGCTTCGACTTGTTTCTGCCCAGAAGTCTGGTTCCCAGGTCTACTTGTGAACAGTGCACACCCCAGGCTTCACACTTCCATATAGCTTACTTGTGTCCCCCGACGTTGCTTCCTGGTTGCCTGGCAACCGTGAACAGGTCTGGTTGAGGCAACCTGATGGGTAGTCTGCAATCCCAACCTCCCCAGATGAGGACTGAATCCTAGCTATGGGAAGTGTCCCCTTTCCGAATTTGTCCTTGCTTGGGCCCCTCAACCCAGGGGTACCTTTAGAGTTTTCTTTGCACCTTCATAGTTACTCTCCTTTCATAGCACAATAATTCTTTACATTAAACTTCTCCTATTTAAATTACCGTGTAGATTCTATCTCCTGACTGGCCTAGACTGATACAGCTGAGCCCAGATACTGGCCTATAGGGGAGAAAGAGCAAAGTCACAAAGGCATAGAAACAGAGAGATGTGAATTATAGCCAATAGGTCAATCTACTGCACTTCAAGGTGACAGAGGAGAGAAGATACCTTAAAAAACAACACAGTCTGGGTAAAAGTGGTGGGGGTGGTGATGAAAGAAGGCACTGATATTAAGCAGAATGTGCTCTCAGGGAAGCCATTTATCTGTTTTTGGTAATAGAAAAAAAGCTACCCTTAGGGGGCACCCGGATTTGAACCAGGGACCTCTTGATCTGCAGTCAAATGCTCTACCCCTGAGCTACACCCCCTTGCCTATTGGTGGCTCCTCCTTACCTTATTTTACCTGTGCTGCCACACCCAAGCAATCTGTAGTTATAAGTTTTACTTATTCCTTGTCGGCCTCTGAAACTGGCAAACCCACCACAAACTGACTGGAGGCCGTTCTCTGGCCAGGAGTTCACCTTTTCATCCCCCAGAGGACCCTCCCTTGTCTAACAGGCCCGTTCCTACTCAAGCCACAATCAGAACGGTAGGCTTTGGGTAGGGAGGCACCAGGTTTGAGAACCAGGGCTTTTAGGGCTGGAACCTCGCCCCTGCCCCATTCTTCTTGCCTTCCTTCCCTCCTCCCCCAACTTCCCCTACTCTGCTTCATCCTCCCCATACTCAGCCCACCTCACCCTTCCACTGGCATCCTTCACTCAGCCCTCCATCTCCACCTCACACTCTCTCCTCCCTTCTCCCCGGCAGTCTCCTAGGGGCTTGGCTGAAGAACCCAGGGGAGGCAGCACCAGAGAGACCACAGCCCCTGAATCCTTTGGGCAGCACAACCAAGAGAGCTGAGACGAGGTGTAAAGGCTGTTATTTGGGGCCCGCAGCCCGGGAACAAGGGGCCCTGGTATGGAGTCAGATCTCTTTTTTTCCCTCTGCCCAGTCCTCGGCAGCCCTCCAATCACACGATTGCAGGTCCACGCAGGGGACTACTACTCAGTGAGAAAAAGACATGTGCTATCAAGCCACAAAAAGACAGGGAGGAATATTACATGCCCATTGCAAAGGGAGGGAAACCAGTCTGAAAAGGCTACGAATTGGATACTTCCAACCACATGACATTCTGTTACAGGCAAAACTATGAAGATAGATGACTGGTTGCCAGGGGCTCGCTGGGGGGGGAGGGGGGAGAGTGATGAGTCAGTACAGCAGGGGGAATTTTTAAGGCAGTGAAAATACTCTGTATGATATTGTGATTGTGGGTAAATGACATTATGCATTTGTCAAAACCCACAAAACTGTACGAATCTTAATGTAAACCATGGACTCCGGTTAATAGTAATGTACCAATATTCATTCACCATATTTAACAAATGTCACACTAATGCAAGATGTTCATAATGGGGCAACTGGGAGGGGCAGCTGAGGTGAGGGGGTATAGGGCACTTTCTACTCAATTTTTCTGTAAACCTAAAACTGCTCTAAAAATAATCTATTAATTTTTAAATTTTTTATTTTAATTTTTTCAAGTTCTTGTAATTTTTTATTGCAGTATAGTCAGTTTACAACCTTCTGTCAATTTCTGGTGCATATTAATGTTTTTAAAGTGACAGCAGGTAAGGCAACTTGGGTTATGAATCAGAGACCACATGATCCGTGTTTAAATGATTTATGAGCCACTATTATCTAAAAAGTTCCTTTTCACCTACAGGGCTGTCCGGAACTCTAACACAGAGTCACCCTCATATTCGTGGTCTTCCATAAACCTGGGCGTCTGCTCCGTGGCAGGTGCACACCTTTCCCACCAGGTCTCCTTCCCACCTGGCAGCTCCTCAGGCCCCAGCAGAGGGCATCAGCTTTGACAGTAAATAGGAGAGCTAACCAAACACACGTATTTCTCATAGGGTCAAGACAAAGCCTCTAATTCTGGATGAGGAAAACTTCCAATAAACCGTTTCCTGAATCAGAAGATGAACTTTCCTGTGTCTTCCCTTTCCTTACCCCTTCCATGTCCTGTCTGCTAAGCCCCTCCAGAGAAAAATAGGCAAGCTTAAATAGCCACCTAAAAACTAGGGTGGGGGGAGTGAGTCCCACTCAGGGTACTAAGGAATTCTACAGTGACCACCTGTGTAGATTCAGGAAGAAAAAGAAAAGTAGCAGGGGGCACCCGGATTTGAACCAGGAACCTCTTGATCTGCAGTCAAATGCTCTACCCCTGAGCTATACCCCCAAGCCAACCACATACTCTTAACTTGCATCACTTCACTATGTTGCAATACCCAGGTATCCTCCAGGACACTGCAACTGTCATCCATCCTCAGTGAACCAGTGAGAACCTGCAGAACTGCCTCTCAGAGGGACACCCTCTGGTCATCAAGCTGCCCTTCATTCCCCACAGAACTTCTTGTTGGATGATTTCTCAGACTACATGTCAGCTGTTTTTTTCTCCTATGTGAAAATAGTTATCACTCAGCTCTCTGCTTTTTGTCCTGTGGGCTTATACCTTTTTTTATTGCTTTCTTATAATTAGGAAGACATTATTTTTTAAAATTATATATTTAAGTGAAGCTAGAGACATAAATAAAATAAAATAAAATAAAATAAAATAAAATAAAATAAAATAAAATAAAATAAAATAAAGTAACCTTAAATAGCTCTGACGGACAGATCTGTATTTTAGTAGGGAAAAAACCCACAATTTTCCCCCTCGGAAGTTAAAAACTCAAACCGTATCTCCAATCTTCATAGCCTGAAATGTACTGTTTGTACTGTTAAATGTGCAGGGCTTTTAAAAAGCATAAATATTCTCAGACTAAACTCAGGATAGTCATAATTACTAAGGATTGTTCAGAATGTATATTTTCTCATTATTTTTAAATTGTGTAATTCCTTCCCTTACTATTTGTGTGTTATTAAAAAAATAAGACAGATGAGGGGCCGAACAAAAAGGTGGAGGAAGGGTGAATCTGCTGCCTGCTCAAGCTGGGACATCACTTTCTCCTGCCTTCAGACATCAGTGCTCCTGCTTCTCGCGCCTTTGGACTCAGACCAGAATTTACAGTACTGGCTACCCTGGTTGTCAGCCTCCAAGTTTGGATTGGAACTATACCACCTGTCTTCCTGGATCTCCAGCTTGCAGAGTACAGATGGTGGAACCTTGCAGCCTTCATAATTACTGAGCCAATTCCCCATAATAAATCTCTTTATCTATATGCAACTATATGCATCCCATTGGCTCTGTTTCTCTGGAGAACCCTGACTAATACAATGACTATATGTCCCAATTTGCTTGGGATATTTCCAGTTGATGCCTGGGGTCCCAGCATAAATATGGGTATCATCCCCTCTCTCTCTCAAAAGTTTCCTGGTTGGAATTATGGTTCTCCCACACATGATGAAAATGGAATTACAAATTAGTGGGGGAAGTACCAAATTGTTCAACAAATGGAAATTACTGGTTTTCCATATTAAAAAAAAACACAACTGCTACTTAAAAATCCTCACCACACAGAAAGGTAGATTCCAGATGAATTAAAAACATAAATGTGAAAAAAATCTTTAAAATTATTTGAATTAAAAATAGGAGACATCTTTGGCTGTACCACCCTGAATGCACCCAATCTTGTCTGATCCTGGAAGCTAAGCAGGGTTGAGCCTGGTTAGTACTTGGAAGGGAGACTGCCTTGGAACACTGGGTGCTGTAAGCTTTAAAAAAAAGAAAAAGGAGATTATCTTTATTCTCTCAGGGAAGGGAAGGATTTCTTAAGACAACACAGAAGACACATACTACTTTTGTTAAAAAGACCAATTTGTCTTCATCAAAATAAAAAGTAAAATATAATATTTTAAGATGAGTAACAGTTGTTACTCAACAGGGCGTTTCACCAGATTACCTTTATCTGGCTTAATGACAGCCAGCTTGAACCACAGGTCAGATTTCCAAATCTGGTGATTTCACTTCACATTCCTGATTTCTGCTAATTTATGATAACTAAAAGGCCATCAGGTATCATAGCAGGTATACTGGAGGTCCTGGCAGATACTGCACTTATTCAAACTTCTCACTGAAGGCTGTCTTCAGCACTCACTCAGATACGAGGCTGACAAGTGCATTGCCCTTAAATCTGGGAGCTCAGAAGGCCAACATGGGAGACAGTGGTGGGTGGATTTCTGGTCCCCTCTGGCGTGGGGAGGTATTCCCTTAAATTCTTTTGCAGCATTTGGATGTGGTTTTCAAATATGCCTAGTAACACACGATCAATTCAGGTCCCTACCGTGAATGAAGACAATCATCATGCATGGGGAATAAGCTAAACACAGCTACTGAATTAACATGTGCCACAAACAGGTCTTCTTAAGCAAACAACAAAAAAGCACAGTATTAAAGCCCTGGAGTGATACATTCTGGGCATTCAAAAATATTTGTACACCTGAGCTATTCCACTCGAGCCGCATGCCTCAATGTCATAGAAATGGTCCTTACCAGCATTTCAAAGACATGTTTTAATGTTCTCTCTCATTTCAAAAATTCATGCAAGCACTCTTAGTAGCCAGTATATGTCAGTGTCAATCTATGGAAATGCAGATCATGTATTCACTCCCCATTTCTTTGACCAGGATGCTAAAATGATGTATATTTAGTGGCCACCATTTTTTTCCTCTCATTTTATTACAATGAAATTTTTTGCTTGTTTGTTTGTTTACTGGCCATCATTTTATCAGTTACAATTTCTACTCTTTTCTCTTACGGTAATCAAGAAACCTATTTTTCTCCAAATGAAGCCACATGTGGATTAGCATTCAGGTGCAAGCTCTTCTGTATGGCCTTGCCCTCCTTTGCTGCATACAGCTGGGGGAGGCAGAACTGACCCCAGTACCCTCGTGCTAAAGTCTATGGCTCATCAAATAAGCATTAACCAAGTGGACAGCATCTTCTCCAGGAGGAGAGCTTGTCAGTGACACACAGAACCAAGAGAGGGAGGCACTTTCCCCATCTGTACGCACACACGCCAAGGGGCTGATTCAGACTCTGCTCATCAAGAATTTCATCCAGAATTAAGCAAAATATTTGTTAATCCACATAGATAGTGGCCACTGCTCTCCCACACTGTACATCTGAGATGAAACAACCAGTAAGTTGGCCCCTTCCAGTCCATTCTCTGCTCTGTACTCAGAAAAATTCGAGGCTGCATTTCTGCCCTGTGTTCTATGAGATACTGCTGGTTCTGACAGTAAGTCTGCCCTTTTTAGCTTCAGCTACCCACAAGTCATTTTTGAGGCCAGGGCACCTAAACAGAAGGTATACTAGTATCCTAAGGCTGCTGGGACAAATAGTTCCCAAAGCTGGGTGGCGTAGAACTACAGAAGCCTATTCTCTCACAGACCTGGAAGCTAGAAGTCTGAGGTCAAGGCGTAGCTGAGCCAGGCTGCTTGGGAAGGGTCTAAGGAAGAATCCTGCCTTGTCTCGTCCAGCTCCTGCTGGGGCAGCAATCCTCAGTGTTCCTGGTCTGATAGCCACATTGCTCCAATCTCTGCCTCTGCCTTCATGTGGGCCTCTCCCACGTGAGTTTGTGTGTCTGTCTCTTCTCTTTTTATAAGGACACGAGTCATGGGACTAGGACCCAGCCTAATCCAGGATAGACTCATCTGAACCAATTACATCTGCAGAGGCCCTATTTCATAGCAGGTCACTTTCACACGTACCAGGCTTAGCACTTCAGCATACCTTTTGGGGGCAAATTCAACCCACTGTGCCCCTTAGACACACAGAAGCAGCACTGAGTTCCTGGATTCTTAAGTGTGGTGTCAAGAAGAAAAGGTACCCATTAGGAGATGTTCACATGCAAGGGCTTATGGCTTTCACATCCACCTTGTTTATTTTCTCCTTTTCCTCACAGAGGGTCTCAGAAAGTAAAAATGAGCTCAGAGAGAGAAAATAAAAATCCACTCGGATAACACTGAGCAGGAACAAAGCTAGCTACAGTTAACAGTGAACTATCTCTCTCCCAGAGAGAGCTGCAGCTGTCAAATGTCAAAACAACCCTCTGAGAGAGAGAAACGGTCTTCTCTAAAGTCAGAGACTATCAGAAACTTTGCTGTATGGAATGTTATCAGAAAGAATGAAACAGCTCACTTCTGCCGGAGCTGATATCATTTGCCCGGTATCGCCAGAACCCAGCGCAGTTTCCAGCTCAGGGCAAGTGCTCCAAGACATGTGTTTTACCAATGTGTGCCTATTTATTCCCCTCAAAGAGTACTGAAATCTCAGCTTCTGCTGAGTGTGCCACGGTGCCCAGCACACAGTATGACCCAAGAAATGAAAATTGAATAGATGTTCCAGGAAACCTCGATGTCAAGGACGTGGATGCATCACTGGGGAACTCCGTGCTTCCATAGTCCAACCTGGATACTCTCCTTTATGAGGCCCAAGATACCCTCTGTCTTCTGTTTCCTCATTTGTAACCCTGGAGTAATAACCCAACCCCCTGGAGCTGGATTTTTCTGAGACAAACTGAGATCTTCAGCTTGTACTGGGCTGCTCTGGGCGGAACAGGCGATCTCCTCCTTGACTTGCTTGGACAAGTTTTCCCCACCTTGGGGAAGGGGAAAGAGGCTTCTTCAGATTTAGTTTCCTAAATGGTAAACTGAGAAGAGGACAATGAACCCAGGACAATGAAGACCAGCCCAGGGGTTTCCGGCAGGCTCTAGGGGGAAAGGGAGAGGGACTCGGGACACCGGTCTTCAGTGGAGCTGACGCTCAGTGACTGGTAAACACACACTTGTTAATCAGAAACTTTTAGGGTGGGGGCCATCATCCCTGTTTTAACAAGCCCTCCTGGTGATTTTGATGCACCCTAAAGTTAAAGAACCATGGGTCTACAGCAGAGTTCAGAGGATGAGCAGTCTGACTGTGGTCCCTGCTTTTAATCCTGGCTCTTCCCACCAGCTCTGGCTGATCCTGGGGCAGATGGTAGAGTTCTAAACCCAGCCCCTTCTTGGGTATTTCAGTACCTAAGTCTTCCTGCAGGTGGCGCAAAAGGAAGCCGAGGTAGATCTGTGGCAGGTGTTTCTCAAAGAGCGGTCTCCTGACTCCATGAGGAGCTTGTTCCTAACCCCAGATCATATCTGCATGTTTGACAAGTTCCCAAGATGATTCCTAAGTACAGGAAATCTGAGGACTGGACCACAGGGTGCAGTCCATATACCAGGTCAAATCCTGGTGTCCCCATTAGCTTTTCCTAGTAATCCTTGTGCTGCATGGCTCTCTGTGCTGTGCTAAGCCCACAGTCTAGTCCCCTTGGTGGTTTCGAGTCTGCATGAATCTATTCAGAGGCTCTCGATATGCATCCTTTACATATTTTGACTGACGGAAGATAGGCACAAGAGGAAGATGAGAGAGTCATTGGGTCAGCTGCAGGGTCCTGAACCCAAAGCCAGGAAGACTGGATGCAGGTCCCAAGCCTATCTGTAAGGAGCTGTGTGTGCTTGAGCAGACCAGTAATCCTGAATCTCTCTTTTCAGATGCACATTGCAAAGGGCACAGATTAGTGACCCTGAAGGCCCTTCCTGCTATAAACTTCAGTGTCTGTGCTTTCCCAGAAAGAGCAGGGAGGGAAACCTGTTCCTTGTTTTGCATCAGGGAAACAAAATTATAGTGAGGCAGGCTTGGCAGCTTCCAGCAGGCTCAGCCAGAATAATCATTTGTGGCAAAATTTATAGGAATGTTGGGCATGGCTGCACAGGTAAAAAGGTAGTACTAAGGCCTATACCCACGCCAGGGGGTATAGCTCAGGGGTAGAGCATTTGACTGCAGATCAAGAGGTCCCTGGTTCAAATCCAGGTGCCCCCTGATGTCCTTCACTTTTGCTGGCTGGAGCTGGTGTCCAAGAGTCAGCTCCTTTCCCTAAATCCGAGTCTCAGGATACTGAGCCTTCTCAAATCCGAGGCGAAGTTCAGGTTAACATAAAACCCTGTCACTGAGCATGACAACCCGACTGAAAAGTTCCTCCAACTCTTGACTTTTTATTTCACTTGCCACAGGTCTTGTTCTATATAGGCTTGTTTCTACATGTTTTCATTGTCCCAAATCAGTGGTGTGCTGGTAAATGTTTAACAACCAGCCCTTGGCGGGGAGGGGCAGTGCTGATTTGTAGTGTTTTCCAATTTCATGGTGTAAATCATCTCATCATATCTAATTTCAAGCCACAAACATAAGATCACTGATCATGGAGTTGGGAAGACATGCTAACAAGTGACTCTCTGGTGCAGGCCAACTGAGCACACCACTGTCCCTAGTCCATCTTCCCTAGAGTGCCATGGGCTCTTTGACCCCCGCCCCCTCGTCATAATGCTTGCAGACATCGGGGCAGTGGCTGTCATAAAAGATGCTTTCACTCAAGACATATTTGAATCCTGCTCAATGCCAGACACAGGAAAGACAGAGCTGAGTAAGAACTGTCTGTGGTGAGCAGTCAAATGAAGAAGCGGTGAAGTGAACAATAAGGAAAGCGAGGCCAAAGAAGAAGGGTGTGGATTTAAAATGAAAGGATTTCTGTTACTAGCCACATGCTAGACTAAGTCTTCTAAACCCCCTTCTACCTCAAAACACCCAGAAATGCAAGGAAAAATACAATGAATATCCATCCACAGGTATAGCTGAGCTCTCACAGCAGTAAAGGTATCTTAGAGGTGGCATGGGGATGAACTAAAAGTCCTATGAGGTCAATTTGAACTGAGCTTGAGAATGCCTCTGGTAAACTATTTGCTTGAATCTTAACAATTTTGTGAATCCAGGAAATTTGGTCTTAGGCCTGGGATTCTGTTTCTTTGTATAAAGTCAGACTCTTAGAGAGCTACCATTAGTAAAAGGGTGGGCTAGCAAAACACCAGCAGAGGAAGACAAGAGGCCTTTCTCTCCTCAGGAGGGAGGAGGCATTTTCCTTGAGAATTCATGACCACAGATCTATCCTCACGCTTGTTAGGGCTTTGAATTCACACTACCTGCATGGTTCAGGAACTGCCCAAGCTGAAAGTTAACATAAAAAGTGTGCTCAGGCTAACAATGATTCTGGAGAACCCAGAAGAAGCAAACAAACTCTTGTGGCATGCCTGCAAGAGGCCACACAGAATTTCACTGATGAAACCTGGCTTACAATGGGCTCACAGTTCAAAATAATGAAACACATGAGGAGTCAATCTATCATGAGTGAAAACTATCAGACAAAACAAAGATCAGATAGCAGAATTATCAGATGCTATAAAGTAAGTATAGTTAAAAGTTATTAAAGAAACAAGGAATTGAATTTATGAGAATATATGATATTTAACAAGATGGAGATTCACTTAAAACGAAAAATACAATCACTGAAACTAATAATTTAACAGCAGGTTAGACAGACAGAGAAGAGAGATCTGGGAGTGAAATAGAATATAAATATTAAAAAATTACCAAGAATGAAGCACAGAGGTCTAAAAAAAATTGCAGAATATAAAGGAGTAGCTAAAAAAGGTGGAGAATAAAGAGTTCCAACAAATATCACATATGAATTCTACAAAGAGAAAATATAATGGAGGAGAGGCAATATTAAAAGGTAGTATAGCTGAAAATTTTCTAGACTTGTACAAAACCACAATACCTCAGACTTAGGAACCATGAGTTCTAAGAAAGACAAAAATAAAATCACACCTAGGTAGAGAAACTTCATAACACCATAGACAAAGGGATGATCTTAAAAGAAGCCAGACAAAAAAGACAAATCTTGTGCAAAGGAATAATAATAATTAGACCGACAACAGACTTTTCAACAGAAGCAATGAAAGTTCTAAGACAGTGGAATAAAGTAGTAAGAGTGTAAAACATAGTAACTTAGAATTCTCTACTCAGCTCAACTATCATTGAGGTGTGAGAGAAAAAGAAGATATTTAACTTAAATAATTTACTTCTAGCATATCCTTGCTGTAAGAATCTTAAAAAGTTGTACTTCAGAAAGAAAAAGATGGAACTCGGAAGAAAGGAGAAAGAAGAGAAAAAATAGTGAACAAAGATATTAGTGAGCATGTTGGTAAATCTAAACAGCATAGATTATATAAATTAGTATAATAGTTGTTTGGAGAAATAGACATTTCTCCAAAGAAAACATCCAGATGGCCAACAGGCATATGAAAAGATGCTCCACATCACTAATTATTAGGGAAATGCAAATCAAAACTACAATGAGATACCACCTCACACCAGTCAGAATGGCCATCATCAAAAAGTCTACAAATAATAAATGCTAGAGAAGGTGTGGAGAAAAGGGAATCCTCCTACACTGTTGGTGGGAATGTAAATTGGTGTAGTCACTATGGAGAACAGTATGGAGTTTCTCTAAAAAATTAAAAATAGAGTTACCATACGATCCAGCAATCCCTCTCCTGGGCATATAGCCGGAAAAGATGAAAACTATAATTCAAAAAGATACATGCACCCCAACATTCAAAGAAACACTATTTACAATAGCCATGACAGGGAAGCAACCTAACTTGTCCATCGACAGATGAATGGATAAAGAAGATTTGGTATATATATATAAATAATAGAATACTACTCAGCCATAAAAAAGAATGTATACACACAATGGACTATTACTCAGCCATAAAAAAGAATGAAATAATGTCATTTGCAGCAACATGGATGGACCTAGAGATTATCATACTAAGTGAAGTAAGTTAGATAAAGACAAATATCATATGATATCACTTACATAAGGAATCTAAAAAATGATAAAAATGAACTTATTTACAAAACAGAAACTGACTCACAGACACAGAAAACAAATTTATGGTTACCAAAGTATGCAGGGATAAATTAGGAGTTTGGGATTACAGATACATGCTACTATATATAAAGTAGATAAAAAACAAGGTCCTACTGTGTAGCACAGGGAACTATATTCAAAATCTTGTAATAACCTATAATGGAAAAGAATCTGAAAAGAATATATATATCTGAATCACTTTGCTGTATACCAGAATCTAACACAACATTGTAAATCAACTATAATTCAATATAAAAAATTAATTTCAAAAAGTATTATTAGGGATAAACAGAGTTAATTAATAATAAAATACACAATTTCCCAGTAAAATACAATCCTAAACTTGTATACACTGGCTCAAAATATATAAAGCAAAACTTGTCAGAAATACAGGAAGAAATTGACAAATGCACAATGTTGATGGAGACTTAACACATCTTTCTCAGTAACTGATAGATCAAAAGGGCAAAAAAAAGATAAGATATAGAAAATATAAATAACACAATCAATAAGCTTGATTTAGTAGCCCTAAGTAGATCCCTACAACCAACATCAGAATATACATACTCTTTTGCAGCAACCATGAAACATGTTGAAACATTTATTGCATACCTGGCCACAAAGCACGTATCAGAAAATCATAAAAAAAAAAATCAACATCACATACTCCATTCTTTTATTATAAGGTAAAACTCAACAACAAAAAGATAAAATTTTAAAAGACTATACATTTGGAATACATTTCTATACATTTGGAAACTAGAAAGAACTTTAAAATAACCTCATATAGAAAAAGAAATAACAAAAATCAAAAATACTTAAATATTCAAATTAAGTGCATTCATTTTCACAAGGAGAAACAGACAGGGCCATTTACCTTTGGAGGAAGCTAGTTAAATTGTTTGGAAAAACTGCAGCTGGCTAGTTTACCAAAAGCCAATTCGTAGAATGACTGGAGAGCTAAAAGTTGAATATGAAGAAAGTTAAACCACTGAATTATCGATTTGCTGAATAACCAATTTGAATTATTGAGAATCTTTAAAAATTCTGTTCCATCTGCATTCCTTCCTTTGCCTCTGTCCTGAACTGCCAAATAAACACTTTAAACTTAATTTAGGATGGTTCCCCACAATCATTTTGCAATGCAGATACAGAGACAGGGGTGGATGCAGGCACTGGGTGGGAGGTGTAACACAAACTTTGGGGTAGGAAGGAAGTTTCTCAGTCACTAGGAGAATTGGCAATTCAGCAAATTGATTTTTGGCAAATTGGTTATTCAGCAAATGGGATGTTGGTGAACTGCTCTAAGCAATCGCTGACCCCGAGTATTCAAATGGGACCCAAGCCTGGCCAGTAGGGGGAGGCTGAGTCAAAGCGGTGCCAAGGCTCTGTACATGCTAAAAGAAAGATGTGTCTTTCTTTGGTAGAGATACTACCTTTTTTTTTAAGTTAAGGGATTTTAGGATTTAGATTTTAAGTTTAGGGTTCCCGAGACTGAGGGTGGCTTGTGCGGACGAGCTGGGAAATGGGACACCTACGAGGAGGAAGCCAATCTGAGCAAGAAGATGGGACACAAGGCCCAAAGCACAGGCAAGGGACTTACCACGAGGCGCTGTGGCCTTTAGGGATCCTGAGACCAGATGTTGAACTTTAAATGGTCCTTTTCCATAACATGAAACCTTGTGATATCTTCAGATCCTCAGGACAGTAGGCTACGCAGACACGGGTCCTGTGTCAGTGATTCCTTGGGTGTGGAGGAGGGGGCTATGCCCAGGTCTGGAGTGGGCAGTGACCCAGCGTAGTGGTTTCCCTTGGCCTTTCTTGGGAGGCCAGGCCGAAGTTATCGATGCTGTCCTCCAGAGTTCTGGGAGATGCAACAAGGCCAGCAGAGACCCACGGCAGGCTACAACGGCTGCAGGGACCAACAGAGATTGCTGGCCGAGGAATACCCCTTCTCCAAACATTCCAGAGGAAGAGAACTGTGGGGATGCGGGGAAGGGCTCTCTGGGCAGTAGGCGCCTTCTCCTTGCTAGACCCCTGCTTTCTCTGCTTCTGCTAGCTTTTGTCTCACAGAGCAGGTTTAGCCCCACATGCCCACCTTCTTTGAGCCGTCCTAACAGGGGGGTCCTCTAGACGCGGAAAGAGGCTCTTTGGGCTCGGCCAGCGTCCTCTCCTCCGGAGTCCGCCACTCTCTCCAAGGCCCACTGCGTCCTTTCTGACCTGGAGAATGGTGGGGCTCACGCTTCGCTCATTCATCATGTTTATTTGAGGGCCTACTACGTGCCAGAAACTTTCAGGGTTACCACAATCAACAAAATAGGCCAGCAAATAGCCACACAGATATAATGGCACACGGGTCAAGTGCCATGGGGAGCGCGGGCGCGGGTAACAGGTCTGAGCATGCGCCAGGGTCCCGCGGCCACTCGGGCCCACCCACTACTGCCACCGGAGCGGTCGGGCCTGCAGCCCCCTCACCACCTTTTGGGACTCGCTTTCCCGACGCCTCCCCGGAGGCCCTGGTCACGGTCGGTTTACGGGATGCGTCCTCTGGGAGACGAAGGTCCTGTTTAATCCGAACATCCCCAACGTGGCACATACGATGCTCTCAGTAAATGTTATACGCAAGAACGAATGGATGGATGGATGGATACACGCGGGCAAGCACACCGCCAGCTGGCCACGCGGGTCCCTGCGCCAAGCCCCTCCTAGCAACTTTGCGATGTCGCTGGCTGAGCCAGTGGGGAGGGGGCGTGGACCAGGCCGCCCCGCGCTCGCCCCGTCCTCACCTCCCCCGCCCCACGCCGGCGCCGCGGCGCCTTCTGGGAAGTGTAGTTTGCGCCTGCGTCCGGATTGGCTGCGGAGGCCGGACTCCCTCTCCTGGGATGCGAGGCGCCGGGCTTGTCCAGACGCCCACCCCGACCCTCCCCAGCGGCCTGCGCCCCCGACCCGATTTCGTCCTGCGAGGACCTAGGTCACCAACGCCGCAGAGGGTCGCGACGCAGCCTGCGGACTAGGAGCGGATGCCCCCGGCCGCGCCGGAAGCGCGGAGCGGAGGCTGAGTCCGGGATGGCGCGCCAGGTAAGGCGAGCCCGGACATCGCCTCGAGCTGGGACCCCGCTGCGAGCTGGGGGGGACGGCTGGACTGACGGACGCCTAGGCAATTCCGCTCCGCGCGGCGCTGTACGGGCCTTGGGGGCGGGGACGAGCCCGGGACCCGCCAAGTTTGGGATCCGACTGCGCCTGGCCGAAGGGGGTTGGGTGCTGGTGCGCAGGATTTGGTGCGGTGATTTCCAGGTCCTCGGACTCCCCCCTCCCAGCCCCGAAGTGTGCACGTATTTGGAGGCTCTCTTCACCTTTGGAAACCCGTTCCTTTGGGTTAAGCATCAGTCTCCCTCGGCGTGGCTTTCAGTTATAAATTATCCTGGGAGAGGTGGGAATGAAGGCCCAAGAGGAATGAGTTATATCTGTTAGTTGCTTTTCTTGATAGGATCCTGGACCCGGGGCAGGGGGCATGGAACAAGGTCCCAGGTTTTATCCATTACGTAAAATGTGTAGATCTGAGAGCTGGAGAGAGAGCCCCCATCTGTTGTAGCCTGGGACCAGTTGGGGCAAGTTGTGCACGCGACTGTGAAGGTACTAGGAAATATGATGGTACCCAGCGGTCTGGGTGGGCCCCTGGAACCAGTTCTGTAATTGTGGTCACTCATGAGCTTGGGCCGACCTCAGGCAACTGTAGACCCCATGGTTTGAGGGCAGGAGAGGGGAGTGGTGGTGTTGGACAATGTCTGGGGCAGTCTGTGGCCAGGCAGAGCAGCACTCTGCCAGGACCTTGGTGTCCTTAATGCCCTGAAGGTCCTAGGGGCAAGGGAGAAGCCAGGCAGATTGGATGTTGTGGGAGCAGGGGCAACCTCCTTTGCAGATCTGGTCGGGTAGTTAAGCAGCGCAAGGACACTGTGGCTCAGATATGTCCACTGGCCTCATGCTCAGGCCTGCTTATACCACAGTTACCTCTTCTAAGAAATGAGGGGTTGGACCACTGATCTTTCAGTTCTTGTATTCTGGGGTGTGTCCTCACACCAAGTAGCTTCATGGAGAAGGTGCCAGGAGTGGCCTGGGGGAGTGGTAGGTCACAGTCAGAGAGGAAGAGGAAAGGCCTCCTGTCTTCATCTCCAGTGCCACTCCCAAAGGCCCAGGGTATGGAAGCACAGCCCACAGGTGGAGGCAGCAAGGTTCAGGGTCTGATCTGGAAGCCCGAGCCTGAGGAACGCTGGCAGAGTGGGTCTGCTCTCGGAAGGACCTAAGGCGCGTGTCTGTGGCCTGAGCATTTTCACATCGTGCCGGCACCCTCCCTCTTGGGCACGTGCACAGACACACACACTCCTCACTCTTCCCCTTCTTTTTCTGGATAGAGGAACACTACTGATGGAACCCTCTACCCTGGCCACAGCCAGTTCCCATTCCCGTTGTATGAGAACTTTGTCACAGAAGAGTTTATCTTGGGGCTGAGGTGGTGAATGGCCTGGAAACCATCCCTTCCGGATGTCTAAAAGAGCTGGTATATTTAGCCGGGAGATAAAGAGGCACTCAGGGTCAGAAATAGTGTGTGCAAGAGCCTGTTTGTGCAACTGGAGGTGCCAGGCTGTGACCTGCAGGTGGACGTTAATGCAGACAGATTTGGCTGCAGTAATAGGAGTCTTAGCACTTACTCTGTCCCAGCATCTGTTCCAGGCACTTTTCCTGTGTTAATTCATTTTATCTTCACAACATCCCTACAAGAGAGGTTGTTATGATCCTGGTTTTATCAGTGAGTTTGCCAAGCCCACGGCAAATACGAAGCAAAGCAGGGATTGGAATTCCAGCAGCCTGGCTCCTGAGGTCAAACCCAAAGCCCCATACTCTGCCCTTTGGTGTGTCCAGTACATAGCTGCCGGGTGAGGCCGGCGATAGGATTGGTGAGCCCCTCATTGCTGTAGGTATTCAAGTAGAAATTGAAGAGCTCCCCTGTTTTGAGTGGAAGTTGGCATTGTATCCTCTGCTCCTTAAAGGGGTACAGCAGTCGTCTGTGATTTCTAGTTCCCAAACGTGCTGCGAGGACAGCTGGCCCCTGGGGAGAGGGCAGGGTCCTGTTCACCCGAGTAATTTTCACTTCCGGCAGGCCGGGTGTGTTCTGCCCAGTCTCCAGCTCGTGACTGGACCGCACCCTGTGATTCTAAACTTAGACTGTGTCAGAATCACCTGGGAAGCTTGAAATGTCGAATTCTGGGCTCTGAAAGCACTGAACATAATCATGATTTAGTAGATCCAAGATGAGGTGAGAAAATCAATCCCAATTAAAAGGAAACTGTGAAGTAAATCATTTGAACCTAAAAGAACTTTTGTTGTTTTTCAGTTGTTAGGTTATAAATAACTTCTGATGGGAGAAGAGAAGGACACAGAGTATTTTTCACCCAGTTTTCTAAACAAAGAAGCTGCCTGTGACTTGAGCTAACTCTCCAACAGCAAAGTACCACTTGGCTCTGTTGGGCCCTTGCTCTTTCCACTGCCTGCTCCAGCCACGACCATGCTGTTTGGACTCTGCCATTTACCAGTGGCTATAGGATCATTTATTTGTACTCAAGACCCTCCCCTCACCCCCCTACCACCACCGCCTTAGAAATCTTGTTAGATGTTCAGATTTTATTTAGAGGTTACTGGGAATGGGAATTCTTTTTGTAGATACCCTCATGTTCTATCTCTACAAACTTTACTGGGTAATAATAATTTTCTAAGAAGTGAAAGTTTACTGATCTGATGACTGGTTATAGTCACAGTCCAGCATAGCAGAAGGGGCACCAAAATCTCAGTGCATCCTTGTGGGTGTTGAAGTTAGAGGGGGAGAGGGAGAGGCAGATGGAGCTGGGAGGCTGGCCAGGGGTCTGTGCACCTGATACACATATTAATGCAGTGTGTGGAGGAAAGCGCACATGCAGAGGATGTCCCTGGGATCCCCAGGTCTCGCTCCGATGGGGAGGGGTGCGGGCTGGTGTTAGTTCACAGTGTGGCTGGTGTTCCCTAGAGAGGCTGGGGAAGGGCTGTGCTAGGTGGACACCCCCCCCCTCCACCGTAGCTCAGTAACTGGTGTCAGCATGTCCTTCCCTTGAGCTAACTTGGACCTGCTGAGCCAGCTCTGTGTGGAACTGCCAGAAGGCGGAGAAGAAATTGCCTCCAAGACCGTCCCAACTCGTCTCTTCTTACTGGCCTTCTATAAAATGGGGGTGTTCTGGGCGGAACTGTTGTTTTGCAGGTGCAGAGCCTGGTGTTGGTCAGTGCACCCCCAGCTTACAGTTCTCAGGGGAATCGACCTACTGTCACCAGACTCACACAGGACAAATAGATAAATGAGAATATGCCAATTCCTTAATTTACAGTGAAAAATAGAGCAAACAGTCAAACTGGAACTGTGTGTTGGCTGACTGAGTCTTTGACTACCTAACGTGACACCTGCTCTGGGAGCCCAGCTCATGGAGTTGGAGCACAGAGGTTTGCAGGATGAGCTTGACAGCTGGCATCGTGGAGCCAGGATGGCCTGAAGCATCCATTGCCATTAGGAAGAGCCCTGCGGTACAGGACAGACATTCGCATCACCTGGGCAAGGCCGGGGACACCCAGGCAAATTCTTGCCCTCACAGTATCCTCTAGACTTGGTCCACGATAACAGTGCCTCAGCGTTGGCGCTGTCTGTCTTTGGGCAGCAGTAACCCGGCTCCGACCCCTTGGCCTGCCGTCTAGCCTCCCTGACAGGTCCGCAGGCCAGGACCTGGGCATTCCAGACTCCCCTGTCCCCCAGCCCCAGGCCCCGTCCAGGAGGCAGATCTTTCCCCCACGGCTTGGTTTGACTTGTTTCCAGGTTCTGGGGACACTGACTTTGCTCTAATGTATTTGTCATACTAGGAGTTTAATAGATATTTAAATGTTTAAAAGAAAAGAGAGAAGTAATTATAACTTCTCGGCGCTTTCCTGCCCCCTCTGCACTTTTTCTTGACTGTAACAGTAAGAGAGTGGGGCTTCCAACCCTTTTGACTCTGTGACCCTCTTTCTGAATGTTGAAAACCTTAGATTGTGGTCTTTCCGTTTATTTTAGAATAAATTCAGTATTGCCTTTAAAGGACATACCCGTATTCACACAATAACATCTATGAACATGTGTGCCCAGCCCATTGGCAGTGTCTGTGCCCTGGACCTGTTGGGACAAGTCTGAAGCTCCCAAGTGTCTAAAAAAATTAACCAATAGTTCATCTAAAGGAAAAACAGAGAATTTTGTTTGAGCCAATATGAGGGTTATAACCCAGGAGAGTCTTTCAGAAAACTGAGAACTGTTCTGCTTGTTAGAGATCGAAGGCACAGTTATATACATTTTAGAGACAAAGGATCATTCATCAGAATGACACCCTGAAAAAAAGAATAGCACCCTGACGATTGTATATAACGTTCACCAAAGATACACTATCCAGATCTACACATACGAAGTGAGCAGCTGGTCACCATGACCTCTTACAGAATTAGGGAAAAGAATGAAGAAGGGGGAAAAAACAAAAACATTGATTTTTATGGTGGAGCAGACATTCCTGCCTTTGCAGTCTGGTTAATGTCTAATGCAGATACACATTGCACATTAGGGAGGGCCCAATATAGGCAGGGAGTGTATTATGCTTAAATTTTCTTGTCCTGCCTTAAAACCAAATTTTACTCCATCTCAAGTCTGTAGCTTAGATGCGGACTCCGTGACCAAAGTGTCTCCCTGCTCCCCAAGCCCTGGGCTTCCCGAGCCTGTCTGGGGTTAGGACTCTAGAAGGCAGAAAAGGAAGAGGGGGTAGCGGGAGGAGTGGAGGGGAGCAGAGGACAGAGCGAGGCAGGTGGCTGTGGACGCAGTGGGGGGGTGAGGCTGCAGAGCTGGGGCCAGACCGGGTGGTGAGGCCTCCCTGTCGGAGGTGTCAGGTGGGGCGCCCTCTGAGCCCTTGCAGCGCTCATGTCCTGTTGGGAAGTGTAGTGGGACCCTGTGTTGGGATCCCTAAGACCACCGCAGAGTCAGCAACTTGCTAGGAACGCTCCCAGGACTCAGTGTAGAGTTGTGTTCACAGCTGTGATTCATTACAGCAAGAGGACACAGCAAAATCAGCAAAAGGCTCAGATGTGGGCCAAGCCCCCCAGGAAACCCAGAGAAGCTTTAGCACCCCCTCCCGGTGGAGTTACACAGGCCGTACTTAATTCTTCCAGCAGTGAGTCGTGGCAGCCTGTGCGGAGTGTTCTTTCCGGGGGAAGCTCGCTGGGGATCTGCGCCCAGGGTTTTCACTGGGGGCTGGCCACGTAGGCCCCCTCTGCCTAGCACGTCCCCAAATCCTTGAGTCCCAGAAGGAAAGCAGTGTTTTAAACCACGCTGTTTGTACAGTCTGGGCCCAGTGAACCATCCTTAGCAGTCAGGGAACCATGGGAACCTTATGAAATCAAGTTCCCCGACTCTAGTCTTGGGCCAGCCTTGCAGGCAGCCCTTCCTAGGCCTCAGGCCTGCTCTGCTGGCTCTTCTGTGCAGACCCGAACATTGGCTATGCTGTGTCTGTCCAAAAGGCCAGGCAGAGATGGGAGTGGCCCTTTGAGAGATGTTTTGGACGGTGTCTGAGCATGTTTTGAGAGCGATTGGCCAGAGGGGCAGAGGTTCGTTCAGGAGAGTCTGCCAGCTGCGCGGCCGTTAGGTGGTCAGGAACGCGCAGTGAGCTTAGGAGGAAGAGGCCGAGGTGTCTGACCGCCTTTTGGGTCCTTGGGCCTCTGAAACAAAGGTAGGTAGTCCATGGAGAGGCTGCCTCCAGCTGGGTGTGTCCTCACAGTGCCAGCGGCCAGAGGGAGACAGGCAGAGCGGGGGCAGGTGCCATCGGTGACAAGGCTGCGAGTTGGTAGCAGCGACGGTTCTTAAAGTCATTGACTAAAGTTGATGAAACAAGGCAGTAGATTTTTACATTATCAGGAATATCTTCATTTTATTTAACAGTTTTTTCTTACAGATAAATAGTTAGCGTTTGTTTCTAAACCCGAAGGACCCTTCCCATAATTTATATTCTGTCTGCCTAATGTGCACAAAGTTAATTTTTACTATAATTTTAAATTCATGCCTACCAGATACTGATTATCTTTTAGGGTCTGATGGCCACGTAAAGCCCACTTAATAACTTTTTAAAGAAATTAGGACAGAATGTTTCTTTTCTCTCGCAAAGCTGTAAGGTAGCAGGGGATGCTCTGCTAGGGTGACCCCAGGTTTCTTCTGAGCCCTTCTCTGTGAAACCAAAAAACAGTGTAACAGGCTCCCAGATCAGAGAAGTGAAGGATGATTCTCCCGGGACACACCTGGAGATGTGGGCTGGGTCCCTCAGCTGGGGACAGGTAGGCTGGCCTCGCCGGGAGGGAACCAGCCAAATCCCCTGGGATTGTGCCCACAGGTGCCCGTCGCCTTCCAGGACCTGGCCGTGCGGTTCTCCGAGGATGAGTGGCGGCTGCTGGGGGAGAAGCAGAGGGCACTTTTCCTGGACGTGATGCAGGAAAACTATGAGACACTGGTCTCCCTGGGTAAGGATCTCCCTGGGTAAAGAGCAGGCAGGAGCTGGGCCGATGGTAGAAGGGAGGCCGCATCCAGCACCATGCGCGTCCTGGGTAACCCTGTGACCCTAGGGCCTGACACACCCATCTTCATTTACAAAGTAAGCATCCTTTGAGTGGCCATCCAAGAACCTTGGGCTGAGCTGGGGGCCTCGCTCACCTTTTGTGCTGTGGCTTCTGTGAACTGTCCCAGGATTCTGGATATGATTTGGTGGGGGCTTTAAAAAACTGGCAGAACTGAGCACTGGTCTGTGAGGTTCTGACAGTCCTTGGGGTTTGGATGGTCACGTGACACACACACACACACACACACACACACAGGATTTGCAGGAGCCTGGGCCACCTGCGTGATTGTGTGTAGGAGGGCGGAGGTCAGCTTCCACTCCTGGGGAACTGTCCCTCTTTTCTTTTCCAGGGACAGCAGAGCTGCCCCCCCTCTCTGCCTTCCTGTCTCCCACGGAGCCTGGAGGACCCATGGAGGACGGGAGCTGCTCTGGTGACAGGCAGGAGCGTCCTAGGGGAGGAAGCCCCTTGAGTAAGTAACCTTGGCAGAACCGAGGTTCAGGCCCCCTTGGGCATCCTGGTCTCCCGGGCAACCTGGGCCCAAGTGATCTCACTCTTGTCCCTCCCATGGTGTGGTCCTCAGTGCCTGGCTCCATTCATTAGGGGACACTGTGACCTCAGCCCTCCCCACATTGACCTGACCTTTCACTCCTCACCCCTCTGGGCCAGGAGCCTGGTACCCTGTTGCCCATTGCGTGAAGTGCTCAGAAGAAGCCTGGAGTCACCCTTGGAGAGCACCCCCCGCTCAGACTCCCTTCCTGCCACCACCCGTTTAGAGCTAGCCCGCAGCTCCTGCAGGTCCAGAGACCTCAGGTGGTGGATGTGGTCCATGGTGGGCCAGGAGAGGCAGAGGGCCTGATGGTGGCAGGGATGGGGAGGCAGCCCTCCTTGGCAGTCCCCTCTGAGGAGTAACAGGTGACAAGTGACAGAGTATAGAAGAACTCAGTTACCCAGAGTCCCCAGTGCCCTGCTCCTGGCTGTGCCTATGGGCAGGTGACCTGCTCTGAGCCCAGATCTTCTTTATCTGTGGACGTGGAGCTCTCCTTTGCTGCCCCTCATGTGGCAGGAGGAACACACGAGACGCTGTGTGAAGCTGGGGGCAGAAGCATGAGTGCTGTAGGGCGTGGGTGTTCATTGTGGCCTCTCTGGCAGGTGGAGTGCCCCAGCACAGCCTGCACCTCACCGCCCTGGTGCAGCTGGTGAAGGAGATTCCAGAGTTCCTGTTCGGGGAAGTCAGTCCCCAGAGCGGGGGAGCCGGCCTGGATGGGGAGGGGGCTAGCCCCGAGGGTGAGTCAGACATCAGATGGCCTCCCTGCCTCCCACCAGAGAAGCTCAAGCTGTGGGCATCCCTGTGTGCCTGCCCAGCCCCTGCCAGACCCTCTGTGGGGTCCCCCCCTTACACGAACGCCCGGGCGGCGTGCCCGTCCTCTGAGAGCACAGGGGTAGTGGTGAGACACGCCTTCCGACTTTCCTCACAGTTCTTTCCACGTGGCTTCGTCCATGTCCTGGTGGCCCGTGAGGCCGATCCCTGTTCTGTAGACAAAGAATTTGTGCTTTGTCTGAGTGGCCAGCAGGGACCCAGGCCTCCTCCCACCAGACCCTCCTTCCTTCCCAGTGCTCTGCCCGCCCTCCCTCTTACCTCCCTGGGGGTCTCTCCCACCGTCCCCAGCCCATAGGGCTCCTTTGAGTCCTCTCAGTTGATGGTAGGGTGGGAGGGGTCTTACCAGAGCAAGAACATGGCTGTGACTCTACATTTCAGAGCTCAGGGATGACAAGGTAGAGGTTATTGATGTCCTGGTTGTTGTCAGTGGAACACAGCAAGGAACAGCCAGACCGGGAAAATACTGGGTGCATTTAACCTCCTGCTGGGCTTAAATTCTAGTTCCAGTGTCCTCTCCCTTCCCCCCGACAGCAGCTGTGATGGAGGACACTTGCCCTCTTCAAGGCCCGCTTGGCTGCCTCCTGGACACACCCGTCAGCCGGCCTGGCCTGGCCGCCACGCCCAGCGGTAGCTCATCCAGTGGCCCTTCTGGAGCCAGGGGGCAGGGGAGCCCCTTCCCCACCGGTAAGTGACTCAGCACGGGCCCCACACCTGCTTCATTTTCTCCAGAATTCGGTTTCTTCCCTGGTGACTGGGGTCAGGTTCCCCAGAGAGCAGGCCCAGTGTTGGGCCTCTGTCCGTGGACCAGCAAGGGCGCAAGGTGCTCGGCCTGGGTGGCCTCTCACCCAGACCCACTTGCGGATTTCCTGTGTGCCTGTGGTGTCGAATCGGACTCTCGGACCTCCCCATCAGGGCAGCTCTCGTAGCAGGAGAGGACAAGGTGGCCATTAGAATTTTTCTAGGTCTTTTATTACAATTTTTGCAAATTTTGCATTGTTTGAATATCTCTTTTTATGTAAGACATTTTTAATTATTATGGCATGAAATTGGCACTCCTGAAAAACATACCCCATCTAGCCTGTAGTTTCAGGTGTCGTTTGGCACCTCTGCTCTGGGGTCGCACCTGCCCAACTTGGAGAAGCATGAGCACAAGATTGAGGGCTGCCTGTTGAGGCTACGGGCATTACTTACCCAGCCAAAGTCAGAGGCTGGAGCTGGAGGAGGTCCCGGAGTGCACAGTCTTGGTATTTACGTTTACACCGGAAGAAAACGGGGGAGACCCCACCTCCGCCAGGAGGGACTCCTGGAACGTGCCTGTGGGAGCTGGCTCTCCTGGGGCGTGGCTGCCCTTCAGGGATTTAGAGGCTGGAGAAGCCTGTGCTCTATGGGGACCAGATCTGGGGTGATTTCTCAGGGTCAGGAGCCGGGGTGAGAAAGACCTCCCTGTCTCTCTCGCAGCAGAAACTGCTGACAGGCCAAGGTCCGTGGAGGAGGAGGGCCCAGCAGCCCCGGGCGGGGAGCCCAGCCCTCCCCCCTGTAGCCCCGGCAGGAGGGAGAGCCACGGGAATCGGGAGAGAGGGCCCCCGGGCACAGGTAAGGGGCTGGCCTTCCTGAGACTGGGGCCTGCCAGGAGAAGGAGGCGGGCTTGGATCCAGTGAGGCAGCGTGTGACCCTCCCATCTGGGCCTCCTCAAAGCCCTGTATGGCAGATGTCATCCTGTCCTGACGGGTGGGAAATCTGATGCCCTGAAGGCCCCACGGGCACCACCATCAGGGCCACCCTGACTACGGCTGGCCTTGCAGGAGCTACAGGAAAATCTCCAGGGAACAGCCCCTTGCAAGGCCTCATCAACTGCCTGAAGGAAATCCTCGAGCCGGGGCCCCAGCCCTCCGAGGGGCCCCTGGGCATACCGCATCCTGTCCCGACCGGTGCTTCACGGCTGACCAGAGCCGAGCTGGGGCCTGCGAGCCCACCCTGGGCAGGTGAGTCCCTGTGGGCCCGCCTCCTCAGGCCAAGATTTCTGACCCCGTGAAAAGCTCAAACTGCCTTTCTGTAGCTCCTTCTCTATAAATATAAGGTCTTCATAAAGTCTTCCCTAAGGGCCACTGCTAATGTGGCTGCTCCAGGATCATCAGTGTCATGTTTCTGGAGCCACGTGGCTTTGGTAGAACAGTGCTGGTCAGCTAGTAGAGAACACTCAGAAACAGACTTCGCCCTGCATGCTTCTGTGTTCTTTACCTGTCCTCATATGGGATGTCTGAGGAGGAGATGCTGAGTGCGTGTCATGTTGGCACTAAGTGGGGTGCTTGGGTGGACCTGGGGCATTGGGGTGACATGGTGGGGACAGGGGCACCCACACTGGACTCCAGCACCTGTTAGCCTTTGAGCCTCAATTTCCCGTCTGTAAAAGGGATAATTGTTCCCACCCCAGAGGGCTGTTGTGAGACTTATGTACACTAACGACCTGTATATGTGCATGTTTGTAAAAAGCTTGGTCCTCCTCAAGTTAAATTCTGTTCAGGGCCCAGAGACCCGTCTACAAATAGTGCCGCAGTCTGCCTGCTTCCTTCATCTGTCCTCAGAGCGACACCACATGTTCTCCTGTAGGATGCACTTTCCCATTTTCCTTTCATCCATCCCGTTCTCGGAGGTGGTTAGACAGGCATTTTCAAACTGAGCACTAAGAAGACAGTGTCCTGTGCAAGGCTAAGTGAGTTACAAGAAGACCCACATCTCAAGGTTTCTGGCCTTGGACGTTTTAACTGTGTACCTCTTTCAGCTGTTTGTCACCAAGACAGAGGTCACTGGGCTCAGGGTGAACACGTGTTCCTTTTCCCTATAGTGAAGACAGAGGCAACCTCAGGGGATTGTCCCCTCCAGGGTCTGCTGAACTGTCTGAAGGAGATCCCGGAGCCCCAGGACAGGCATCCCAGTCTCTCAGGGGCTGGGGACTCGCGGCTGCAAGAGGACCCGGCTGCCTGGAAGAGGAGTTCTGGAGGTAAAGGCCACTGACTGGGCAGGGAGGACCCCTGGACGTCACCCGTTTCTTCTCCCTGCTCCGCACAGCAGGACCTCCGGCCCACACATCTGTGTGCTGGTTGGAGCACTTACATGTCAGGGGTCATCACTGTGAAAGGAACTGGGCGGTAGGAAGAACAATAAAGTGGTAATATTCCAGGTTGGCTCTTATGGTAGGAGCTGAGGTTCCAGAAGGAAGGAGGGGATAGTTGAAGGGAGAGAGAAAATAGAAGACAGCTCCGCCGGCAGACATTCGGGGAATCATTTTGACTTGGAGGTTCTTGTCACATTCATCTGGGCTCACCAGTGGTTCTTAGTGACCCAGAACATTGTGGAAGTGGATCCGAGGTGGGCGTGCTGGCTTGGAGGAAAGCCCCGACTTGCTGCTGCCTGGGGGGCTGACTTGACAGCTCTCAGGAGAAATCTCTGGAGGCAAGGGTGTGATTTGGTCCATCTGCTGGTGATTGAGCAGTGACTGCCTTCAAGCTGAGACTGCTCTGGGGACTGTGGGCCTTAGAAGCCCCATCCTCACCCTATAAAGGTCTCATGAAAGGCTTCCCACAGGGCCGCGACCCCTCCAGACCCCTCCTCCCGGGCCTGGGCCTGGTCCCGGAGCTGGCAGCGTGCTCTCTGCGGTGAAGACGGAGGACAGCTGGGCCCCGAGCCCCCTGTTGCCTGTGTCCTGTCAGCTCAGCAAGCAGACGCACAGCCCTGCTGCTGCTGGCAGCCCTGGGGACAGCGGAGACACCACCCGGGTCCGAGTGTCCTGCTGGGGCCCTGCGGCTCAAGGTGAGGCCTGGGGTCGTCTGCTCAAGTCCTCCCCGGTGAGACTCTCGGCCCCCCAACAAGGTTCTGCCAGCCACCAGGGGAAGGGGCACCTGCCTGTCTCCTGGGCAGAGAGGCCATCCCCCGGCCGTCCTACTCAAGCAGTTAATCCCTTCCCTTCCTCCCCATCCTCCTTAACCCAGGCCTTGCCCAGGGCGCCTTCCATTGTAAGGACCTTCTTTTTGCAGAGAATTCCTGACTCTCAGAAAGCTGGCCACTAGGTGTGCATCTCTCTACCCCGCCCCTGGGCCTGGGCTCATTCCCCCTGATTGAGGGAGCAGAGAGCAGATCAGAGGCCCCACAGAAGGGAGTCCTTCCTGGCAGCCTCCCATGCACGCCTGGTGCAGGGCTCGCCACCCCTGCGGAAGGCAGGCCGGGGCGGCCAGCCTGGGGCTGGGCCGGGGGGACGTGCCAGAGATGGTGATAGGGCCATCTCCCCCGTCCCAGCCGGCAGTGCCTCGAGCTCACCCCTGAAAGCCCTGGAGGCCTGTCTGAAGGGCATTCCCCTGAGTGGGTCGTTACCTCCCCAGCCGCCCATCACCTCTTGGTCCCGGAGCCCCCAGCCAGGAGACACCGGGTCTCAGAGGCCCGAGCTGCAGCCCCTCGGATCACACAGCAAAGGTACACGGCGCCATGGGCTTGGGGTGACGTTTGTCCCTGTGCATGGGATGGAGGGGGATGCTGAGGGCACCATTAGGTCCCCCTCTCCTCATCCCAGGCCTCCTGGGGCACATGCCCCTCTCCCCAGCCCCTCTCACACCTGCCCCCAGACAGCCCCTGCATTTGGTGGAAGCCAGTGAAACCCTCCTGGCCACTCCCTCCTCTGATGAGCTCTCACTTATCCTCTAGGCCCACGAGACCAGCGGCTGGGTTTATGTGGGTTAATGTGCTGTGGTATTTTAATCTGTGCCCTGAGCTCCCTAACCTAAGGGGAAATCCCAGTCAGAGATGCGCTGGGGTAGATCTGGGCGCCCATCCGCAGCTCAGGGCCCAAGGGACCTCTTCTGTGGTTTTCCCATGATGCCAGCGTGTTGTTCCCGCAGAGGTGATCATGGGGCCTCTTCTGGCTTTGGGCCTGCAGGGCTGCATGAGAGACAGCCCTGCCCTCCCCCCAGGCTCCCAAGGCACCCCCACCAGCTTCTCCTCGTCCAGCAGCACTGACGGGGACCTGGATTTCCAGAGCTCTGAGGGCAGCCAGGGGCACCGGCCTGGGAAAGGTGAGCTGGGCGGCCAGAGGTGGGGAGTGGATCCTGGCGGATCCTGGAAAAGGACTGGAGCACCCCTCCCCCACCCCCCATTGTGTGTCCCACCCAACCAAGTCTGGCTGCAGTGCTGGTACCACCAGCAGAGCTGGGGATGCCGCGACAGGAGCAGAGACAGGACCTATTTTGGGGGTCTATTTTAGTGACTTGGCTCAGAAGAGACAGGACAACATCTAAGATCTTTTAAAAAAATGAAAAGAATCCCAGTTGCAAAGAAGTCAGTGTCTGTCACAGCAGACTACTTCCAACTCAGAAAAATCACCCTGAGGTTTGTGTAAAACCACCTTAAAGGGTGTGTGTGGTGGCCTATACCCAGGTCCCTCTGAGCAGAGGCTTCCGTGTGAGCTGTCACCTCTTTGGGACCTTACAGGACCCTCTGGTGTCTCCTCTCAACCTTTTTTCCACCTGAATAATCCCAGGGCTGTCTGTCTGCCGTGTCCATGGATACCAGGTCCCTGGGGCTCACCTCTGTGTCCTGGCCTCGCCCACTGTCAGTGGAAAGGTCTGGGGCTGCACCTGGGACTCCGCCAGGCCAGCGGGGCCATCGAGCAGGCCCGGGGCCTCCGGTGTCCGTGGGCCTGGTTCCTGTACCTGCCACGGGCCATCTCTCGAATGTGGGGGTTTTTACCTCTCAACATGCCGCTGACTTTTTAATTTTTAGTTTTCAATAGATAATGTGGTCATTTTGGAGGCTGGGGAGGCTGTGGAGGAAAGGTGGCGGCTGCCTCCCTCCCCTGCCCTCCTCCTCCAGCCTGTGTCCTCCCAGAGCCGCCGCCGCTGCGGGTTCTTGCACTTGCAGGGACTGCACGTGGCCGGATGCTCTGTGCACTGCCTGTCCCCTTGCTCTCTGTCTCAACACTTCCCTTTGGCGTCTTCCTCTGTTTGGTCTCAGGGTCCGTGGACACTACCGCCCCGTCCCCATTTTCCCACGGCTGTACCGTGTTCCGCGGTCCACGGTCCCGACCAGTACGTTCCTTCTGTGCGTCCTTTGTCGACGGCCCTGATTTCCTAAATCACCCAAACAGCAGTTTCACGCCACATCATAGAGGCTTCCTCCCCAGAACTCAGCAGCGTCCACAGGGAAAGCTTGGCAGAGATGTCACCTCACTAGGAATGGCCTTCCCTTTTCTAGAATTTCGGTCCATCTAGTTCCTGTTGCTTGCACAGCTCTATCACTAGAAGTAAGATTTTTGCAATCTGGTTTTTTTCCAAGTTGAAATGCATTAGTGTTCCCCTTCTCGACCTGCTACGTCATGAGCGTTTTCCTCTTTGAGTAGTGATGATGACCTTCCAGCCTCGGGGACCCTCTCCCTCATCACAGCCCACTGGCCATCTTCTGTGTAAGTGACCTAGGCCTGGTGGCTTCTCCCAGGGCCTCCCAGAGGCAGGACCGACCAGGGTTTAGAGCCAGGTCCCGTCCAGGTGCCCTGAGCCGGCATGACAGGCCCCTGCTCTGTGCCGCCTCCCGTGGCCCCAGCTGCGCTGGACACAGGGCACAGGCCAGGCTCCTGGGGTTTGTAGAGACCGAGCTCCAGCCGGCCAAGACTGCAAATGTTGGGTTTTCACAGGAAGCCCTGTGGGAAGCTCCCCGCTCCAGGGCCTGGAGAACTGTCTCAGAGAGATACCTGCACCTGGGCCGCAGCCTGCCGGGTCCCGGTCCTCAGTGGGGGACAGGGGGCCACGGAGAGCAGAGCCTGGGAACTGGACAGCAGACAAGGAAGGTAAAGCACTGCCCAGCATCTAAGACGGCCATGGAGCTGCCTCCCCAAGGCCTGCGAGGAGATGGCGCTCTGGAAGTGGCCTGGCCAGAGGCTTGCCGGTGCCAGAGTAGGGGGTGGAGCAGGACAGGACACCCAGCCCCACGGTCTGCTGCTCCGAGTCCAAATCTGAGCTGGGGCTTTGGCAGCGGAGTGTCTGTATCCTGGCTGTGTTGGCCCTTCGAGCCTCAGTGTCCAGCATAGCCAGTGAGCTGTGGGCCTCCCAGGAGTCTAGGTGGCTGGGTCTGGGAATAAAGAGACCCCAGAGGACTGGAAAGGCTTCCGTGAACATCTGCAGGGCTGGGCTGGTATCTGTCCCACACCTAGAGCTCGTATACCCGAGAGTCCAACAGTGGTGGGAGTTGTTCTCTGTCCCGGAACTTCCTGGCCTTGGTGCCAACACGGGGCCCCTGGGCTGATGGGCCACTGGCTTCTTGTTAAACCAGGAATAAGAGGCGAGGCCTGCGAACCAGCCCATCTGGGACAGCATCGGGGGAACGTGCCCACCAGGAGCCTCCAACTGGCCAGCCCGCAGGTGCTTGCCTCTGGCACCATCCCCACCTGCTTCCATCGAGGCCTCAAAGACCCTGGGGCCACCAGGCCAGGACGGTGGAGGTGGCTCCAAGATGGTGAGCAGACGTCTGTCCCCGTACTTAGTGGCATGTTTTCCCTCCAGAAAAATCTTTGATGAGAGAGTAGATTCCCCTTCTCTCTTATTCCCCTCTCCCTCCCCATCTACATCCATCCGGGATGCCAGCCGGGGCCTGTGTGTATTTTGCAAAAGATGCCGGCTGGAGTACTCTGAGGTGTGCTGAAAGAAGATAAAGCGACCCAAAGTGCTGAGAACAAGTGGGGAGAGCACTGCTTTTATCCAGCAATTGGGTTTTTCTGGGTGAAGGGTTATTTCCTTTATCATTCTAGGTGCCTGAGGGCTGGGGGTCTCCTGCTGCTGCCGCAGCCGCCACCGCCACTACTGCAGCTTAAGCTTATAGCAGAATTCCTTCCTAGATTTGCTAAAGTCTGGTAGGGTCTGACTTACTTGAATAAATACAGTATTTCTAAACTCCCACCAGGCAGAAACTGGCTTTGGGGAGCCCTCCTGTGGACAGAACTGAATCTCTCCTCAGGCTTCTGGCCCTGAGTGAATGCAAGTAGGAGGAGCTGCCCAGCTTATAAGACCCAAGGCCTGGCTGGAAGCAGACTGCTAGTGGCTTCCAGCGTCTGTTGACTTCTGGAAGGTTCCCCAGCTGCTTTCTAGAGCAGCTGGAGACCAGGCCAGGCTCTGGCTTTGCTTCTGTCCACCTTCCATGCCCAGTGAAGGAGCTGCTCAGGGTCCAGCAGAGCTGGTGTGGAGCGTCAGCTGAGCTGAAAGGGGTCTGGCTCTGCAGGCCTGCCCATTGAGGCAAAGGGTCCTCCTGCCTGTTGTTGGGCTGGTGGACAGAGGGTTCTTTTGTTGCCATTTGCCAGAGCCAGCCTCCAAGCCCTCCCCACTCCACTGCCTGGAGAACTCTCTAAAGGGGATCTTGCCCGGGGGGCCCTTGCGCTTCGCCTGCCTGGCCAGTCCCAGCGCCAGCACCAGCGCCAGCCCTGGCTCGAGCTTCAGCAGCTCAGAAGGAGAAGACCTGCGGCTGGAGCCTGAGCTCTGGCAGCCCCTCCTGCTGGGTGAGCTTGTTGGGGAGAGGAGGGTCGGGAGCCCCACCCCAGGGTGCTGGCACTGCCCTGACACCCACTCTGTTTGTGACAGAGAGGGATCGCCTTCCCAGCTGCAAGGGCCTTGGCCCTCTATCCCTGCGCCCTGGCGGCCCCTGCGCTCACAGCAGCCCTGGTGAGGGCCCAAAGAAAGGCGAGCCCAAGTACCACTGCGGTCTCAGTGCAGGTGAGCCTGGGGTCTCCTAAGAAGGGGGCGTGTCTCCCAGGAGGGCCGCTAGTCCAGAGATGGAGTTGTCTGAGTCCCACCCGTCACTTTGCCTGACTCGTGCCAGAAAGTTCTCTACTTTTGTCATGCTTGAGGTCCCATAGGATGAACTGTGTCCAAGAGAGAAGTTGGAGTTATTGAGGCACATGGGGCCCCAAGAATGTTAAATGAGTATGTTTCATTACCCTGGTAATAAACTTAATACCTATACGTTATATATAACGTGCACATTACACGTACTCCATAATGTATGTACCTGTATACACTGTTGTGTCGGCCCCAGCCTGTTGTTGATGATGCTCTCAGCTAGGAATGCCTGGGGCGCTCACCCCAGCCTGTGTTACTTGTAGGGAGCAAGCCCCACATACAGTTCCCCACTGGGGCCAGTGTTCCAGCTGGGCTGGCCCTTGAAGTTCTTACAAAGATCATAGGACGCACTTCATCAGGGAACTTTGAGGAATGGGATTTATTATTCACAGGTCCTAGAGGTTACATGGTATACCCAAGGGGCACTCAGCAAATTGTGGGGAGAGAGGCCGTGCATGGGCCTGGGTTCTGTCTTTATTATGTCGAGGGTGGGCTGTCTAGTGTTTGGCAGGTTCACGCTTTATTGGCCTATTTAAAACCCAAGTGTGGAATTAGGGTACAGGAAGGGAGAAGTGGGGGTACCCCAGTGGTCAGTGATCTAAGGTATCCAGATCTGCGAGCTGCCTCGTTCCTTACCTGGTTATGTTGCCAGTAGCTGTGTTCGCTGATATGTTTATCCCAGAAGGATGTCTTTGAGATGGATGCCTTGACAATCAAAGCTTAATGGCAGGTGCTCACACTGCCATTATGTGTATATATGTATACGTATGAATGTGTGTAAAGGAAATAATAATGTACATTTGAAAAAATGGGCAATAAACAAAAATAATGTCAAAAGTGAGATAACTGTCTGGAAGAACTTGGAGGTTGTCTTGTCAAGAAAGCTGGAAACAGCTGCCTGCTACCCGAGGCCACCTGGATTATCAGTCCAAGCTTGACCCAATGTTTGCTCCCAGCAGGAAAAACAGAAGAGAAGACCAGAGGCAGGTCCCAGTTGCCCTGGAGAGAAGTGTGCTGCTCAGAGACCCCAGGTCAGCCTGGCCCCCTGGGCAGCACTGGAGGAGGTAGGGGTGGGTGGGGGGTGCAGGGTCAGGGAAGGGAGCTCACCCCCCGCTCCCACACTCAGGCCAGTGACTCCACATAGTCCTTGGCCTTTGTGCAGGCCCTTGCTGGACCCACGATCCTCACTGCCCAGTGCGCCTAGTGGGAAACAGCCAGCATGGCCCCCAGGCCCCCCAGCTCATCCCTGGAGGGGCCTCATGGGGTGGGCCTGCAGGTCGTGGCCCTCTCCACCTGCTCTCCCAGCCTCCACCTCCTGGTAGATCCAGAGGCGTCATGCCAGAGTTGCAGAGGACTCCAGAAACAATACCGCCCACCCTGACCACTCGTGCCCCAGTGGGCCATTCAACCAGAGATGGGCCCCCAGCAACTCCGGTATATTCATCTTACATCTCATTTAACCAGTATTTGAAAGTTGAAAGTTTGATTTTTATTTTTTAGGCCACGTCCAACAATCCCCTGTCAGAATGGCTCTGGCAAAGTGGTGTGTGTCCACACCCCAAACGCTCTGTGTTTTTCCTGCAGGGACAGCTGTCGATCCCTGCCCGGCCCCTCAGCTGGAGAAAAGAAGGGGGCCAGAGCCCTGCCAGCCCCCTGGGTCAGCCCATGGTCCCCTGTCCTGGAAGCCGAGGGCAAGTGAAGAATCTAGGGGCCTGGGGCCTGGAGACGGAAGACCAGTTGTTACAGGTGAATTGACGGCCTCCCCACCCCATCGCATCATCATTGCTGGGGACCCTGCAGGTACAGGGGCTGCTGGGGCTGAGCGTCTGCTCGGTCACCCACCTCCCTCCCCGTGGCTCAGCTCCCTCTGACAGGGTGGGCTGGCCAGACCTCCAGAGTCACAGCTTGGGGAAAGCTTTTTCTTAACACCCTTCCAGGCTCTTTGGGTCATAAGTAGGAAGAGTTCACCTCGAGCTCGCTTCAGGTTGCTTGTTTCATTTCAGTGTTTTCCTATAGAAATAGCTGGCTTTTTCATAAAAGTACACACTTTGTAGAGGCAAAACAGACACTGAGATTTTTTTTTTTACCAGAATAGATATGTCCAGAATCAAAGTTTGGGGTCGGAGGGGACTTTAGAGAATAGATGGGGAAACTGAGGCTCAGTAATGTCGAGCGCCCGGGCCGGGGGCGTCCCCGGAGGGTGATTCTGCATCCCCTGACCCCGAGAAGGCTCTTCCCTAAACCGCATCAGAGACATGCCTGCGGGGGCTCCGTTGTATGGGGGCTTGGCGACCTTGGAGGTGCGGCTGCTCTGTTAGGAGCGCGGGGCTGGCCCAAGGCCGGCAGACCCGCTGCCCCCACCTTGCCTACAACTCGACACTGTCGCTCACCCTCAGCCGAGATCCTTCCTGGGGAACTTTGCTGGGCAGCGTTTGGGTCCTTGGGCTCCAGTCTTCACTTTCTCCTCTGTCTGAAGCCCTGGAGGCCCTGAAAAATACAGGCTGGAGCCGGGCTGGGGACTCAGACATGGCGGGAGGGTGGGTCTGTCCCACAGCTCCGGTGGTGACAGGGCTTCCTTGTGAGGCTTGCCTCAGGCGGGGCCCAGTTCCAGGGGAACTGAGGGTGAAGGAGTAAGGTAATTTTTTTAAAAAGTAACTTAAGCTTTAACTTACTTAAGACTATAACTTCTGATTGGGGGGGTATGTAAATGTCAAGAGGGGTGGGGACCCTTGTGCTTTGCTTTTGCCCAGTAGTGCTGGGTGCTGACTCGGCCCCCTGGTCAGCCCCTAGAAGCACCTGGGCCTCAGGCTGGACTGGCCCTCCTGGGCCCTCGCCCACAGCCTGGCCTCATGCCATCTGCAGCATCTCCAGGCCCTGCTCGCTGGCTCCTAAGGGCAGAGTTAGGTGCTCTGGGACACCAGTAGGGCCAAAGGTGGCACAAAGAACCCACCAGTCCTTTTCCTAGAAGGTGAGGAGGCCACTGTTCTCAGCAAACTTGGTTACCGTGGAGACCCAATCTGTGACCTGTCTTGCACATGGACTTGGGGAACAGCCTTCGATGCTCCCCACCCTGAGTTGCTTCCTTCTTGGCTGAAGCCAGGCCTTGGTGGGGCTGGATGCCAAACGCACTAGCTAGAGGGACCCTGGGGGAGGAGAAGGTCTGACGCTCCAGGGCTCTCACCCTTGTCCCGCTCTGGTTGCAGCCAGGACCGGCGGGAGGCCCCTGCCCCGAGGTCTGCCCGAGCCGCCCGCCGTGGCCGCTGTCCCCCCGGCTCTGCCGCTCGCCTGCCCACAGCCGCCGTGCCCCTGTGGGAGTTCCCTGCAGCAGGAGCTCCGCAGCCTTGGCGCTGCCCTCTTGGAGAAGCTGGATCGGCTCGAGGTGGCCCTGGCAGGCCTGTCTCAGGAAGTGGCCGCCGTGAGGACCCAGGTGGATCGGCTGGGGCGGCGCCCGAGGGGCCCTGGGCCTAAGGGCCTCCCCCGGGGCCCTCGCTGGGCCAGTAGCCCTGCTCGCAGACACCGGCCCTACTGGAGGCAAAAGGGCCCCACCAGGCCCAGACCAAAGATCCTGGGGGGCCCAGCAGAAGGCAGCAGGGCTGGCGACTTGGGCCTGTCCAGCGGGAGGCTGCACCTGGTGCCTCAACTGCCTCCAGACACCCACCCAGCAGAACCTTCTGGGCCCAGCTCCAGCCCTTCCCAGCAGCCTCTCTCCTCAGCATGCAGCAGCTGCACCATGCTGACTGTGCATCACCCCCTCAGACACACTGGGGGCTGCAAGAGCCCTCCTCCCCCTTCAGTGCCCACTGCCTTACCCCCCCAGGTGGCCCCTGCCATGACCAGTGCAGATGTGGAACTGCTGGCTGCAGTAGCTGTACCCACCAGGACTCTAAACTGGCCCAAGGATCCAAGCCGCCTGTTGGTGGGGTTCCAGAGAGCCCTCGAGGGGGAACTGTGGGGCGGGGAACACAGGGACCTGAAGTGGGGGCCCCCTGATTGCCGTCTTCATGGGCTCAGTCCTGCTGAGGATGCTCCACCCAGGCTGCCTCTCCAGGGGGCCAGCCTCCCCGCTCCCTCGCCTCCAGCAGAACCTTCCCCATATCTGGGCCGTGAAGGGGCCGGGAGGCTGCCCTTGGCCTGACTGCCCCAGACTCCAGGATGCTGTCTGCTCAGGGATGCCACCCTTTGGTGTGCATCCCCCAGCCAAGCCTCTGGCTTTCCTGACTCAGGTTAATTTAAATGTCACTTCTGTCCTTCCTGCCAGAACCCTGGAGCTGGCCAGGGTGGTGTGTGTTTGGGCACAGGCATGCCACGTGTGCCTGGAGTGCTCCCAGCAGCTGCAAAGGGGCCAGGAGAGCACGTTTTCCCAACACCTGCTGTCTGGATCCCAGCGCTGAGAAAGGCGGAACTCCGCCCCCCTGGTCTAAGCTGGATTTACCTATATGGATTCTAAAGTCAAAGAAGGGGGTTTCTAAGGGAAAGGTCCTTGGCTTCTACAGAAAGGAGGTCAGTGGGGCCACACTGGAGTGTGGCTGATTGGCTGTTACCAGCACTGGAGACAAGCCGGCTCGGCTGCCTGACCTTGCACACCGTGCAGAGAAGTCATCAGTCCCTCCGCAGGCTGGGGGAGGAGTTCCCGGGTGACTGCTGGGGGCAGAGTGCACACAACACGCGCTGTACTGGTTCCAGGGCCGCAGTAGCCGGGAGCCTTAAACCACAGACATTTACAGTCTAGCCATCCTGGAGGCCAGAAGTCTACGGTCAAGGTGTTGGCAGAGTTGGTTCCTTCTGAGGCTGTTCCAGGCCTCTCTCTTTGGCTTGTCACTCAGTGGCCATCCTCGTGATCCCAGGGCGCTCTCCCTGAACTCACATCTCCAAATTTCCTTTTTGTCTAAGGACACCACCTTCGTGCCCTCACTGGAACATGGTTGCTTCTGGAAAGACCTTGCCGCCAAATAAGGTCACATTCTGTGGTGCTGGGGTTAGGACTCCAGTATATGAATCTGGCCAGGGGTACACAGTTCAGCCCCTAACACACACAGGGAGCTGGGCTTATCCGGGTTCCTTAAGGGAGAAGAAAGCATGTCCAGGGTCACTAGGCCTGCTTCCCTGGTGGCCAGGCAGGCCTGCTCTGGGCCCCACCCCTCAGGTGGCACTTGGTGGAGTCTCGGAAATGGCCTTCTAATCATCTGCCTCACTTCCCTCCCCAGGGTAAGATCTTCTCCCATTCGAGTCCTTACTTGGGAATCCTTGGGAGGGCTCTGCCTGGCGTGGTTAGCTGTGCTGTCGGGGAACCTGGGTGCAGTACTGAGGCTCCAGCCAGCTCGGGGGCCCAGAAGGGACTGTAGGCATGATGACTGCACAAGGGGGGGCCTTGTGGCTGCTGTACCAAGTGTGTCCCTAAAATCGGGGTCTTTGTGGACACTCAGGGCCTGGCCTGTGCTCCTCGCTGTGCCTGTGGAAGAAGCAGGCTGCTGATGCTGATGGGCCAGACAGACAGACCATGACAGGCGGGTGCTAGAATGTTCCCAGGACTGGCATAAGTCCCAAGATGACTAACTTGAAAGCTAGTGTTGATAAGATCATGTAAGTAGGATGTTTAAAACACAGTCTCTTCACGTTTAGCCATCCTAGAGACTCAGGAACAGGAAAGTTCTAGACTTTCCACTCAGGAAGGTGAGACCAGCTCCTTTCCAGGCTGTGCAGGGAGCAGCGCTGGGAACGTTTCAGAGCCAGTACAAAGGGCAGGACTCAGGGGAGGAGGAGCTCCCTGCACCCTACTCCGCACCCCTCGGGCCCATCCTCTCCCTCCTGAGCAGGGGTGATGAAGGCTGCACCCCTGTCTACCTCTGGGTGGCATTTTAAGGTTTGGAGCTTCAGACTTGACAGATACCAGCCCCCACACAACCCAGTGCAGCAGGCAGGAAGGACCACAGAGGCCTGGGGGCTGAAAGGGCTTTGCTTGTGGGCGCACAGCCTCCCCCGGCACAGTGGTCGTCCCCTGGGCACAGCCTGCCCACCTTGGCCTGCTGCGGCCCAGGCCAGAGGCTCCAGAGCCAACCAGACCCTGTAGGAAACTCATCTTTTTCAAGAATGAGGCAAGTAAGTAATAAAATGAAAGGGAGACTCCCTGATCTGCAGCCGTGTTCATCACCCAGTCCTCTGCCACCTGGACAAAAAGCCTTTAGGTTGTTAACTGCGAGGCCTTCTGCAATCAGTGATTTGGTGAAAAGTCTGTATGCAGTTGAGGAGTTTGGTACCATGTCCATCTCCATCTACTTTGTGAGGCAATGTGGTCACCTTGGTGGGAGAAACCGGGGGCCTTTTTGAACTCAGGAATTTCTGGGTCTGGAGTCGGGGCCATCTCCACCTGTCACCGCCCTGGGAAGTCACCAGAAAACTTTCCTTCCCTTCCAACCCTTCCAGTCACAGTCCTCAGTGTCCCATCTACCGCCAGCCCACCCAAGGTCACTGTAAACCTGGAAAGTGGCGAGGTCTTGCCTCAGCCTGTCAGAGCGGGTGCCCCCCGGTCTCCAGGCCAGCCCTGAGGGGTCCAGTGGAAGGGGGTCTGCATTAGGGGTGGAGAGGTGTGGGGACACAGTGCCCTGGCTGAGACGCCCCATGATGTCACCGGTCTCTCCTGAAGGAGCTTCGCGCAAGGGCAGACCAGACCTGCTCCCCACCAGTGTCCTTGTGTTTTAGGTGTGGCTTCTGTAAATGGCTGACTGTTAGACTTTGTCTTTTAATCCGGCTTGACATATTTTGCTCTTTACTTGGAGCCCTTAATCCACTTAGGTGTAATACAATTGCTGATATATTTAGGTTTGAATATACTCTTATTTTGCGCTTGTGTTTGTCTCACTTGTCTGGGGACAGGGGTTCCCTTCTTTCCCACCTCCTTTTGTACTGACAGTGTTTCAGGGTTGGTTTTTTTGGGTGGGAGGGGGTTGGTTGGTTTTAAATCATTCCATTTCTCCCTCTACTAGTCTCAACATTTAAAGAACTGAAAGGGAAAATACCCAACTTTACAATTGTATTTGGGAAGTTTTAGCATACTTTTCCTCAGAAATTGATAGGACAAATCAAGAAGAATATAGAAGATTGGAACAAGCCAATTAAAATTGGCTCAATTGATGAGTATCTGGAACACTGCACCTAGGACTACAGAATGTACATCTTCAGGGGGAGGGGAATAGCTCAAGTGGTAGGGTGCATGCTTAGCATGCAGGAGGTCCTGGGTTCAATCCTCAGTACCTCCTCCAAATACAAGGAAATAAATAAACCTAATTACTCCCCGCCTCAAAAAATAAATTATAAATAAATAATGTATAAATAATTTATTATTTAAAAAAAGAATGTACATTCTTTTCGAGCCTACACAGAACATTTATAGAAATTGACCATATACTAAGACCTAGAGCAAGTTTAAACAAATTTAAAAGTATTCAAATTATATTAAATTTTTCTGACCGCTTTAACTTCTAAGCTAGCAGCAAATAACAAGAGATGGGAAATTCTTACATATATATTTTTAAGTGTTCCTAAATAACCTGTGTGTCAACAAATCCTAAGAAAAATTTTGACCTGAACTATAAGAAAGTACCACATACCAAAACTTGTAAGATAAAGCTAAGTCAGTAGTTAGAAATATGTAGGCATAAGCGAGTGTGCACAGAAAGGAAAGGCTGGGAATGTACAGGGAGGTGCAGATAGGGTAACAAAGGAAATCCCTCCCAAAGTTAAGGGCGTGTAAAAGTAAGAGTAGGAGTTACTGAAATAGCACACACATAATAGATGTAATCAAGAAAGCGAAAAATTGTGGTTCTAGCAAAATGAATGCCATTGACCAGCTTGTGGCGTGATTCCTCAATTTAAAAAGAAGGCACAGGCAGCCAGTCTCAGGAGGGAAGAAGGTGACATCACTGCAGATGCTGCCACAGACCACATAAAGATTGAAAACGTATTTCAAACTTTGCCAGAATTTGAAAACTCAAAATACACAACTACCACAAGAATGCAACATAACAAAACAGACTCAAGAAGAAATAGAAAACCTGACTAGTCCTGTGCCATTGGGAAAATTGCATCAGTGACCAAACCTCTTCCCACAAAGAAAACCGCAGACCCAGAAGGTTTCACTGGTAAGTTCTAACTCATTTAAGGAGAAAGTTATTTCAGTACTACACAAAGTATTCCAAAGAACAGGAAAATATAGACTACTCTGACTTATCTTGTGAGGCTAGCAGAATCTTGAAACCAAAACTTGAGAACAGTACAAGAGAAGAAAATCACAGGCTAATCTCAAAAAATGTTCATAGACACAAAATCCTAAACAGCATTACTGAACAATACAGCAATTTATAAAAAGAATGAAACATCGTGACTGAGTTGGGTTTATTGCAGAGATTCAGAGGTGATTTTGGGCAGGGGGTAGGAGGTAATTAGGTCTATTTATTTATTTAATGGAGGTACTGAGGATTGAACCCAGGACCTCATACATGCTGAGCACGTGCTCTACCACTAAGCTGTACCTTCCCCCACACAGAGGGTTTTAACATGTGGAAATCACTAGTGGTAAACCACTGTCATACTAAAGGAGAAAGATCATGTGAGCATTTCAATAGCTGCATAGAGATCATTTGATAAGGGCCAACACCTGTAAATATCTAAACTAGGATGAAAAAGAGACAGACAATTTAGCAAATTGTCAGTTGCTGAAGATTATCTACAAAAAAAAAAAGCTTTTAGCAAGTATAGTTAATGGTGACACACTGAGGTGTTTCCACAGATCAGGAACAAGAAAAGGAGGCTGACTTTGACAGTATAATACAGCACAGCAGTGGATGTTCTAGCCAGGGCCGTAAGCAGGGGAGATGAAGGTATGAGGAGCTGAAAAGGAACATAGGAGTTATTACTCACCCGTGCTATGTCTATATACATAGACAATTGAAAGGAATTTATAGATAAACTATTAAAATTACTGAGAGTTTATAAGGCAACTGGGTAAAAGCCAATATATCAAAGTAAGTTGTATTTGCATATACCAACAGCTGGCAAATAGAAAAAAATTAAAATTTTTATTTCTGGTTACCAAAACTTTCAAATATCTAGGAATGAATCTACCAAAGATTTATATGGAGAAAACCATTGAGCACTTTTTATGATTTCCTTCATTTCTTATTCCTCACAACAGTGTACACAGCTGTAAATACTATTATTATCATTCTTTTTTTACAAATGAGAAACCTGAAGTACAGAGAGGTTAATGAACTTGCTCAAGGTCACACAGCCATGAAGGGATTGAGCTGCGCTTGTAGCTTGGGAAATCTGGCTTCAGAGCAAAATGAGGCCCTAAAATATGCAGAACAGGAGTGCGCTAAAAGCTGGCCCTTCAAGCTAAATTTGGAGGTGCCTGAGGCAATTCAAGGAGGAAGGAAATAAAGCTTATTTTCAAAACTACTAATCTGAAACACCTACTTGTACATTATTTGTTGAATGTCTGCTCCCCACCCCCAACTGTGAGCTCTATGAAAGAGGGCAGATATATGTGGTATCTCTGCACCAACACTGGGTCAGGGACAGAGTAGGGGCTCAACAAACCTGTACTGAATATCGGAAGAACCCTTATTTGGCTTTGAGACACCAGAGAGTGAGGGTGTTGGAATGAATTCACCAAAGTTTTCCAAGAGTTTATAGAACCCTAGGATTCTGATTGAAACTATGAATTGATACCATCAACACCTGGGCTCGGTACTGTGTTTTCGTTTCTCCCCGTTAACGGGCTGGTCACTCATGATCACCGGAAGTTAGAAACGGGTTCTTTCCTCATCCTGGAGCATCTGTGTCCACCCGGCATGGACCAGACCCTCCATCCTCTCCACCAATGCTTCTTGCTTGGTGGTGATCTGGGCTTTAAGGCGATGAAGGACAAGACCCTAGAGCAGCAGACCTCATCCCTGGTGCTCCTTGAGGTCTGGTTGCAGCCCACTTACACAGATCCTTTTGCACCGCTCTGGGAAACCTACATGAACAGAGTGCTTTGCAGAAGAGGCGCAGGCAGCCTCTAGGGTCTAGGGGCCTCCACCCAACACCTTGCAGGGAACCGCAGGCCCCAGTGTGTAGCCGCGGGAAAGGCACCTGCCAGCCTGAGTGAGTTAAGAGCGGATCCTTCCCGGCTGAGCCTTGGATGGGAATGCAGCTGCCTAATTCAGCCTGCGGACCCTGAACAGACAGCCCAGACTCCAGACCCACAGAAACTGTCAGATAACTGTGTTAATTTAAGCCACTTGGTGTATGGTTATCTGTCATGTAGCAGTTGATAACCAATGCACCTGCACAGCCGGCTTCATCTTCTTCCAGTATATTTACCTTCATTCCAATCATTTTTAAAAAGCCATAGAAAATATGGAAAAGGCAAAAGTGTAAAGAAGGAAATGAGGGGAGGAGGATAGAGCTCAGTGGAAGAGTGTGTGCTTAGCATGCACGAGGTCCTGGGTTCAATCCCCAGTACCTCCATTAAGTAAACAAACAAACCTAATTATTTCCCCTCCCCTCCAAAGAAAAATTAAAAGAAAAACACCCCACAATATCTCACATTGTTAAGTGCTTACTCAGAGCCACATTCTCCACCGCCCTTTACCTAATTTAACCCTCCAACCACCCCTGAAGGTAACTGAAGCTTGGAGAGAGTAAAAGGCTTGACAACAGCCACACAGCTAGTAAAAGTGGTGGATTCACAATAAAAACCACATTCTGGCGGGTTTACAGCCAGAGCATCTCACCGGCTTGATCAGGACAGTCCACGTTTTTGTGTTCAAGGCACACTTTCAGACAGACTTTTGGCATCCACTGGAAAGGATTTTAAGATTTGAAACAACATTACACAAGTCTGGGGGGAAGAAAAAACAACACGTAATCACCATGACATTTTAACAATGTCTCCAAGAGGCCATAAAATCCTCCAGCTGTCATGCGATTTACTTAGTGGACTTGTCTCCCTGTGTTGCTGCTTCAATATAATGATTTCTAGCTGAGACCGTATTCTAATTTAGACTCTGTATTTTCTGGGAACGTGTCTCTGGCATTGACTTGATCTTCGGCTGCAGCAGTTACTTGTCACTCGCCATGAACCGCCCCTGCTCTTTTCCATCGCGGCGACAATGCTGGTCCCACTCAGCAGGCACCTGCTCTATGCTGCTCAGTCAGGATGCTTGGGGAGGACCGAGGTTGGAAAGACTGGAGAATAGTTCTGCCCTGGACGCGTTTTATAAAATAGATATAATGTGCTTTTTCAATTAATGTTAGCTAATTTTATACCCAGAATGTACCAGGCCCTGTGCTCCGTCATGTCATTAGTCTACACTATGTCCTTTCATCCAGTGAAGTGTCACTGGGTCCTCATTTTGCAGAAAGGAAATAGAAGCTTAGAACCGTGAGTCCCTTGCTCACCCAAGTGAGCAGAAGGACCACGTCGGTGCCAGGTGAGCTCCCCCGAAGGTGCCGTCTGACCCCCCTGCCAGACCCTAATTCCCAACCCCTCCCTTTTCCTTACAGTCTCAGATATCCTTCCCACATCTGAGTTGGTGCAGTTTGCAACTTTATGTCACAATAAATGCAGGTCTAGAGTCCAGGCAGTGAAAACATTTATCATGTGTTTGTCATGACCCACGAGCTTTTCATCAAGAGATCTTTTCAGGCATCTCATTGTTCAGCATCGCAGCTCCAAATGTACTGGGTAGAGAATCACAGGCGTGCTCCTGGGCTGGCTCCCGGGCGCGTGGTCAGCCGGGACCTCGGGTAGCTCTTTACAGAGCGCTGAGGAGCCAGTGGAGGGGCAGGCCCGAGACCTCCTTGGGCTCCTCAAGCCTCCGGCCAAGGTCTCTGTCAGTGCCAATCTCCCCGCAGAGCGAGGCCTCTCAGCAGGCACACCAGAGGGCCCACACCGTGGCTTCCGGTATATCCACGTCCCCCTCCCACCCGAATTCAGCTCGACTCCAGCTACAAGAGAACTTTTACCAAGGTTTTTTCCTGTAGGAAGGCTGACATGGAAACGGGGAGGCGGAACCGTCAGAGGGATGTTGTCCAGCACATCTCTGTCTGAGCACCTACAGTCAAGGCGTCGTGAACCAGGAACCTCAGATCTGGAAGAAACCAAACCCTGCAGGTCCTCCCCTCTCATGAGACCTAAAAACACAGTGCAGAAGCAAATCAAAGCCCCTGCCACCCGTCCCCTTGTGGCAGCCCTTACATAATGGCCTAAGAAGATCAGTTTCCATTAAAGGACAATTTACAGAGAATATGCACTATTTGCAAGGTTCACTCTCAGGGAGCCGAGTGGGTGAGAGACTCTGAACCCCTCTGTCCTATTCACATTTGTTGTTTCTGTCTCTGGTTCCTGGCAGGGAGGGAGGAGAAATCGGAGCCTCTTGGAGAGCCCACTGGGAGCACAGACCAAGGACCTGCCTGCTGCTTGCCAGGTCCAGGGCTGCTCAGGTGTGACTGCCCACCTGGGCACAACCAGGAAAGGTGATGCTAAGAGGAGCAGACCAATGCCTTGGCTGCTGTCTCACAGAGGACCGCCCCGTCCCTCCAGTGCTCTGAGTTGTGGGCAGTGAGCCCAGCGAGGGGAGGCCAGGCCTCCACTGCAGTTCGGGGGTTGAGCAGACCCCAGCTGCTGTATCCTGGTCCTCCTCCCGATCACGCAATCTCCTGTCCCCAGGGTCTTGATGAAAATCTGCCTTATCACGTCCAGAACCTGACCTTTTGTTAGAGACAAAGTAGCTTCAAGGAGGAAACCGGGTGGTTGTGTTCAGTCACTCAGTGTTGGAGTGATGGTTGCACGTCAGTGGAAATCTGGTCCAGTGGAGAAGGCGGATCTGACAGTGGGTTTGAATGTGATGATGGAAGAAAAAAGAAAATAAAGCTGCTTCTTGCTTGTCACCTAACCAGTTCAGCTCATTAAATGAACCAGTTCCATTTGCGAAAGGCAGGTCCCCACGGTGGCACTGGATGGGTCCTTGATTTTTTCCAGGTAGTCTCAAGTGTCTAAGGACCTCCTGGACTTCAAATAGACAATCTGAGTCTCTGGGCATCTCCCCTGTCCCGCTCAGCAGTGGTTCCCCAAACAGCCGTTTTCACGGAGCTATTGAAAGCTCAGAAGACTGTTCTCTCAACCCTGATGGGTGGTGACTAGCACGGGCCCTCGGAGGAGAGGGGAAGCCGTGACCTTGACTGAGAATAGAAGGCGTGGGGTGAGCTGTCGCTGCTTTGTTTCCTCCCTGAAACGAAGCACAACAAAGCCAGATGAGACAGAGCAGTGCCTGCGAGGCTGGAACTGAGAATGAAAAGCCCCATAAGACAGTTCACGTGGACAGGAGGTGATTCATGGCCGCCACGGCACAGAGGCCCTGGGCTTTCTGGTTCCAACCCAGGGAGGCTCACCCAGGGGTGCACTCTGGCCTCCAGGACCAGTGAAGTGGGTGGGCTTCAGTCAGGACTCCGAGGCGGAGTTAGTCCTTTGGCCAATTTGGGTAATGACTCCTGATCTGGTCCCAGGCCCTTAGCTCACTGAGTCATGGGTCTGAACACCAGCCCCCAGCCTGCTGAACAGGAAGGGAGTTGCAGAGCTGGGGTATTTCCTCTGGTCCCACAGAGGTTCCCAGATTGCCTTTAGGCACCTCCTGTGGCGGGGGCAGCCCAGGCCCAGGGTCACAAGGAGAACCAGACACCTGCCAGCAGGGCCTACCCTGGCGAAACCATGGATTCCAGCTTCCCTTCCCTCCTGCCCTCAGTCCCGTGAGGATCTCTCTCCTTTCCCAGGCCTCTGTTCTCTCATGTGCAGGATGAGAGGTTAAAGTTTCAGACCGCAGAGGTCTTTAGCCAGCTTCAGGGACCACGGAATCCATGGGTGGGCTCGGGGTGGGGGGAGGGGGGCTCCAGGTACCTTCTGAAGGGACATGCAAACTATTGTTTCTGTGCACATTTTTCTGGGGTGAATTTCAAATGTCTTACCAATGTGCTCTGTGGTCCACAGAAAGTTAGGATCCACTGGTCTAGAAAACTCCCAGGCCCCTCCAACACTGATAATCTTGCTTTCCCTTTCCGTACACTCTCCCGGGTGAGGCGTTGTCCTCCTCCGGGTCTGTGTGGCTGACTTCTCATCCCGTATGTACAGAGGCTCTGGAGGAACCACAAATAAAGGCCACAGGTGACAACGCGGCTGTTACCATGGGGGAGACGTAAGTATGTCAGGTAAATCAGACGTCCAACTCGGAGAGTTGCACCTGAGCAGTAAATTTGGCCTTAAGCATTCTGGCAGCTAAGGGGGAAAACGGATTGCTGAATATTTACTCTCTAGGATTTTTGGCTGCTACTGTGACTTAACCCAGACTCTGAAAATGTGGATTCTAGGCACTAGGCTCCTAGCAGGGGGAGATAGGTGAGCCTTGCCAAGGCTCCTCTTCCAGCTGCCCAGTTCAACGAGCACCCAGTGAGCATATGCAGGTGTGGGTCTGAGGAATCCAGACAGTAAACACAACACCCGCCCTGGAACTGCCTCCCATCCCCCATTAGCCTGGGGAGACGAGGCCTTCACACCCATAACAGCTCAACCTCAGTTTCCTTCCTTGAGAAATGAGGATAATCAAAGGGGATCTCGGAGAATTAACTAAGAGCCTAGGTCACAGCCTGCACTCAGTAAGTTCTTAGGTGTTTGGAAGCAGTGCGGGATGCCATCTGATGTGTCCTTGGGTACCTAAAAGAGGAGATCCCTGAGGCTGAGCCCTCAGGAAAGACCACCCTGAGGAGGGGGCCTCCAGCTGGGCTTGAAGAAGAGGTAGGAGTTAAAAGGGAAGTCAGAGTGGGAGGGCACTTCATGATGGGGAAACCAAGGGAAGGAAAGGGGGGAGGTGGGAAAGACTCGATTGGTTGGGGGGACAAAAGCAAGGTCACTTGGGGTCGGGGAGGGTTTGTACCCCAGATGTTTGGGAAATAAGTTAAACAGGTTTGTTGGAGCCAACTGTGAGGGCTTGGAATTAAACCCCCAAACATTTACTGAATGCTGGCTGGGCCACGGGTGTCAGGCTGGATGCCAGGGAACCTCTCGACCCCTGTGCTGATTTAAGATGCTTAAATTGTAGGAAATGAATGAAAGTTTCTAGGCTGGGGCATAACAAGCTAAAAGAAAGACCATCCCATCAGCTGGAGGATAAACTGGAAAGTGAGAGAAGCTGGAGCCCAGACTTGATAGGAGGCGGTATCAGGCCGGGTGATCCGCAGACCCAGGCTTGGGTGAACATGCAGTGAGGACCACACGCTGTGGATGCGAAGGCCAGCATCCCGGAGGAAATGACTCAAGGATCAGCTACTGGGAGACAGTTAGCCTCACCCACCAAAATACAGCCCTTTTGAGAGTAAGCTGGGGCACAGGATGGAGTTCCGGGGGCCCTGAAAGCACTCCAGGGAAATCTTGAGAGAGGAAAGCTCAGCAAGAGAGGGGCTCTGAGCGATGCAGGAACTGCTCGCCTGGGCTGGAGGGGAGCCTGGGTCTGGCATCTGGAGAGCCTGAAGCAGAATCCATCTGCTCCTAATGAATGTTCCGTAAGTCAGCCGTCAACCCCCATCCTGGTGTGGACCAAGAACGCGCCTGCCCTGAGGCTGACCTAACCCTAGCCTGAAACTCTGTCCTCTGTCAGGTAGTTGGGAAGATGTTTCCTAAAAGCCTTCAGTCAAGCTCTGTCGGCAACGCCTCATCGTGAGGACTCCAGTGCCCCCTTCCTCTGAGAGCCCTGCTTCTCCCATACTTGCGAGGCCCCAGGACAGCACCCTGCAGTCTTTCCCTAAATAATTGCTCCCACGAAAGGACAGGATGTCACCGTTTGCAACAGACTGAACACCTATGACTGTGAAATATAGACTTGTCTCTGGTTAACAAAGTATCCACAAGGTAGAGTGGTCTGTTTCCCCAACCTAGGGGTGGGCACGGGTCTCTACCAGGCCCCTGGAATCACTTTCCTCCAGGAAGGCATCTGCCATGCTGTGACCACAGGCCATGCCCCACCACAACTCTGAGGAAGGTTCTTGAGTCTCATGGAGCAGAAAAAGATTTCACTCTTAGAGAATAATCCATCTTGCTTCAGTCTTCCCATCCTCTCTCTCCCAAGTTGCTGTCCAGAAGCCCCCCACCCAAGCTCAGCCCATCTCTCTGAACCCCCCTGCCCTTCAAACCCATTTACCCCTCAAGTCAGTGTCACCCACATGTGACTCCACCATCTCTTGTCTCTCCACAAATAAATTCTAGAACAGGCACACACACACACACACACACACACACACACACACACACACACAGAGTTTATGGAAACACTAAACAAAACAGTCACATTTGATGGAAGATAGCTCAGTTCTCAGCTGCTCCTACAGTCCTCAAAGTCAACTGTGCTTTTTCTTTATTTACAATCACGTCAAAGCTATTTTACTGTTATTGAAGTAAGAAAATAGACATTTAAAAAATCACTTGTAAAATAAAGGAACAGAAAAACAACATTTCTGTTAGTATCGTTCAGCTTTTTTGAATGCTCTGGTGCATCTCCAAAGCTAGTTTCTCAGCCTTCCACGTGGAAGGCCAGAGCTCTGGAGAATGCAAGTCCAGTCTGGTCAAAACCACGCTGCCTGCGCCCCCTTCCCTCCTCAGTGAAGCCAGTCCACCCCTCCTCCCAACATCAGGAGCTTGCATTTCAGTCTCTCCTCCTCCAGCTTTGGCACAGTATCTCAGTGATTTCCTTGCGATGGGTTTGACATGTGTCCCCAAAAGTGATGCTGGAGTCCTCACCCCAGTAACTGTGAATGTGACCTTATCTGGAAATCTGGTCTTTGCAGATGCAGTCGAGATGAGGTCACTGGAGAGGCCCTAATCCAACATGACTGGGTATAAGGAAAGAGGAGACAGAGACAGACAGATGCACACACAGAGAGAGCAGGCCGGGGTCGGGGGTGGGGGGCGCAGAGGCAGCAGTTAGACTGAAGAGGCTATAGGTCAAGGAACAGCAAGGATTGCCCTCATCACCAGACGATGGGGGCGAGGCCTGGAACACATCTGCCCCAGAACATTTGGAGGGAACGTGGCCCTGCCCACACCTTGATTTTGGACTTTTGGCCTCCAGAACTGTGAGAAGGTAAATGTTGGCTGTTTTCTGCCCCTCAGTTTGTAGTGCTTTGCTCCAGGAGCCCTGAAAAATGAACACGGTGCATTTGGTGAAGGAGTCTGGGAGCACAGACCCGGCTTTTCAGAACCCCGAATCACCCTACGGGCCCCACCCCACTCCAGCTCTGTGTGCGCAGCAGGGAGGCCAGCAGGGCAGGTGAGATAGACAGGCAAATTTTCAGACCCAGGGCCCTGGAGATGGGCTGGGCTGGGCAGTGTCACTGAAGCCTGTGCTGCAGGCTCTTACCCAGATTACAAGCCAGTCACAGCTGACAGCCACCCTTCCACACAGACTCCCATGTCCTCGCCTCAGGGTTCTCCACAGTTCACAATCACTTCTGGAAAGGGAACATTTTACAACTGATACGTGAACTCACATTCAGTTGCTTCATGCTTTTTCTCAAGTGTCTGTTACCCAGGAATGTGGCTAGCTGCCTCAGGCACTAGGGCGGGAAGCCCCGTTCCTCTCCCAGGAGACAGACATTGGTGAACGTGGTGGGTGAATGTAACCGCGGTGCCCGGCTGGCCAGGAGCCCAGTCTGAGCAGGTGTGACCTCAGCAAGTCACCCCACCTCCTCGGAGACCACCCCCACCCTCAGGTGTACTTCATTGCTCCCAAAGCCTGTATCCTGAAGAACAGACTCTAACACCTGGGCCCATACCACCACGTGTGATGGTCTAAGGTGTTTTGTGAAACTCAAGCCTCTCTCCCATCTATGATTTAGGCTTGTGAGTGTCTCAGAGCACCCAGCATTCCGGGTGCCAAAGTGACCAGCTGCTTTTCTTCTATGTGGACCGTAAATGCCACGACGCCAACTCTTCTGTTCAGTTCCCTACAACGTTTGCTCCAGGCTGTGTCGACTTTAAAGCTCGCCAGTCTTTATGTGTAGAGGGATCCAGTGCCAGTCTCCCTGCCTGCTGAGTTAGCCCATCCTTGGGAACATCTGGAATCTTTCTGACTCCAGATTCATAGGGATGTCCAGCAGGTCACTCTGACCAACAGTTCTCATCCAACCCTGCAGACGGAGAGGAGGTACCAGAGGAGGCCACACGGAAAGTTCTTCGTCTTACTACTTCAGTGACAGGCAGACTTGACGAAAGCCTGGATCGTGTATCTTAGTCTCCCTACTCCGATTCCATGGCTGCCAAACACCCTCTTTATCACTAACTTAGTTTCCCAAGCCTAGCGCTACCCAGATGGGAAATAGGAGCACTGTGAGCATTTGAATATCTTCTAATATAAAGCACACCGGCTGTGAGGTTTGCAGATATCCCCCGCTATTCGAAAGTTCTCTTTACACCACTTCGTTTTTATGGAAGACCTCCATGAGGACCTGCTTTTGCTAACTGAAAGGAATCTGAAGATTTTTTGCTCTAGTGCCCAGCATTTGTTTTGCCCTTATAGTGGCAGTGCACCCCCAAGCAGTGAGAGTGACACTGCAAAGCTCCTTCCTGGGAACCACACTCAGCATCCCAGCACCCAACCACCACAGCTTTGTACTCTGTGAGCGGCTGTCCTTCATCTCCATTTATTCTGTGCATCCACAAGCAAGCTATGTCCTAAGGTGACTGCCTCTTCATTTCCCGTCATTTCGGCTCATGAAAGGTTTCCTAGGAATGCTCTCCTTTAAGATAGTGGGGGAAACCTGTATTTAAAGCACACCAGGCTGGTTACTTCACTGACCATTTCCCTTCCTCCTCAAAGTAGAAAGACAACAACAACTTAGGAATGGAGCGCGTGTGAGCTCTGGCTGCCAGTTCATTGGTGGTGGTGCTCGAAGGAGCCAGGTGAGTTGCAGGGATGGTCTTGAAGCCCCAAGCAGGCAAGAGGTGCTGTCCTCTGTTCACTGCTGTGCTCTGACTCAGGAGGGCAGCCTGGTTCTTCATCTTTCCCCACCTCCCACAACACGATGGTCGTCACCAGAATGGCTGTGGGACTGGGTTCCATTTAAGATTTCCCAGGTCTTGCATATTTAGACCAGTTGCAATTAGGAGACTGGGATAGAAGGGAGATGGGAGCCCAGGAAAAGGACCAGGAGGAAGGACTACTCACTTGGTATTTTTCCCCATCCTTCAGGGCTCACTTTGGAGGTGTCCTCATCCCACGAACCTCGTTTGACTTTCCCTGGATTTTGGATGCCACTCCAAGTGCCCTCTGTGCTCACCGTACCGCACACTCCTCACATTTCCTCCAAGCTCTGTGACAGTCCTGTCTTGCTTACAATTGTTGCCCAGTGCCCACTGCAGTGCTTGGCAAATAGTGGGCACCCAAATAAGTATTTGCTAGGGTTATTTTTGGTGATAGTGACATTAGAATTGGAAAGGCCCTCAGCCATCATCAACATCAACACTCATATTGTAATGAGAAAGCAGAGGCCCAGGAACATGAGTGCTCTGCGCCAAGTCCTCCAAGAGGCCAAGGAAGGGTCAAATGTCAGACTTCTTACTCCAAGTCCAACATGTTCCCCATAATCTTATCCCTCCCTGTCCCTGCCAGCCTGCCTGCCTGCCTGCCTAGGCTGGGGAAGTACAGCTGCAGACATGTCTGGATCAAGCATCCATCATGAAGAGAGAACTTATCAGAAAGTGTGATGGGAGAACAACCTTCATCTGCCACTAACGTCCTTCCTCAGGCTGCCAGGCAGAGTGGTAGATGGGGCTGCTGTTCTGAGATCCCCTGGGGACAGCTACAGAGACAGAGCATGAGAGCTCCAGAGCCCAGGGTGGCACGACATCTCCATGGAAATGGCCAGGGGCACGCTCTCCCCTCTCTGCATCTCCTATAGTTCTAGCCTTCCACACCCGGCATGAGAAATGTATACTAATGTTTCCTCTTCATCAAATCTGAGCTAGAAGCAGGGAGCAGGGTAGTGATTTAGCAATTCGCTGTATTATATTTTGGTTTGGTAGAGCCCATTACCAGCTAAATTAAACTCATCCAGGATAGAAGGGAAGGGGGGTATCTGTGTGTGGGTTAAGGTGGGGAAATGGATGAGAAAAGTCAGGGGGTTCCATCCCTCAACTTATTTAATAGCCCCAAGGCCTTCAGTTTTTAATTTTAATGAAACTTATGTACACAGACTTTCCCTCCCCCTGTAGAGGTTCCTGACTTAGTCAGTCCTTGGCCGGGGTGGTCCAGGAAATGTCTGTCTTCTGATGGGGTCTCTTGGTGGTAGTTTTTCAAGGACTCAGGCCTGAACTGTTCCCACCAAGGGTTCACTTAGCATTTTTGTCACAGAATGTCCAAGTTATCCTTTCCAGACTTCTCCCCAGTAAGATGGAGAGGGAAAGATAATAGTCAGCAGGAGGCCAGACCATCTGCTCCACCGCCCAGGAGATTTCGCGTATGGGATTGGGGAACCAGTGAGCTAAAGAAAGCAAAGGCAGGGTCCAGCAGAGAACGAGGCTCAGAAGAAGAGCGCGGGTGCTGCCACCTCGGTGGGAGTGGGCCAGGCTGGGGCCGAGAGGTCAGCATGAGAGGCCGGAAGGGCGGCTACGTCGTGGATGCGCTGGTGTCGCACCAGGTGGGTCTTGCGGCTGAAACTCTTGCCGCACTGCGGGCAGGAGAAGGGGCGGGAGCCCGTGTGGATGGCCTGGTGGCGGACCAGGTTGGTTTTGGAGCTGAAGCTGCGGGCGCACACGGCGCAGGCGTGGGGGCGACTGCCGGTGTGCACCGCCTGGTGGCGGCCCAGGTGCGACTTGCGGCTGAAGCGGCGGCCGCACTGCGCACAGGCGAAAGGCCTGGCGCCACTGTGGGCCCGGGAGTGGGCCACCAGGTTGGGCCGCGAGCCGAAGCGGCGGCCACACTGCGCGCAGGCGAAGGGCCGATCGCCTGTGTGCACCTGCCGGTGCCGCGCCAGGTGCTGCCCGTGGGCGAAGCCGCGCCCGCAGTCCGGGCAGAAGAAGGACCGCTCGCCTGCGGGAGCGCCCTGGGGCGCCGCTGTGCTTCGGGCCGCGCATGCCAAGGGCTCGGCGGCGGCGGGGTCCACGGTGGCGCCCAGCGCGCACTCATCGCACCCGAAAGGGCTCCCCTCGCTGCGGTGCAGACGCTGGTGCGTGGCGAGGTTCTTCTTCCAGCCGAAACTCTGGCCGCAGTCAGAGCAGGCGAAAGGCTTGGGCCCGGGAGGGGACGGGGTGGGGGACGGGGCAGGGGAAGCGGGAGAGGCGGGCGGGTCGGGAGAGGCCAGGGCGCGACCAGCCGCCTCGTGCACCCTCTGGTGCCGCACCAAGTGCTGCTTGTGCGTGAAGCTGCGTGCGCACTGCGCGCACTGGTAGGGCCTCTCGCCCGTGTGGATGCGCTGGTGGCGAATCAAGTGCGTCTTTTTACGAAAGCGCTTCTCGCACTCAGGGCAGGGGAAGGGCCGCTCGCCGGTGTGTGTCTTCTGGTGCGAGCCCAGGTGGATCTTCTGGCTGAAGCGCTTGCCGCACTCTGCGCACGGGTAGGGCCGCTCGCCCGTGTGCGTGCGCAGGTGGCGGGTCAGGTGGGCCTTCTTGCTGAAGCGCTTGTCGCACTCGGAGCACGGGAAAGGCCGCTCGCCGCGGTGGCTGCGCTGGTGCAGCAGCATGTGCGCGCGCTGCGTGAAGCTGCGGCCGCAGTCCGGGCAGGCGCACGGACCCTCGCCGCGGTGCAGTCTCTGGTGCAGCCGCAAGGTCAGCTGGTCCCGGAACCGCCGCTCGCACTCCCCGCAGCCATAGGGCTTCTCCGAAGTCGGGATCCACCCGGTCAGAGCGAGCCCGCCCAGAGCCCCTGGGGCCCCCGGCTCCAGCTTATATGCGGCGGCCAGGGGCCCCAGGTCAGGCGAGGGAAAAGGGCTGGGGAGTAATGATAGATGCTTGGGCCATTCCACCTCCTCTCCTGCCTCCTGCTCCTCCTCCTCCACCTTCACCTTCCGAATCATCCACTCGTCCCCTGAAATGTCAAAACAAGATGAGTCTGTTAAGCCCCACGTTTATTTATGCAACATTTATTTGCCAATACGACCACCACTTCCTGGAGTCTAGCTTCTGCTTTTCCACTCTCCTGTAAAGTTTCTGGGAATGACCAGATTCATAGATCACTGCAAGTCCTCCTCCTCGGCTCTCTGCAGCTTTCTCCCGGGCTTGCCTGCCTGCTTAGCGCCATCCCTTACTCTGTAATAGGCACCCGCTTACTCTAGCTCAAGGTTCAATCCTCAGGTTTCACTTGGGGCTTCTATGCCTACATGGCAGCCCCAGATCTTACTGTCCAGCTTGCTCCTTCCTGGAACCACAGTCTCTCATCTCTAGTTGAGCAACTCCCCTTGGCATCTTGCAAACAGGCTGCAGCTCATCAGGCTTATCACCAAACGCCTGACCTTCCACATCTACCCCGCTGGCTTCAACATCAGGACTACAGACAGCCTCCTTCTCCCTGTGAGCTGGCCTTGGAACCTTGACGCTCACCTTTCCTGCCTCCCTTGCTCTCTCACTCCCCTCTAGTGGCCACAGAGAACCTTTGTATTCCTTCCTGTCGTCTCTCAAAGGCTCCCTCTGCTCCTCTTCCCTTCACTGGTGCTTCTACAGCCATCTGGGATGGATGGCACCAGCCCCTGGAGAAGCAGGGAGGACCCTCTGGGGGAGTACGTTTGAGCTGAGTTCCCCCCAGAGCTTTGCCCATCTTGGGCACCTTGATGGCTCAGACCGGGAGTGTCCACTTGGGTTCTCTTTTGGCACTAAGCAGCAGTGTGACCATCATGGTTGAGTCATTTACTCTCTTTGAATTAAGTTTGTTAGGTGTAAGGGTTGGACTAGTTCATCGTTCCTAAATCTGATGCCATATCATAATCTTCTGGGGAACTTGCACAAAATGCACCTATGGGAGCAGGGCCCATGAATCTGTTCTCTTTCAAACTCCAAAAGTGGTTCTTGTCTGAGAACCTTTGAACCGGATGACTGGAGTTCCTGTCTGGCTCTAAAAGCCTGTACTAGCCTGAGCCTTGGTTACATTACACATGGACTATCACAGCTAAGATTTACTCCCATTTACTTTTATTGATTCATCAGCTCCAAACAACCATTTATCATACTGTGGTATCACTTTTTTTCATTGTGCCACCCTTCTGAAGAACCATCAATAACTCCCTCTTATTTATAGCACAAAATAAGTATTAGCTACACCTGAGGTTCACGCCAACCTAGTCCAACTGTCTGAATACTCCCAGGCATAAACCCTTCACTTCACGCAAACTGGTCTCCTTTAACCCGTGTCACAAGTCAACTTTCCTACTTCAAAGTCTCTTCTTAGTCTAGGATGTTTTCCCATCCTCCTCCCCACCCTCATCAGAGCTGAAGTCTATACCTCACTCAATATGGGGCACAAATCAACAAAATGACTGACAAATCCAATGCATGAGGATTTCATAAAAACATTTAACTGTTGACAGTTTCACACTTCCTTGTGACGTAGCTTTATTGTTATTTGTTCTTTTAATTCTTTATTCTAGCTCCTATCGGTGTCACCTTAACTAGATTTTAGGTTTTGGAGGGCAGGCATCTTGTGTTCTCTTTCTTTACATGTCAAATAAAAATAAGAATCGCCAGGGGGCAAGGCATAGGGAGGGTATATCTCAGTGGTAGTGCTCATGCTTAGCATGCACAAGGGCCTGTGTTCAATCCCCAGTCCCTCCATATAAACAAACAAACAAACAAATCTAATTATCTCCCCCCACCAAATAAACAAAAAACAGGATTGCTGCCATGTATTGAGTGTCAACTGGAGATGAATTACCGGATATACACTCTGACAAACTCTCACAAACCTTCACAAAAACCCCTGCAAAGAACTTACTCTTATCCCTGTTGAACAAACTGAGTGAACAAATGGAGGCTCCTGGAGGCGAGGTAGCCTATCCAAGATCACTCAGCTAAAAAACATGGAGCAAGGATTCAAACCAGGACTGGGTCACTCCAGAGCTCATCTCTTGTGCTCTACCTACCATGGCCTAGACGTATAAATAAACCTGGTTTTAGTGGAAGGAGTGATGGGCTGGGTTGTGGAGAGATAATCAACTGTTCAGTCTCTTGGGTTTGTGGGAGAGGGGTCAAATACAACAGATTTGGAACATCTGGGTAGTACTGAGGTCAGTGGAGATTTGGAGGAGGGAGCATGTCTGGGGAGAGACAAGGAAAAGGTTGATTAATGCCATATGCCTTCATGGGAATCATAGTTCAAGTTGTCAACAGCTATGTCCTTCAACTGGGGGAGACAGATATGCAGAGGATGCTGAGGTGAGAGTATGTTTCTCTTTGGTGACCAGCCTCTCTGATTCCCATTGTCTGTGGATGTAGAATTCCCTATGGGTGCTGAAGCTCTACAGCAGAAGGGAGCCAGGACCTCATTCATCTTGGGTTGGAAGGGCCTGGAGCGGCTGCCTCATCCCATAGCTGGCAGACCCCTGCTCCCTCTGCCTGGCCCCTCTACAGGGGGTAGGAGACGGACAGAGAGATAGGAAGACTCACCTGGGCAGGAGCCCACGGGCTCAGGCTTCCAGGGTGTGCACACCCGGCCTCTGCAGGGAGCTTCGGCTTGCTCAGTGGGGACACCTTCCTCCGGGCTGGGGACCTCGTGCCCTGGCAGAGAATAGGCTACTTCAAGGATGCCACAGACATCAGAGATGGACAGAGGTCCCCACTGGTGCTGGGAAACAGGGGTTTTGAAATCCCAGTCCCAGCCCCACCGGCAGGATTTCATCCCCCATCATACCTGCAGGGGCTGATTTCCCAGTTGCCCCCAGGGCAGCAGCCTCAGGCTCCTTCAAGCAGGGCAGCTGCTAAGGCTGTGCAGGTTGCAAGAGCCACAACTGTGAGGAGTTTCTGGAATATGTGTGTGTAAGAGAGTGGAAGCAAGGAAAGGTCCCTGCCCAGAGGCTTATGTGAGGCTCCTTAAGAGGAGGGATGGGGACCTCCCAGCCACCAGATGGGCCCCAGTTCCAGGGCAAATCATTGGAGAAGATCCGGATGTCAGGAAGCCAGGTACACACCTTCTCCCCGTAAATGCTACGCCACCTCTTTCACGTCTTTCTTTCCCAATGAGGCCCACTCTTACCACCGTATTTAATCCTATGGTGAGCTCTACCCCTACCTACAGTGGTCTCAGGCCCGCTCACCAGGCTTTGCCTCCTACGACGCACATATCCTCTTCTAACTTAGGTTATAAGTACACTTATTTTTACATCTGTTGTTTGTTGACTCTCTGCCTTCACTAGGATGAAACTCCTGGAAGGTCGGGATCTTTGTCTACTTGGTCACTGAAGTTTCCCAAATATCTAGAATAGCATGTGGTACTCAGCAAGTGCTCAAAAAATACTTGATGAACAAAGGAAGGAAGACTCTGTCCTGAGCCACTTTCTATGGTCCCCCGCTTATTTACCTGAGCATGTGCCCAGCACTCTCTCTTCCTGGGGAGCCGACATCTGCTCCTGGGCATTATGGGACCCTTCCCCAGGCTCACTTTGGGGGGCCATCTCCGGCTGCCCCACAGAGAGTCCTGTTACAGGCAAAAGGATCAAAAGGATGGGTCCAAGTAAAGCATGCGGTACAGAGGAGGTGATCAAAGTGGCTTTTCTTGTCCAGCCCACCCAATGGGTTTCCCCCACGTGCTCAGGAAGGAAGGGTCTCTAACTAGCACGGACAAGGGATGGACAGGCTCCCCAGCAGCCTGGCCCAATATCAACCTCAGCCCCTTTTCGTTGAGTCAAGGACAGACTATGGAAGAAAGAGAGAAAATAGATTTAAACATCCCTGCTGCTCTGTTGAGTACGCATGTGCACCTGCAGTACAGTCCAGCACAACCTCCAACGTGGGCCAGGCATTTTTTCTGATGAAACCAGAAAGGATGCTGCCCTAAAGTCTCCCGGGTTCTCTGGGGTCTCACGGTTGCAGTCTCCTGAGGATGCTCTGCTGTCTGAATCAGGGAAGCAGCAGGCCTAGTATGCCCCTGAATCCTCCTACTCCACCCCCAAGTTCCTTTAGTCCAGCTGGCTCACCCAGGGAGCTGAGGGCCTCGAAGGTCTCTCTCATGGCAACCCAGGCTCCTCCTGGGATCGGGCCACAGACCCTAAGGAGAAAATACATTCTTGTTCAGATTCTTCTCAGATAGCTTCCACCTGGGCCTTGGCTCTGTCCAATCTCTCCCCATCAACTCTCCCCAGGAGCTCCAAAGGGGATGTCCTCCCGTACAGGTAAGGGAAATGAGGGAAGGGGGATTTCAGAAAGCAGAGACCTTTAAATGTGGCTCAAGGAGAAGGCCTTGAAGCCATTTCTGCAAGATAAGCTCAGGTCAGCTCAGGATATCAGCCGCCCACCCTCTCCTGGCAGGTCTCTCAGAGCCAGCCCCAGCCCATCCACTTTCCCCAACCCCCAGTGCTCTTGCCTGGGGGTGTCAGGAATCAGCTGATCCTCTGGGGAGAGGGTGGAGGGTAGGGGGCCAGGATGGGGAGCGGGGAACTTCGTCCCCTAGGTTCTCCAGCTGTCACTTCAGGAGCTGGTGAAATAGGAGCCAGCTTAGGGGCGGAGGTATCACTACTGGGTAACTGGTGGGGAGGCCCTCAGAGGAGAGTCCTCACTGAAGGCAGGAAATAGCTCTGGCTTCCTCTCCCCAAAACCCTACCTCAAAGCCATCGCCCCTCCCCCACGGGGCTTTCCCAGGCTTGGACACCCCGCCCTCGAGCCCCCTACCCGGCTCCTCCCCCAGCGGGTTCGCTGCCCCTCCCCTAGTAGACTCCCCTCCCCCCCAGTCTCTCTGGCAGCCTTCCCGCTCCCCCTCCCTTCTCCCCCTGCCTCTGCCTTCCGCCCTCTCTCCCCACTGAAGCTGGCTGGCTCCCCAGCTCCGCCCCCTGCCCCGCCCCTCCGGCTCCTCTCCCTGCCCACAGCCTGCAGGCCTACCCTCTCCGTCCCCTCCGGTCTGCCCTCCGCAGCCACCGCCCCCCGGACCCTCCGCTGGGGCAACCATCGTGGCAGTGCTCCCCTCCTCCTCCTCCCTAGTCTCTGGGCCGCCTACCCCTTCCCTCCTGGTTCTCCCCCGGCTCCTTCCCCCTCCACGGCTGCACACCCTCTCCCTTCCTTTCCCCCTCCTCTTTTCCTTCCTCTCCTACACCGCCCTCCTCCTCCCGGCTCTCCCCTCCCCCTCCCTCTCCTCCCCCACTCTGGTTTCCCTTCCTTCTCCTTTCCTCTCTTCACCTCAATTCCCTCCTCCTCCCTTCTCCCCGGGCCTCCTCCCCCTCTCCCCACACCATTTTTCCCTCCCTCTCTCCCTCCCTCCTGCAGCTCTCCTTCCCCTCCGAGGCCCCGTCTCCCTTCCCCCTCTGCCTCCCCAGCAGGCTCTCGCTTCCCTTCCTTCCCGGTCCCCACTCCCCAGAACTGCTGTTCCCCTCCCCCTTCCAGTCCTCTCCGCGAGCTCCCCCCAACCACCCCCCGGCCCCGCAGGTCTCGGGGTCTGAGGGGAGACCGCTCACTCCAGACCGTCTCACCGGCCTTGCCCCTCCCCACCTCTGCCTCCCAACACACCTCCGCGTCTCCTCCCCTCCCTCTCAGTGGCTCCCTTCCCCATTTCTGCTCCCCGCTGACTTCTCACCCCTCCCAAGTTTTCCTGCCCGCCCACCTCCCCGCTTCGGTCTGTCCCCCGAGAGCCCCTCCGCCAGGACTTCACTCCACGTCCCGTCCCCTCCCGGCTCCGGGGCTCTCACCTGTCAGCGCCCTTCTCTCCGCCCCTCCCAAACGCCCGATCCCCGCGCCTCGGTTTCCTCCCCTTTCCCTTGGCCTCCTCCCACACTCCGTCTCACCTCTCCTAAGACGCCCCACTCCCACCCCTCGGGAGCCTCCCACCGTTTCCCACCCGACTCCCACCCGGCCCCCTCTCTCCAGCCCCCTCCCATCCCTCCGGATCTCATCTCCCTGCTCTTCCCGAAGCCCTGACCCCCGCCCCACCCCAAGCCAGGTCCTTCCTCCGCAGTCCCACCCCCTCCCTCCTCCAGCCCTAGGCCCTCCCCTGCCCTCTTCCCCCTCCAACCCCACCCCACCCCCTCCGTTGCTCTAGGCGCCGGCACCCCCGAGGCTGTCACCTGTGCGGCGCGGGCGGTGGCTGCAAGTGCGGGTGTGGCGGGGAAGCGGCGGAGCGCCGGCCCTGAGAACCTCTGCGGCCGGTACCCAGCGGGCGGCCGGCCGGGTCTCCCCGCTGCTGCCCGGACCCGGGCGCCCGGACCTCCCGCCCCAGCGGGCTCCGCTCTCGATGGCGCCCGCTGTCTGCAGCTCGGGTGCGGACTGCCCGAAGACTGACAGACTGACAGCCCCGAAACTTCGCGGGGAGGGGAAAGGAAAAGACGCGGAGGGAGCGGGAGCCGGGAAGCGGCACCCGGGAGGGGGAGGGGAGCAAGGAAGCGGGAGGAGAGCAGCGGGGCACCCGGTAGGGGAGGTCTGGGTCAGGGTGCCCTGGAGTGATGAGTGTGCCCAGCGGGTTAGGCGGGCTGGTGACCGTCGGGAGGCACGACTGGACTGTAGTAGGTGATGATAAGTGAGAGCTAAGGAACGGGGGGAGGGAAGAGGGGAAGAGAGGAGTGTGGGGGAGAAGGGGTGGGGAAGGGGTGGGGGAGGGAGAGGAGGTAAAGAGGAAGGGCACTCGGGCGGCGAGGGAGGGTGCTGGCAGGAGCCGAGGGAGGAGCCAGGCGAAAGGTGGAGCGCGGGGCGTTGGGGGGCGGTGAGGAGTTGGGGGGAAGGGGAGGGGGCGTGTTCAGGGGAGGGGAGCCAGTGTCTGCCCTGCTGTCTTTGAAACGCGAGTGCCCGCCAAGAGTGTGTCTGCGCCGCGCTCCCGCGGTGGCATGCAGATCAAGTCTCCCGACTGTCGGTCGGTGGGTTCGGTCTGAGAAACTGCGGCCCCGGCTCTCCATCCCGAACCCACCCGGATCCACCCAGACCCGCATCCGCCCCTGATTTGAGACCCGCCGCGGAAGCCAAGTCCCTTGGGGCCATAAGGAGAGACCGAAGGAGACAAGGCTGGGTCCCAGTGCCTTGACACGAAGAACGTGTCCTTCGAAGGAGAAATTGGGATGGGGGCATTGAATCAGATCACCTGGAAGAAGGCAGGGCTGGAGAGGAGGCGTCGGGGACTGAGGCAGGAGTCGGGCCAAGTGAAGACTCCGAGGGCGGGTCGGGGAAGCCCGCAGCCGAGAGGGGAGAGTTCCCTGGGCGTGGTGGGGGCGGATCCTCCTACTGGGCTGGAAACCTCTGTTAGTCGGGTGTGGAGGGATGCCCTCAGCCCTCAGATGTCCCTGCTCCGAGTTGTGATGTTTCTCTTCAGCTTTGCCACTTGGGCACCTCAATTCCTGAAAGCTCCCCATATCCTGTCCTCCTTCAGATAAAATATGGGCGGGTTATTCCAGGTCCCCTGTCCCTAATTTCTTTCTCCAATCTCCCCTGGGTTCCAGCTTCCTCCCTCCTGTCCTCTTTAGAGGAAAGGACGGTTGTGACTTGTGTTTCTCTCCAATCCAAGTGCTGCTTTTTCAGCAGCGGCTGGAATCCAGAGCGGGGACATGTGGGAATGGCCTTTGGAGTGCAAGGCAAGCTCCCCTAGCCTCCATATCCCATCACAAGGAGGGGTCACCGGGGGACAGAGAAGCTGTCACACAGCAGGTGCCCATCAACATTTGCTGATGTTTAGGATGAGAGGCATGGGAACAGGTGGTCCTCGGAATCAGCTTCGAAGGGTGCTTCTGCCTTCCAGATGGGCTGCTTCAGCCTCTCAGTGCTTGGCCTGCTCACTAGACTGCAGGGCAGCTCTGGGAGCAGAACGTGTCACTGTGTGCCCAGGTGGGGCGAAAGCACCTGTGTCTGGCCTTATAAGGTCTCCAGTGGGAATGTAAGCATGTGAGGTGCTGCATGGAGAGTGTCCAGGCGGGCATATGTGAGACTGGGAACAGCAGAGAGCCCATGGCGTAACCCTGGGCCTTTCCGAGGACCCCATCGGAGAGCTCCCTGAGGGACTCATTGCACCCTCACTTGGCTCAGGACCAATGGTGGGCCCAGAGAATGCCTGGCACAGCTCTGGTTCCTGGCGGCCTCCCCACCTCCCACACTTGGGGTGACCATGTGGGATGCTTGCAGGGACATCAGGTTTAGGGACTGGAGAGTTACGGGATCTGAGGCCCAGGCCACATTCCAGCCTGGGCGTCCTTGGAGCTGGTAACCAGGATGTAACCAGGATTCCCCTGGGGAGCCTGCTGCTGCCCTCTTCCAACCGGATGCTCAGATTATCCCATCCGGCTGCCTTGCTCCCAGGGCTGAGGGAGCTAGCTCCAAGGCCCCTCTGTCTCCTGCCCCTGACACTTCCTCCCCCAGGCACTCCTCTCAGATGCTGGCTCTCACTCCCCTGCTTGGGCTTCCTGGTTCTGGGCCCCAAGGACCGTAGGAGACTCAGAAGGAGACCAAGGTGCACCCAGCCAGCCACACAATCACCCTCAGTGAGAAATGAGGCACACAGAGGGAAGGTTACATCATCCCTCTGTCCCTACACAATCCAACCACCTGGAAACTCGGCTCCTTCTGCTCACTGACCCTCGTTTCTGGAGTGACTGGTGGGAGAGGGGGTGGGAGGGGCAGGAAAGGGACAGGGGAGAGAATCATACAGTCAGGATTTTAGGGCTGGAAGGCTGTATCCATTATGTGGCCTTGTGACTCAACCATTTTGTGGGGTCATGGTCTCCCTTGCAAATCTAATAAAAGTTATGGAACTGTCCTCTGAAAAACACGCACACACACAATTTCAAAGTAGCTTCATGGAGACCCTGTCCCACCTATGATTCCCTGGGAGGCCCCTGGGGTTTTTACTGGTAAGAAAATTGAGATCTAGAAAGAAAGTGTGGCTTGCCCAGAGTCCACGTTAATTGGTGGTAGGGCCTGTGTGTGAAAATATCAGAGGCCCAGAGTGTCTTGCTGTGGCTTGGGACATGTGAACCCCTTCCCATTATACACACACACACACAAACACACACACACACAAACTCGCACGGGCACACAGGAAGGGGGCTGTTTCCAGGGAGAACTGGCCTCTGAGGGGATTGTACAGGCAGGTCCAATCCAGTTCCAGGCAGCTGGTGCTCCAGGGCACGGGGCTGAGATAAAGCGCCCGCAGCCCCATGGGCCTCGCTCTCGCTCTCACTGTCGCGGGCTGCCTCGGACACAGGGACACCAGGCTGCAGCGGATAGCACTGTGGGGTGGGGGAGGCCAGCACTGGCCTCTCTGCTCACCTGCCACAGCACTGACTCCCCCAAAACCTCACAGTCCCCTAAAGGCGACCTGGGGGGGGTCACCATGCTGCTCCCTGTCCTCCTCTTTAGGATGGCATGGGCACTAACTAATGGGTAAGCAGCCCACCCTGGGGCCCCTCCCACTGAGCTCCTTCTCCTGCCCCAGGACCAGGACCACCCTCTGAGGCAGCCAGACTCCCCTATCCCCCTTCTCTCTTCCAATCTCAGCCTCCTCTTCAGTTAATTAACTCTTTGCTGGGAGTGGGGTCACAGGATAGGGCCTCTCAGATGGAGGGGACGGTGGCCTTAGCTGTTAGTCCCCATCTGTGGCAGGCGGTGGTGCGAACGGACAGAGACCATCCTGGGGGAGGAGGAAGTGTCCCCCCGTCAGGAGGACCTGGTGCCGTGCACCAATCTCTACCATTATCAGCGCCGGGGCTGGCAGCTGGACCTGACCTGGAGTGGCCGTGCGGGGCTCTGTCCCATCTACAAGTGAGTGAGGTCGGAGCCTTGACTGGCTACTGAGCAGGAGAGAGCAGCGGGGTGACCTCCTAAGAGTGAGGGAGGACTGAGTGGTGACCTGGAGAAGCGGGCATTTGGGAAGCAGGTCCTAGGTGAGCTCAAGAAGGGCAGAGGGTGGGGGTAGGGGTGATCGATGAGTGGGCACTTCGGTGGGCAGCACAGGGAAAGTCACAATGCTCTACACTTCAGTCTGCCACCCCAATATCACTCTCGCTTTGCACATGGGGAAATTAAGACCAAGAAGGGAAAATTGCACGATAAAGCCACTCAGAGAGTAGGTGACCAGATTGAATGTTCCAGGCCATTCCCAGGGGTAGGGCTGAACACTAACATCTTCTCCTTTCCCCCTGCTCGGTGGACCCAGGCCCCCAGAAACCCGGCCTGCTGCCTGGAACCGGACGGTGAGGGCATGCTGCCCAGGCTGGGGGGGCCCCCACTGCACCCTGGGTAAGCACCTGGGATTAGCCCAGATCCAGGGTTTCCTGGAGGTGGCAGGCTGCCCGGGGAGGGAAGCTGCTGGGTCCAGGCTGACTGTCCAGGTCTGCCCCATTCTCTCTCTCCCCAACACAGCCCTTGCAGAAGCCAGCCCTGAGGGCCACTGCTTTGCCACATGGCTGTGTCAACCACGGGCAGGCTCAGCTAATGCTTCTGCTGCAAGCCTGAAGGAGTGCTGTGCTCAGCCTTGGGGACACAGCTGGCGGGATGGCCACTCCCAGGCCTGCCACAGCTGCTCCAGCCACCAACTCCCAGGTGGGTCCACAGACCCAGCCTGAGGGACAGGTGCAGCTCCGGCCATCACCTGTTACCCGCACAGGCGCTCCCACTTAGAATTGTTGAGCTCTGGGCCTCTCTGTGGGGCCCATGCCCACTCCCCTCTCCTCTCAGGTGAGTCCCCTCCACCCCCCCCACCAGACTGGCCGTGCACTCTCTGCTAGCCTGGCATCCTCACCCTCCACCCTCCTTCCCACATTCAGAAGCTCATGGTTGGTGTTTCCCCCAGGAAACACACCCTCTCCAGCCCTCCTGCAGCCCCTGGCAGGGGCCGTGGCCCAGCTCTTGAGCCAGCGCCAGCGTCTCTCGGCCACCTGCTCCACCTGGTCTGGCTTCCACTATCGCACCTTTGACGGACGCCACTACCACTTCCTGGGCCGCTGCACCTACCTGCTGGCTGGCGCAGCTGATTCCACCTGGGCTGTCTACCTAGAGCCCAGGGGGCATTGCCCCCCGGATGGGCACTGTCAGTTGGTGAGGAGGGAGATGGGGACAGACCCAGGGAGGGAGCTGGACGCAGGAGGAGGAGAGCCGCTGATCACTCTGTGTCTCCCCCAAGGCCCGGGTGGTGATGGGACCAGAGGAGGTGCTGATCCAGGGTGGAAATGTCTCTGTGAATGGGCAGCTGGTACCTGAGGGCGAGTCTTGGCTGCTCCCCGGTAAGGGAACTGTGGGCAGCAGGAGATGGCCCAGGGCCCCATTTGCTCCTCTGGGAAAGTCCGCCTGCCCCCGGGGGGGGGGGGCAGAGGGCAGCAGAAGTTGGCGCAGTTGAGTGGAAGCCTGCAGCCTCCCCTACCCCTACTGCTGTTGGGAGGCAGCATTTGGAAATGAGGGAGTCCACTGAGGCACCAGGAGGTCATGAACCTTATCCTCCACCCCTGTAACCCACCCCCACTAACCTCCTCACAGTGTGACTTGGGGCAAGTCCCTCTGGTCAAACTCTCTGAGCCTCAGTTTCCCCACCTGCCTGCCTCCTGGAGTGCTGGGAGGAAAGTCTTTTGTGCTACTAGACAGGACACTCATATCAGAATTTTGTCTTGCTTGGGGTCCTTGGAGTGAGGGGTCGGGTTTCATGGGCACATGCATGTGCACGCATGCGTGCGCGTGGTGCACTGTGTTTTATGGTTTACCCTCAAGAGAGCGTCCAAAGCATTCACGAACTTCTCAAAGAGGTTCTGTGATGGGAAACCAATCACTTTAAAGGGTATAAAGTGCAGAGCTCTCTAGAATAGTGAAAAGTCCTTTCCTTCTTTCCTCAGGCAGTCTAAACTCTGGTGTGACAATGGGAAGGGAGGGGAGTGACTCTGTCTTCCTTGCCCAGGGCTGAGCCTGCAGTGGCAAGGGGACTGGCTGGTGCTGTCGGGGGGCCTGGGGGTCGTTGTGAGGCTGGACAGGTCCAGTTCTGTCTCTATTTCCGTGGACCATGAGCTCCAGGGACAGACTCAAGGCCTCTGTGGGGTCTACAACGACCAGCCTGAGGGTAAGTGGGGTGAGACTTGGTTGCTGCTGTAGGAGGGGAGACAGGGGACCCCCGACACAGCACTTCTGCCTTGCCCTTCCCCAGATGACTTCTTGGAGCCAGGGAGGGGACTGGCTGGGTTAGCTGCCACCTTTGGGAATTCCTGGAGGCTCCCAGACTCAGAGGTGAGACTACAGTGCTGGGTTCCCTCACTCCCTGCCTGCCCACCTTGCTTCTCTGACACCTCTAAGCCTCTGTTCTGTGTCTGTCATCAACTGATGGAGAGGGGGCAGGCTCAGGGTCCCAGAGGAGCACAGTGTGAGGTGCTGCCCAGAGACCCTACTGCCTGCATGAAGTAACCATCCAGGAGATGCACTCACGGACCTGGTCACTAACAAGCTTTGGTAAACTAGGTAGTTATCTAACTTCCTGCCTGTGGGTAGAGTTACTCTGGCTCCCCTCTCCCCCAGCACACCCACCTGGGCTTGTCTCTTCGCTGCCTTCTGCAGTCCCAGGATGCCTGGGCTGGTGGCCCTGACAGCTGGGCCTTGAAGAAGCTATGAGGGCAATAGCCAGTTTCCTGATGTCCTGGTTAACGTCCCTCATCCTGGCCCCTTGGCTTTACTCCAACTATCCCCAGCCTGGGTGTCCAGATGCAGTGGAGGCAGCCCAGGGCTGTGAGGACCCCCTGAGGAGCCCAGAGGCAGGCATGGAGGCTGGCCAGCTTCGGGCTGAAGCCCAGGATGTGTGCCACCAGCTGCTGGACGGTCCATTCAGGGAATGCCATGCCCAGGTATGGGTCGGGGTGGAGGTGGGATGAGACACTGCAGGGATGGGAAGGGGGAGTGTTGGGGAGGTGTCAGTGGGGCACCTGGTCCTGCCACTAAATTGCTCAGGGCCATCGGTCAAGGCACCCCCTCTCTGTCCTCGATTTTATCTCTGGGAAATGAGATGGCTCCTGTATATGCTCTCTAAGGCCCCTTTCAGAGTTCATCCCTTTGATTATAAACCAGGGTGTTTCCGAAGCTAGGGAAAGGAGGCGCTGGTGAGTATTGGAAAAGGCTGGCTGGCTGAGGGGCTGTCCTGTCTCCGCAGATCCCCCCAGCTGAGTACCACGAGGCCTGCCTCTTTGCCTACTGTGCTGGGGCCCCAGCGGGCAGTGGGCGAGAGGAGCGGCTGGAGGCCGTGTGCGCCACCGTGGCCAGCTACGCCCAGGACTGTGCGGCGCGGCGTGTCCGCGTGCGCTGGAGGAAGCCCGGCTTCTGCGGTAGGGCTCCTGCCTGTCCTTCTCTGCACAGCTTCTAGCCTCCCCTCCCCGTGGAACTGGGAACTGATGGAGGAGGCCCTCGTGTGGCTCCTGTTTCCAGGGGGGTCCGCCACCCGCTGAGAGCCCTCTCTCAGGGGTGAGGGGAGGGGTGCCCCGGCCTCCCGGCTCTTCAGGGGCCGCGGGGTCTGGCTAGAGGAGAAAGCTTCTCGGGCCTCACAGCCACCCCTGTGCCCGCAGAGCGCCTGTGCCCGGGCGGCCAGCTGTACTCGGACTGCGCCTCGGCCTGCCCGCCCAGCTGTTCGGCAGTGGGCGAGGGAGGCGAGGTGTACTGCGGGGAACAGTGCGTGAGCGGCTGTGAGTGCCCGCCCGGCCTCTTCTGGGACGGCGCCCTGTGTGTGCCGGCGGCGCGCTGCCCCTGCTACCACCGACGCCGGCGCTATGACCCCGGCGACACCGTGCACCAGCTGTGCAACCCGTGGTGGGTCTGCTGGCCTCGCTGGCCCTTTCGCTGGGGTTGGGGGCCACCTGGTCCCCTCTGATCCCTCCTTTATGCTACGTCCTCAACCTGCCTCCCTTCTGGGGCCTCCCTAACGAGTGACCTGTGGCCTCTTGTGGCATAATTGACGGCCCCGCTTAAAAACCGACTCGGTGACCTCCATTAGCTGACCTCCAGCCCTAACGGGGAGAAGGGAGCCGGGGGAGGGAGGGACCGGAGTGTTGCGGGGTGGGAGGGCGTGTCCAGCTCGGTCCCCGCCATGGGGCCGATCCAGAGCGCGACCTCACACCCCTTGCACCCACAGCGTGTGCCAGAACGGCCGCTGGCTCTGCGCGCAGGCGCCGTGCCCCGCCGAGTGCGCGGTGGGCGGGGACGGGCATTACCTCACCTTCGATGGGCGGAGCTTCTCCTTCCGCGGAAGCCCAGGTTGCCGCTCCAGCCTGGTGCAGGTGTGCAGAAGACCAACTCCGGGAGCGGGGCGCGTCTTGCCAGAGCAGGGGCCCTCGTAAGGATGCTGTGGGGCAGAGGTGACTGAGGAAACCACTAAATGAATAAACAAAACAGACACATTCGTCCAAGGAAAAGCTGAGAGAGAACGGATTCTGGAGGAAAGATGGCAGCCGCAGACCTCCAAGCCTCCCTTTGGGTTCTCGCCTCCCCCTTAGCTTCCTGTGAAAGTCCCAATGTCATCGCCACCCCAGCTCAGGGGCACAAAACAAAACCCATCCTTTCTCACAGACGGGACAGCTGGGCTTGTCACACGCTACTTCCTGATAAACAATCCCAGGGGAAATAAGGATCCTGCTTCCTCCCCAGCTCTCCTTCCCCCAATAAATTTAGGTGACTTCCCAAGTTCAGGCCACCTTCTTACACACATAGACACAAACAGGCGCTCGGATACGACACGCTCATACGTGTGCTGATAGATTTAGCGCGTGCGTGTGTGTGCACGCACACAAACACACACACACACACACAGGAACATACATACCCACAGAGAGGAGAGAGAGGAGACCTGTTGCCCGAACATGCACACACACACCTCCACATGCACACACACACACATTCACACATTCACACATTCACACATGCCAGCGTTTGGCAAGGGTTAAGTCCCTTACCTCACAAAGTCTGGCTGGATGGGAGGTGGTCAGCACACATGCTGGATGGGAGCCGCTTCCAGGTGTGTGCTGTAGGTGTTCAGTAGAACAGGAGAAGGTGCAGAACAGTCCCCGTTCTTGGGGTCTGCCCCAGCCCACCACATTTCTCACACTCTGCCCCAGGACTTTGCGAAGAAGCAGCTGTTGATCATCCTGGAGCACGGGGACTGCGAGTCTGGGAGCTGCCTCCATGCCATCTCTGTCTCCCTGGGGGACACCCGCATCCAGCTCAGAGACTCAGGTAGCCTCAGCTCTCAGAGTACCTACCTACCAGGCCTTCTGCTCCTGGCAACGCTCAAAAGTGTGGCTCAGGCCCCAGTGGCCTCCTGTCACCCCTCCTCTCCTTGCAGACTTGGGCTCTGCCCAGCGTCTTCCATCCACACTGCCCTATTTCTGAGCCCCAAATCTCCTGCCAGACTCCCGTAACCAAACTCACTGCCTCAACTTCCCCTGAACTCTCTCATCTCTGAACCAGACATACAGTCCTGTGGAAATTTTCCAAGACATCTTCTGCCCTATCCGTGGTGGGGTGGGGCTGGGGGGAGTACAGTTCATATCGTTCTGAGGGATCCGAAAGGCCTCATGGCATAACCAGGCCAGGCAGGGCCCTCCCAGCTCTGGATCGCCAGGGCCCCATCCCTCCATGTCTCTTCCCCTGCGTCTTCTCCTGGCTGTCTCTGCCCAGCTCCTCCAGCATACTGACCCCAAAGGCAAAGGCAGAGTGGGTGCTAAAGGTCCGATGGGGGTGCTCAAGTGGGATGAGTGACCTTCTGGGGGTCACTCCAGTTCCCTTGGCTCAGGGTGGGCAGCCGACGGTGACTCAGGCCCTCCCACCTCCCACCCTAGGTCCTTCCTCTTCTCACCGCTCCATCCTGCAATGTGCCCTCCCTCCCCCTCATCAGCCCAGCCCAGCCCTTTAGGGGTGGCCCCCTCACAGGCCCCCTATTCCAGGAGCAGTACTGGTTGACGGGCAGGATGTGGTTTTGCCCTGGAGTGGTGCCCAGGGCCTCAGCATCTCCCGGGCCTCTTCCACCTTCCTGCTGCTGCGCTGGCCTGGGGCCCGTGTCCTCTGGGGAGTGTTCGATCCTGCAGCCTACATCACCCTGGACCCCCCCTATGCCCACCAGGTGTGTGGGGGATTTGGGGGAGTTGCTGGGTGAGGCCACAGTGGTCCTGGATTTGACTGTTTCATGCCCTGTGGCCCAGGTGCAGGGTCTGTGTGGCACCTTCACCTGGAACCAGCAGGATGACTTTCTGACACCTGCTGGTGACGTGGAGACCAGTATTGCTGCCTTTGCTAGCAAGTTCCAGGTGGCAGGCAAGGGAAGGTGCCTCTTGGAGGACAGCACCCCACTCTCCCCCTGCAGCACCCACTCTCAGCGCCACATTTTTGCAGAGGCTACTTGTGCCATCCTGCACGGCCCAGACTTCCAGGTAGCTGGGTTTGGGGCGCTCCTCCTGTTTGCACCTGTAGGATGCAATACCTGTCCTGCCCTCCTTCTAGGCTGCTAGGAGGGCCCTGCTCCCTGCCATGGCGGGGCTGCTGAGCACCGGGATGTGGCAGTGGGGACCAGAGAAGATAGGGAACCCATGGGGGAGGAGCTGACCCATTTCCTCATCTCCCTCTAAGGAGTGCCACGGGCTGGTGGAGAGGGAGCCGTTCCACTTGCGCTGCCTAGCGGCTGTGTGTGGCTGTGCCCCCGGCAGGGACTGCCTGTGTCCCGTGCTTGCTGCCTATGCTCGGCACTGTGCCCAGGAGGGTGCCCTGCTTTCCTGGAGAAACCAGACGCTCTGCCGTGAGTCTGCTCAGCTGGCCAGCCCCACCCCCAGGCTCCTTCTCCCAGCACTTTCTAGGAGTGGTTTAATGAGATCCCAGATCTTTACAGCAGAGGAGGGTCCTCAGAAGGACCTTGGCAGATTGCTGGGTTTGCCTCCTTTCAGAGACATGAGGGGTATGGCGTCCAGAGGGGTTGGCAGAGCAGCAGTGCCTATGCCTCTGACCTGCATGCATCTCTCTGCCCAGCTGTCCTGTGTCCTGGTGGTCAGGAGTACCAGGAGTGTGCCCCAGCTTGTGGTCAGAACTGCGGGGAGCCGGAACACTGTGCGGAGCTAGGTGGCTGTGTGGCCGGTTGTAACTGCCCCTTGGGACTGCTGTGGGACCCCGAGGGCCAGTGTGTGCCTCCCAGCTTGTGCTCTTGCCAGCTTGGGGCCCAACGCTATGCCCCTGGCAGTGCCATCCTGAAAGACTGCAACCGCTGGTGAGAGCAGAAACCTCTAGGGGGGAGGAAAAGAGCTTGGGGCTGGGGAGGTGAAGCTTAGAGGAAAGGAATGGGGAACGTAGCCCCGTGGGTTCCAGGCAGACAGCATGTACGTGGGATTACAGATCACCGATAACTTCCCCTCTGTGGTGGAGCACTTTAGGCCCTATAAAGCACTTTCATTACATTATTACCTCATTTAATCTTACTGAATTCTTAAAATAACGGTTAAGTAGGAGGTGGAAGAATTGTTCCCACTTTGAAAATGAGGAAACTGAGACTCAAATAAGCTAAATGGCTTGCAGAATCAAGCAGCTTGTTAATGGTGAAGGACTAGAACCTAGATCTCTGAATTCCAGTTGAGGGTGGTCCAGAGGCATTTCCAAGGGTTAGGAAGTAAAGGCAAGTGAAGACCTATGGAGGCTGCGCCAGGGTCCAGGGCTTGGTGTGGGTGAGACTTCAGTGAAATCGCGTGCTGGGTATGGGGTTATTCAATATCTCTGCCCCGCCCTAGAGCCCAGACAATGGCCTCATTGGAGCTGGAGCAGGAGAGGGTGGTAGTGTCTACCCCAGGTATGGCTGGGTGCTGGGAACAGCTCCACTTCCTGTGCTTGTAACACCCGGGGTTGGGAGTGAGATGCTTGGGTCTCCAGCATCAGAGCTGGGTTCTCCCTCAACGTTAGCGGCTCTGGGCCCTTGGGATAGTGAGGCCTTCCCAGGTCAGATCAGGGGCTTGGAAGTGAGTCCCCGTTTGGACCTGGCCCTTACCTCCCTCCCAACCTCCGGCAGTGTCTGCCAGGAGAGGGGCCTCTGGAATTGCACTGCTCATGGCTGTGCCCCTCCATGGGCATTCTGCCCTGGTGAGCTTGTCTATGCCCCCGGTGCCTGCCTCCTCACCTGTGACAGTCCTGGTGCCAACCACTCCTGCCCCCCAGGCAGTGTGGGAGAATGTGTCTGTCCCCCAGGCACCGTGCTGCTGGTAAGTCCAGGAGGGGGCTGCGTGGGGGCACTGAGGGGCCTGCCCTAACCAGCACGCTGCCCTGCTCCCGGCTGTCTGAAACCGTTGGGAGGGGGTGGGCATCAGGCAGTCCTCCAAGGAGCCCCTCTGTCCCCGGCCTCTGCCCAGGACAAGCGCTGTGTGCCTCCTGAGCTGTGTCCCTGCCGTCACAGTGGGCAGTGGTACCCACCCAATGCCACAATCCAGGAGGACTGCAACACCTGGTATGCCCAGCTCTGTGAATTAGTGACCCCTGGCGTGGGCTGGGGTGATGGATGGGGGTGTGATATCCAGACTGGCCTGCACAGTGGGAGCCCCCAGTATCCCTCCAAGCTGAGGGTCTGTCTAGAGTTGCTTGGAATCTGGATCAGCTGGCACCCCCAGATACAGCTCCAAGTCCCTGTCTTTGTGACTCTGTTTCCCTCTTCCCACTGCCCACAGCGTGTGCCAGGGCCAGCAGTGGCACTGCACAGGCCAGCGGTGCGATGGACGGTGCCAGGCATCAGGTGCCCCCCACTATGTGACATTTGATGGGCTAGCCCTCACCTTCCCTGGGGCCTGCGAGTATCTGCTGGTGCAGGAGGCCAGCGGCCGGTTCACAGTCTCGGCCCAGAACCTGCCCTGCGGGGCCAGCGGCCTCACCTGCACGAAGGCGCTGACCGTGCGACTGCAGGGCACCGTTGTGCACATGCTCAGAGGTGGCTGTAACACTGAAGGGTGACATTGCCAGGGCGGGGCACCGCAGGTGGCAGCACAGCTCCACATGGGTAGCAGAGGCCCTGGGACCCCTGTGTCTCCCCACTGCTAACCGTCAGTGCAGGGGGGCTGGTGCCCCTTCTCCTTGACTGGGAATCATAATTCTGGAAGACTCCATGAAATTAAGGCCCAGAGATGTCTAATGACTTGCCCCAGGTCAGAGAGCTAGAGAAGCAAAGGAAGGGATGGAGGGGAGGCCGGGGGACCTCATGCGGATCTTGGAGCCCCTTTACCCCAAGGCTGAGCCTGAATGTCTCTCGTCCTCCACAGGCCGGGCAGTGACAGTGAATGGGGTGAGTGTAACGCCCCCCAGGGTCTACACGGGCCCCGGGCTGAGCCTGCGCCGAGCTGGCCTCTTTCTGCTGCTCACCACCCGCCTGGGCCTCACCCTGCTCTGGGATGGAGGTCAGCTCCCCACCCTTAGCCCTCTGACCCATGCCCCGAAGCTCCCCTCGAACTCTTCCTCCTCTGAACATGTGGTCAGAGTCTCCACATTGTTTCCACAATTATGTTTTTCTTCATTATCAAAGTAATACCTCCTCAGCAAAGAAACATTTTAAAAATACCAAGTTTTAGAGAGAAAATATAAAAATAAATCTAACATCTCACTACTGGAACCCAAGCAGTTGGCGATTTAGAAATAACTGTTACTGAGAAATTGAAGGAAATCAAAATAACCCCCCACCCCCCTTGCGTGGGAGAAAGTCACCTGGTCGGCACAGCAGGGCTGCCCTCGGAGCCGCCAGCCCCTGAGGCTTCTGGGGCTGGCGGTTGTCATGGTCCGTCCTGGAGCCTGGAGTCCAGCCTGCTGGGGAATTTCCCTACCCGCTGACCTGGGTTTGGTTAGGAAAGTAGGCTCCCACTTCTTGTCCTTAGCCCCTAGACGTAGGTCATTTCTAGCACTGCCAATCATCCTCCCCAAAAGAGGGCGCCAGCGCCCCTAATGGGAGGAGGTGCCTCCGCAGGGTGGTCCTGCAAGCCCACATAATACATGTCTTGGTCTTCTCTCCCCCAACCTCCCGACCACAGAAGGCCTGTGGGGTCATTTCTCCACAATTCTGCCCCTTGCTGCCCTCCCTGTCCAGGCACTCGGGTCCTGGTGCAGCTGTCCCCCCAGTTCCGTGGCCAGGTGGCTGGGCTGTGTGGAGACTTTGATGGAGATGCCAGTAATGACCTCCGGAGCCGCCAGGGAGTCCTGGAGCCCACAGCTGAACTGGCTGCCCACTCCTGGCGCCTCAATCCTCTCTGCCCAGAGCCAGGGGACCTGCTGCACCCCTGCACAGTGAGGACGGGGAGGAAAGGGGAAAGGGAGGAGGAGGCAGCTGCAGAAACCTGGGAGGCTGGGTGCTGCGGAGGGGTCTGGCTGGTCCATGGTGCTCTGCCTGCAGGTGAATGCCCACCGGGCCGGCTGGGCCCGTGCCCGCTGCGGGGTGATGCTGCAGCCGCTCTTTGCCCGGTGCCATGCGGAGGTGCCCCCACAGCGGCACTACGAGTGGTGTGTGTATGACACCTGCGGGTGAGAGGGGCAGGCCTGGGGACGGGGGTGGGCGTGGGTGCGTGGGGGTGGGAGGGGGTGCTGGGGCTGAATGCTCCCTCCTGCAGCTGTGATTCAGGGGGTGACTGTGAGTGTCTCTGCTCGGCCATCGCCACCTACGCAGACGAGTGTGCCCGGCATGGAGTTCATGTGCGCTGGCGCAGCCAGGAACTCTGCCGTAAGTGTGCCCTGCCCTTGGTCCCTGGTATCCAATCCCGCCACTCGCTTGGCTCCTTCGAGGATACTTCCCCTGGCCCAAGAGCCAGCCATTCATCCATTCAAGGGCAGATATGTCTGGAGTGCTTACTGTGTGCCACTCTCCTACATGAACCCAACACCCTGATGTTGCTGCCCTGTGTAACTTGCATGTTGCAGATAGCCTTAGGAGGGGCTCAGCAAGTGTCTACAACCTCCCACCCCTGCCCCGGGCCCTCCATGGATGTCACCTTGGGCTGGCTCACTTGCTACAGTTGCTTCCTTGTGCCCTTCATCTCAGTGATTCAAGCCTCTCATCTCTCCATCCAGCTCTGCAGTGTGAAGGGGGCCAGGTGTACGAGGCCTGTGGGCCCACGTGTCCCCCCTCCTGCCATGACCATGGTTCGGAGCCTGGGTGGCACTGCCAGGCCATTGCCTGTGTGGAGGGCTGTTTCTGCCCTGAGGGGACTCTGCTGCACGGTGCGTAGGTTCAGAGTGGGCAGAGGAGACGGCGCACTGGGTTGGGGAAGGGGCCACAAGGCCAGGGTGGCAGGGCTTTTGCCAGAGCCCTGCCTTCTGTGATCTCAGGTGGAGTCTGCTTGGAGCCGGCTTCCTGCCCTTGTGAGTTGGGGGACAGTTTCTTCCCGCCAGGGACTGTGCTGCAGAAGGACTGTGGGAACTGGTGAGTGGGGACCTCGGAAAAAGCCCGGTACCCTGGGCTGGCTGAGCCTGGTGTTGCAGCTGATCTCAGAACACTGTGTCCTCAGCACCTGCCAGGACAGTCAGTGGCTTTGTGGGGATGATGGTACCCACTGTGAGGAGCTGGTGCCTGGCTGTGCGGAGGGAGAGGCCCCGTGCCAGGAGAGTGGGCACTGTGTGCCCTCGGGGTGGCTTTGTGACAACCAGGACGACTGTGGCGACGGCTCAGATGAGGAGGGTGAGTGTCCTGGCCGGCATGTGGCCAAGGCTGAGTGGTGGGTCAGTCCTCATACATGTAACTGAAGCTCATGTCTGAGGGCGGTTTCCTAAACTGCTGTTCCCCTTGCCAGCAGCTATGACTTGTTGGCAAGGGTGTTCTGGTCTTTCTGGGGTCAGGCGCTTCTCTGGGAATCTTTGTCAGCGTCCTGAGCCCACCTGCTCTCCCCACACCAGGCTGTGCCACCCCAGGCTGCACGGAGGGACAGATGTCTTGTGGCTCTGGCCACTGCCTGCCCCTGGCCCTACGCTGCGATGGGCAGGACGACTGTGAAGATGGGACAGATGAGCAGGGCTGCCCCTGCCCCCAGGGCTCACTGGCCTGTGCTAACGGGCACTGCCTTACCCCCGCCCTGCTCTGTGATGGGCACCCCGATTGTCCAGATGCTGCCGATGAGGAGTCCTGTCTGGGTAGGTGTTCCCCGCCCTGGACTCCAGCCCACCAGGCACCCCTTCTCTGCTGGCCTCCCTTCCTTCACCAATTCAGGTTCCTGCTGAGAGGCAGGCGCCTGTGGGTGTGTGAGTGAGGGCACCCTGCACAGTGAGGAGGAGGGGCGGTGCCCCAGCAGCAGTGCCTTTCTCTGGCTCCAGGGCAAGTGAACTGTACCCCTCTGGAGGTGTCCTGTGTCGACGGTACCTGCGTGGGGGCCATCCAGCTGTGTGATGGAGTCTGGGACTGCCCTGATGGAGCCGACGAGGGGCCTGGGCACTGCTCCCTCCCCTCTCTGCCCACTCCCCCTGCTGGTACCTTGCCCGCCCTTTCTGTGTCCCAGGAGACTGTACCGACTTCCCTGGCCAGTGCCACCCCTGGTGAGTCTCCTGGACGAAAAGGGGCAAGAAAGCTGGTGTCTGGAGGCCTGGGAGGGAGGGGACAGCGTCTCAGAGGGAAGCCTTGGGGCAGGTGCTGGGGGTGGTGGCGGGAAGGACCAGAGCATAGACCCAGCCTCGTGGAGACACGGAAATAAAGGAAGTGAAGAACATTTTAGGGAGACAGAAAAAGCCCCAGCCTTATTCCCTGAAGTTCAAGGCCCCCTCTAAACTGAGAGGCGTCTAATAGGAATTCTTGGATGAGGGGAAAGCTTCTGGAAAACCAACAGGGCAGCCGAACGCGGGAGCGAGCTGGACTTGGGGAGGGGCGGAAGGTGGGGAGAGAGCAGGGCTCGGGGAGGGGGCGGGAAGGGTGTGGGAGGGGGGCGGACTCGGCGGCGGTGGAAGGGCCCGGCCAGCCGGGAGCCCAGTCCGCCCCGCCGGGGCTCTAGCGTGGGTGCCCCCGCAGCGCCGCCCTGCGGCCCCTTGGACTTCGCGTGCGGCAGCGGCGAGTGCGCCCCGCGGGGCTGGCGCTGCGACCGCGAGGAGGACTGCGCCGACGGCAGCGACGAGCGCGGCTGCGGCTGGCCCTGCGCGCCGCACCTCGCGCCCTGCGCCCGCGGCCCGCTCTGCGTGGCCCCCGCGCAGCTGTGCGACGGCGTCCCGCACTGCCCCGACGGCTCGGACGAGGACCCCGGCGCCTGCGGTGAGAGCCGGGCTCCCTCTCTTCCCACCCCGACCCGGCGGGCCTTCACCCCGGCGGCTCCGGCTGGCGCGCCGGCTGGAGTGACTTAGGTCTGGGGGCATCCGAGTCTGAGCGAGCTTTGTGCTCCTTGGACCTTTTCCATGAAACTCTTTGAAAACTTTTGCCCGCCCCCCCAGCCCTGGGGAGAGAAGAAAGGGCTTTTGTCTTTGCCCACATTTGGGCAGGAGGGCTAGGAGGATGGGCAGTGAGCGACTCTGCGGTTTGGGGGTGGGGGGAGTGGCTGCTTGGAGGCCCCCCCAGCTTCACCCCACCAGACCGGGGGGTTCCCTGGGGGCAAGTCAGCCCTTCGAGTCCTGGCCAAACGGGGCAGAAGGTAGGAGGGTGTCCACAGGCCCCAGTGGCCTGCCCCTCCGGGACCCCTCCCAGAGGGGTCTTTGAGCCAGACTGGCTCCCTCTGGGCTCTGCCTCCTCTCCTGCTCCCCCCATGCCTTTGGCTGCGCTGCTCTCCTCTGCAGGGAGGGGGCGGGAGGGGCAGGAGGGGCAGGAGCCCATCAGGACACTTTCCCCACTTCGCGGGCTCCACCCAGCTGCCCACATGCGGCAGCCCCTTCCCCTGTGGTTTGGCTCCCCAGCTGTACCTGAACCCTGAGCGGCTCTGCAACGGGATCCCCGACTGTCCCCAGGGCGAGGATGAGCTGGGCTGTGGTGGGCACATCATTCCCCCGATGGAGGCCAAGGCTGGCAGGGGCCCGGAAGATGGCAGTCCCTCCCACCTAATTGTTTTCTCTCCTCTTCCCCTCAGAGGGGCTGTCAGCCTCAGGAGGCCCCAACGAGACAGGAGCTCCCTGCCCAGAATACACCTGCCCGGATGGCCTCTGCATCGATTTCCAGCTGGTGAGGGTGGGGAGCGGCGGTGGGGGGTGCTGGACACAGAGCCATTGTGCCCGAAAAGTTAAAGGAACCCTGACCTCACCCCGTCTCCAGGTGTGTGACGGGCAGCGCCACTGTGAATTGGCTGGGGAGGCAGGGCCCTCCCCGGAAGAGCAGGGCTGTGGAACCTGGGGCCCTTGGAGCCCATGGGAGCCGTGCAGCCAGACGTGTGGGCCCGGGGTGCAGGGCAGGAGCCGCCACTGCTCCCCTCCCAGTCTCCCGGTGCTGCAGCACTGCCCTGGCCCCGAGCACCAGACTCAGGCCTGCTTCACGGCCGCCTGCCCAGGTGAGGGGCCTGGGGCACCCAGGAGGGCCAGTTGGGTGGGTGGAGCCTGGAGAGAGCAGGGGAGAGGGAGGCACTGGGTCCCAGCCCAGTCTCATGGTCCCCATCACCGCCTGCCTGGCCCTTCCTCCTCACAGTGGACGGTGAATGGACCTCCTGGTCTCCCTGGTCCCCATGCTCGGAGCCATGCAGGGGCACCACGACCCGGCAGCGGCAGTGCCACCCACCCCAGAACGGGGGCCGGGCCTGCGCCATGTTGCCCAGGGACCCTCACGGCACCCACCAGACCAGTGAGTGGAAGGGAGGAGGACATGGTGGAGGGAGCATGGAGGGGCTGCCTGCAGGGGACCCACCCTCCAGGACCTCCAGCTGGACTTTCTTTCAGGGCCCTGCTCTCAGGATGGCTGCCCCAATGTCACTTGTTCCGGGGAACTGGTGTTCCATCCCTGTGCCCCCTGCCCTTTGACTTGCGATGACATTTCTGGTCAGGCCGTGTGCCCCCGTGACCCGCCCTGCAGCAGCCCGGGTAAGGGGGCTCTGGATGTGGGGTATGGTGGGCCTGAGTGCTGCGGCCTGGCTTTCTGCAGATAAGCCTCACCCTGGGCCTTCTCTAGGCTGCTGGTGCCCCACAGGCCAGGTGCTGAACCACGAGGGGCAGTGTGTGTGGCCCCGGCAGTGCCCCTGCCTGGTGGACGGCACGCGCTACCGGCCTGGACAGCGCATCAAGGCCGACTGCCAGCTCTGTATCTGCCAAGATGGGCAGCCCCGGCGCTGCCGGCCCCATCCAGACTGTGCAGGTGAGGCCTTGCCCTGGGCCCTTCCTGAGGGGGTCTCTGGTCTCCTCCCAGACCTCCCAGCTGGGCACCCACCCCTCTCTTCCACCTCTGACTCTTGGCCGTCTCTCAGTGAACTGTGGCTGGTCCTCCTGGTCCCCCTGGGCTGAGTGCCTGGGCCCCTGTGGGAGCCAGAGCATCCAGTGGTCCTTCCGGAGCCCCAATAACCCCCGCCTCTCTGGCAGAGGTCGCCAATGCCGGGGCATCCACCGCAAGGCCCGCAGGTACGTGCACCAACTCTCCCTCCCCACTAACCTCCAGGGACCTGCAGGGACCTTGACCTCCCCTCCAGCTCCCACTCGGGAAGCCGGCTGTATGCCCTTATTCAAGGTGCTTCCATGAGCACCACGGACCCCAAATGAGGACTCCCCACTCTGTGCCCCTATTAGTCTAAACACCAGGACTCCCAGAACATCGTTGGGGACCCCTGGCCGTCTCCTGCATCAGTTCTGTGTCCTGTAGGTCCAAAAGGAGGATGTAGGGAGCCCACAAATCCAGGGGTGGGTGTGGGTCCTCTGGTTTGTACCCCGTGCCTCTAGAGGTACCTGGGGTGCAGCTCGTAGTGGGAGTAGCCATATCTGCCTGCCCAGCCCTGTCTGGGACCAGCTCCACTGGCCAGGGGTCCTGGCACAAATTGATTCCACATCCCTCTTTTGGGCCACTTGCAGTTTCTCGGGTTCAGGGGTGGAATCAGGGTGACAGGGTAACCAAGTGTCCCCGTTGGCCCAAGACTTTGTAGGTTTTATCACTGAAGGTCCCAAGTCCTGGGGAACCCCTCACTCCAGGGAAACTGGGATGGGTTGGTCGCCTAGGTGAGTCCGCTTACCAGGTGAGGGGCGGACCTCCATCCCCAGGTGCCAGACAGCGCCGTGTGAGGGCTGTGAGCAGCATGGCCAGGTCCACAGTGCGGGGGAGCGCTGGCGCGGGGGCCCCTGCAGGGTCTGCCAGTGTCTGCACAACGGCACGGCACGATGCTCCCCCTACTGCCCACTGGGCAGCTGCCCCCAGGTGAGGGGGCGTGGGCGCCTGGGGGCAGGGCAGCAGGGCTCGGTGTGTAGAGGCCAGGACTGTGGGTGGCTGGTGGAGTGGGTCAGAGGCAGACAGGTGGCCAGTTCAGCATGTCTAGCCTGACTTTTGTGCCCGCAGGACTGGGTTCTGGTGGAGGGGACGGGAGAGCCCTGTTGTGGCTGTGTCCTGCCTGGTGAGTGGGTCTGGGGCTGGCGGGGGAGCTCCAAGAGGAGGAGGGTGGGGAGGACTCGGAGCCAGAGGTGGCAGCACCGAGTCAGGGGGCATTGGCTACCCCAGCCTCAGGTCCTGGATGCCAGGGAAGGAAGGGTAAAGGGCGGTGTGGGGGGCTTGTCTCTGCTCTCCTAAGGCCAGGCCTCAATCTCTGCCCTCCTCCTCTGTCCTTTACGGGTTTTTGCCTCCCCCACGAGGCCACCTTTGAGGGCAGTTTCTTCTCTTTCATTCTGCTGGGCTGGATCTGCTTCCTTCCCTGTTCCTCTAAGAGCAAACAAAACAAAGCTGGATTTTTCAAGAGCATCTTTGCTTGGAAACTCAGTTATAAATAAAAAAATAAAACAGGAAATTAGAAAGGCTCAAAATGGATACACTTTTGGGTCCAGATTCCATATCCTGAAAGGGCACTGACAGGTTACTGAGGTTAGGAGAGACCAGCACACACGGTTGTGCAGGTGGTTCACTGCATGAGTTATGTGGTGGCAGGTGTAGACCCTCTAGGCTGGAGGGCTGCTTCCATCAGAGGTGCCCTTTCCTAGTGCCCACCAAGGTGCCCTATTAGTGACAGCAGCCCTGGATTGGGAACTGCAGCTGCTTGGTCCTGGCCCTGAAGTGGCTTTGGACTGGTAGTTTTATTCTATGTTCTCGAAATATTCAGTGGAAGTGAAAACTCCTAGCTCACACCAGGGGAAGGAGGATGGGCCTTTCTCAGCTTGGTGGGGAGGGGGCTGTGCCCAGAGCTCCTAGGAATCATGGGAGAAGAAGTGCTCCAAGAAGCAGAGAGAGGTCTGTGTGCTGGGCCAGGGGCTGGTGGGAGCCCGAGTCACTTCACACAGGAGAGAACAAGACGGTCCACCCCATGGCCACTCCTGCCCCCGCTCCAGCCCCTAGTCCCCAGATCGGACTCCCTCTGATCACCTACGTTCCACCTCCCCCCGGAGGTAAGGGCCACGTGCTGTTGGCGGGCGGAGGGGGGATACTGCCCAGGGGTCGTCCAACCAGGGAGGGGAAACCGTATGCTTGGGATAGACCTCTTGCCTTCCACCAGGAGGGTGGTTACCCTAAGGATCTGGAAGCCACCCCAGCCTGAGTTTCCACTCCAGCCCTGTCCTCCCTGGACTGGCCTTCCATCCCTGTTGACCCCGCAAGGTCAATTGTGTGAACTCTCTAGCGTGGGCCTTTCAAACCCCTAGCTCCCCTTGTGGCTTCCTAACTATGCCCTTAGCAGGCTCCTGCCACCCTCTGCCCTCCCTCCACTCCACCCCCCTCTCTTCTGCACCCAGACCCCTGCTATTCTCCCCTGGACCTGACCCGACTCCCCGAGGGGAGCCTGCATGCTTCACCGCCGCAGCCGGAGCACCCTGCCTGGGCTGCCCAGCCAAGGCCTCCCAGCGGGGGGCCCGGCCAGTGGATCCAGGGCTCTGTAGACGACGCTTACACTCAGCAGCATGCTCGGCCCCCCTACCTGCAGCTAGACCTGCTGCAGCCCCGGAACCTCACTGGTCAGTGGGGTGGGGGCAGGGCCTGGAGGAGGGGCGGTGATGGTGGGCTGGGGTGGTGCTCCCTCCTTCGGTTCTGACCCCTGCCTCTCCCCCAGGCATCGTAGTGCAAGGTCCTGGGTCCTCAGACCTGCTCCAGTTCAGCAGTGATGGTCTACACTGGCACAACTATCGTGACCTCCTGCCTGGAACTCAGCCCCCACCCAAGGTATCGCCCACCTGGATTCCCTGGGCCGTGAGCCATCATGCCATTTTGTGAGGCTCATGGTCTTTGTCCCTAAGGGGCTGCTAGTTCCCTGATGGACATTCCTTGCATTAGAGGCTTATCCAACACCTGTTAGTAGCAGGGACAGTGCTCTGTGGAGCAGAGGGACCACTGTCCAGGGGGCATCAGAAACAATAGAAGTGGCTCAGATTCAGGGCAGAGCGGGTGCGAGAAGCTCTTTTATGTAGGGAGGGGGTTGGGGTGACGTCAAGTTTTCTGAGGGCCTCGGTGCCTGTGGGGAGCAGCCTGGGCACAGCCCTGCCCTGGTGGAATTTGCTTCCTCCCCAGGGAGACCAGCTTCCTGGAGCAGGGGCACTCAGTCCACACCAGGTGTTTGCTCTTAAATACTGAGGGAGTGGGGGAGGTGGGGTATAGCTCAAGTGGTAGAGCGCATGCTAGCATGCAGGAGGTCTGGGGTTCAATCCCCCCAGTACCTCCTCTAAAAAATAAATAAATAAACCTAATGACCCTCCCCTCCAAAAATAAATACTTGGGGAGCCCCTGCTGTGTCTGGACACTGGCCTGGCCCTGGGGACACAGCAGTGGGCACCCTGCCCTTGGGGAACTGGGACCAGAGCCCCTCAGCTGGATGGCTTATGCCAGGAGAGCATGCACTCTGGAAAGGCTGGGGGACGGGCAGGCGGGGCACTGGGCAGGGTCAGGTGGCAGCCTGAGCAGAAAGCTGGCTCGAGTCTCCGTGAGCAGCTCTCCCCCCAACCCTGTGCCCACAGCTTTTCCCTGGAAACTGGGATGAAATGGCTCCCACAGTGTGGACGTTTGGCCAGATGGTGCAAGCTCAGCACATCCGGGTGTGGCCCCCAGAGGTCCATCGTGGTGCTGCCCCTCTTCGTGATACCAACCACAGCATCCCCCTGAGGGTGGTGCTGCTGGGCTGTGAGTCAGGTACAGGCTGGGCTGGGGGACGGAGGGGCGGGGGCGGGAAGGAGGGGCAGGCAGGAGCCCTCAGCCATAACTCCCACGTGTGTCCCCACTGGCAGCGCTCCCGTGTCCAGGGGTTGGGCACCGCTGTGCCAGTGGTGAGTGTACCCCAAAGGGGGCCCCATGTGATGGGGTGGAAGACTGCGAGGATGGCTCCGATGAGGAGGGCTGTGTGCCCCAGCCTGGCACTGGCAGGTATGGGGTGCCCTGAGGCCCAGCATAGCCTTGAGGGAGGCGCCGTGTACCGCCTTCACCCCTAGAGTGCCCCGGGGCCCTGTGTGCTGAGTTGCTGCAGCTGGGCGCCTTCAGAGGCCCCTTTCCACCATAGGATGCTAGGATTTTATGCCGTTTTCCTAGAGTCTGGAGATGAGCGGTTCTCAAAGTGTGTTCCCTGGGCCAGGAGTATGAGCATCACCTGGAACTTGGTGACAATGCAGATTCTCAGGCCCCAGCCCAGACAGAGGCAGACACTCTGGGGGTGGGGCCCAGCTTTCTGGTTTACAAACCTTCCAGGGGATACTAAGTTTTAAAACCTCTATGGAGGGCATCCCCGCAGGCAGTAGCCTCTCAAGAGCCCCGCCCCAGCCCTGCCTCAGGCCCACCCAAGAGCACACTGAGCCCGTGCTGGGCTGGGGGCTCTGAAGCTGCGAGAGCCCCTGGAGCCCCCGGGTTATTTTTCTTCTCAGAGTCCAGTCCACAGCCAGGACCCTGGTCCCCTCCTCCACCCAGCCTGGACAGCTGCCCCCCGTGCCCAGGGAGGTGAGTGGGGAGAAGCAGGCCCAGCAGGTCGGGTGCAGGGCATGGGCAGCCCCTGCTCCCCGTGGTCCTCCTCCCTCTCTCCACGTGACGGGCCAGTGCTGCCTCCCTGTGTGTGGGGCTGCTTTCTCCATCAGGCCTTCAGCCCTGAGCCTCCTGGGGACCAGCCTGGTGCTGGGCTGGGGCTGGGGGCCAAAGGGATGGCTAGAGGTGTGGGGAAGCACAAGGCAGATGCCTGGCCTGGGGGTATTTAGGAGACAGGAGGGGCCTGCACCCCCAGAAGAGAGGTTTTGGTTGCAGAACAGGCCCCAGTGCTCAGAGCCACCCTAAGCCTGGGGTCTCCAGAGGCTTCCTGGATGAGATTTGAAGGACGGTGGTGAAGGAGCATCTGTAACACAGAGATGAGGGGTGGGCACTCCCCCACCGGAGAACAGCCTGGTCAGGAACCCAGAGGGGAGGGTGACCACACACTTAGGCACAGGGGTGGGTGCTGGGCGGGGGAGGCCACAGGGATTTGGCGTACAGGAGCCGAAGTGGATCCCCTTGGGGAGCAGTGAGAACAGCCCCTGAGCCCCCGGCACCCGGGGTGCTGAGCCCCAGGGTGCTGCAGAGGAGTCAGGCTTCTCACCCCAGCTCTGCCCTGCGCTGCGGGAACGAGAGGGAGTGAGAGGGCGATGCCTGGACCCCAGGCGGAGCTGCCCTCAGGGCCCCGGCTGCACAGCTGAGCCCTCTCCCTCTGCAGGGTCTGGCAGAGCCCGAGGCTGAGCGCTGGCGTCAGGGGCTGGGGTCGCCCACGCCCTCTACAGGTACGTGCCCAAACTCCAGGCCTCGTTCCCAGGCCCCCAGACCTCCTGGTTTTTCAGAGCAAGGGGCTATTACATCTCAAGAGTTCAGTCTTCCGACTCTCCCAGACCCCTGGCCAGGAGGGGGCTCCCCTGGGCTGTGGGATGCTGCCTGGCCCCACCTGCACTCCTTCTCTCACCCATTCACAGAACCAAGCACCCCTTTCTGAAGTGCTTCCTGGCAGCAAATGTCTCTAAATTGGCACAGGGAAGCCAAGGTCACCAAGTTAGCATGTCCCTAAATAGGACGAGGAAAGGGGCTCCCTGTGGTTGTGTGTCAGCTGCCCCCTCCTGCCTGGTCCTTCACCCACACATAAGCCCCAGGAGAGCTGTCTTCAGAGAGAGGCGGCTGGCGAGGGCTGTCAGGGCAGCCACATGTGTCCTGGGTCTGGCCTTCTCCCTTGGGACATGTTGGGCCTGTCCACCACCTGCCCAGCCACAGTTTCCCCTCTGTGAGGCTCAGAGTGCTTATAGACGACCAGTATGGTCCCTTCCCATGAATACTCAGGAGCCTGGTTAGCCTGGGTTTCTGTGTCTTTTGTGAAAAGCAGATGAAGCAACTTGTATCAAGCAGTTTGTAACATGCAGACCCACTTGACGAATCCTAATCTCGTTCTAAGGCTGATTCTAGAGAAAAGGCTGTCTTTTCAATATGAGTCTCTTGTCAGAAAATGAGAAGCTCAACCCCCTTTTCACTGTGGTTGCCAGGAAGCTCACAATCAATTTCTCTATGCAGCTGTAGCAATGGGCTTCTCCTGCATCTCTGGTAGCACTCCCTCCTTCTGCTGCTGTTTAAATGTCCTCTGTTCTTTTTCTCCCTTAATGGTTTAGTTTTTGGTGAGTTTCACTTGGAAGGTGCCATGTGTGTCTTTGTGAGAGTAGAGTACAAATCTCACTCAAAACTAAGCTTTTTTTCCACTTTCAGTTAAAACCCTTCTTGTGCTCCTGAGACGACTGGGTCCTATTTCCTTTTTGATTTGAAGCCCCTTGGAAGGTGGGGTGTAGGCTGTCTTCACCCTGCACCACCCCAAAGCCTGGGAAGCCCTCTTGAGGTCCCATACTGATGGGGCTCACCCCTCTCCCTCCTGCACCTGCAGGGAAGGGGCCACTGAGTCCTGTGTCCACACCTCACCCAAGTCCTGGGGAATCCGTGCAGACCATGATCACCACCCCCACCTCCCAGCCTGAGGCCAAGGCCCTGAGACCAGAGATGGCAGCCGTGACAGTGCTCCCCCAACACCCGACGACGCCTGGGGCCCCTGCTGGTAAGAGTCCATGGCCTTCTGCCTGTGTGCCCCGACAACTGCCTTGCAGGGGGACAGAGGCCCTGGGAGGTTGGCTGGAGGTCAGGGATATGGTAGGACCAGGCATAGGACCCAAGTCTCCTGACAAAGTTCACTACTTTTCCTATTATCCCAAGAGAGGCAGGAAGCACACCACACATCAGGAGGGGTGTTGGGGGCTGCTGGGAGGTGACTGAAGGAGGGAGGGCGGGGGCGCTGGTGACCATCAGCTGGCTGTGGTGGTGCCCACAGGACAGAACATCACCCCGGGGCCCTTCCCACCCGTGCGGTGCAGCCCAGGCCAGGTCCCCTGCGAGGTGCTGGGCTGCGTGGGGCAGGAGCAGCTGTGTGACGGGAAAGAGGACTGTCTGGATGGCTCCGATGAGAGGCTCTGTGGTGAGCCTGGGGCCCTGCAGGGCACCCTGCAGGGTCTGGTGTCACATAAGTGGTAATGGCAAGTGGGCTTTAGGTTTGGGGAAGGCCCTGTCCCCCATTTCTAGCATCTATGACAAGAGTGGCTTGAGGCAGTAGGGAGTGGAAAGACACCGAGTGCGTAAAAGCCGCCAGGAAAGTGTGTGTCTTTGGGGATGATGGAGGGTGGGCGGAGTAGGTCTTGGGCCCCAATCTATTTTATAAAACCTCTCTGACCTTTGAGGATACTCATCTCTCTATCCATTAATCCATCCATCCATTATCCATCCAGCATCCATCCACCCCCTCTACCCATCTACCCACCATCCATCCATCCATCCATCAAAAGTAGATCGCGATGCTCAAAGCCTAGTTTCCAATCAAAAGAAGAGAGGTCAAGTGTTAGCCAGTCACAGGAAGGGGCACCCCTGGGGTACCCCTTCAGGAAGGGATACTTGGGGCAGTGAACTGTTCTTCTAGACCCTCTGGCCTCTGGACACTCCAAGAGCTGTTGGCAGAGAGACTATGTGAGACCGTGTGTAGACCAAAGACCCCATGATCTCATCCACACATAGCAGAGGGAAGCCTGCACTGGGTGTAGGCGGCATCAAGTAGGCTGGGGAGGCCGGAGCCATGGTCAGCAAGCTCTGTCCTGCGCTTGGCCTGAGACTGAAGGGGCTCAGTTAATCATCCAGCCAGAATCACTTGAGTGGCTCCCTTCCCCCTACCCCTGCCCCCAGCATGGGCAGCGAGCACTGCGCCCTTCGCGGTGCCCACCACGGCCCTGCCTGGGCTGCCGGCCTCCAGAGCGCTCTGCTCCCCGAGCCAGCTGAGCTGCGGCAGTGGCGAGTGCCTGCCGGCCGAGCGGCGCTGTGACCTGCAGCACGACTGCCAGGACGGCTCCGACGAGGATGGCTGTGGTATGTGCCGGGCCGGGGCGGGGGCACCCCGAGCGCCGGCTCCCACATGAGCCACCTCTGAGCCCGGCCCACCCGTCCCTGCAGTGGACTGTGGGCTGGCACCCTGGTCTGGCTGGAGCGGCTGCAGCCATAGCTGTGGCCTCGGCCTCGCCTTCCAGCGCCGGGAGCTGCTGTGGCCTCCCCTGCCCGGGGGCAGCTGCCCGCCTGACCGGCTCCGCAGCCAGCCCTGCTTTGTGCAGGCCTGCCCAGGTAACAGGCACCCCCTCCCAGGTCTCCCAGCACCCCAGGCGCGACACCCTCATGGAAAATGCCCTTGCTCTCCTTTGGGACCTCTATCCAAGCTCCGGGACTCTAGTAGGACAGCCCCCTTCTGATGTCACAGCCTCGCGCCTCCAGGGGACTTGTCTGAAGCCTGCTCCCCCCCCCCCCGACCCCCACGTCCCCATCCTGCCCTCCTCCTGCCTGAGTGTGGGAGCTGGAGCAGCGGCCAGCCCCGCTTCAGAGTGAGGGTATAAACACACTGTGCCACTGGTCCCGGGCTCCGAGCCTAAGGCCCTGTGGATCCAAGGGGGTGGCCCCCACCTGCCACTACCTTCGGTCCAGGGTTTCCCACCTGGAGTTGATTTCTTCAGCCCCACATCTGGCCTTCTAATGCCGCTTCTATCTGCTGCCACCAGGGGGCGCCTGCCCTGGGATTCCTGCCGTCCCAGACCCTTTCCAGGGGCCAGAGCCTTTAGCCCTAGAGACCTTTCCTCAAGTCACTCCCACCTAGGGGAGATTTACTAGGACAGGAGGGGAAGCTATGGAGTCCCCAGGGCGCTGCTCTAAGCCACCCTGCTGGCCGCTGCTGAGGCTCCTCTCTGCCTCTCAGCCCTGCTCTCTCTAGCACGGTCAGCCCCTCCTTGGGCTCACCTGGTCCCCCTCCGTTCCTCCTTCTCCTGCAGTGGCTGGGGCGTGGGCTGTGTGGGAGGCCTGGGGGCCCTGTAGCGCCTCTTGTGGGGGTGGCCATCGGAGTCGCCGGAGGAGCTGTGTGGACCCTCCGCCCAAGAATGGTGGTGCGCCCTGCCCCGGGGCCTCCCAAGAGAGGGCACCCTGCGGCTTGCAGCCCTGCGCAGGTGGTACAGGTAAGGAGGGCTGGGCTGGGGCAGGGGCATCTGAGGGGGGAGCCCCATGGGGGCTGGGGCTGTTAGGCGGGTCACTGTGCCTCCTGGTGCTCACCCTACCTGGTGCCCATCTCCCACCAGACTGTGGGCTGGGCCGCCTGCATGTTAGTGCTGAGCTGTGCCAGAAGGGGCTGGTGCCCCCGTGCCCACCCTCCTGCCTGGATCCTGAGGCCAACAGAAGCTGCAGCGGACACTGTCTGGAGGGTGAGGCAGACCCAGCCAGCAGGGGTGCCGCAGGCAGAGCCCTCAGGGGAATGTGGGGCATCCCCGCAGGCCCACCAGCCCTCAGTCTCCACCTCCCCTCCCCACTGCCCCCCACACTTGGGACTGAGTGCCCTCCCCCTACTCCAGGATGCCGCTGCCCTCCTGGGCTCCTCCTCCAGGACGCTCGCTGCCTGCCCCTCTCCGAGTGCCCCTGCCTCGTGGGTGAAGAGCTGCAGCAGCCGGGGGTGCCCTTCACCCTGGACAACTGCAGCCGATGGTGAGGGCGTCTGCCGGGTGGGGAGGGCCTGGGTCAGGCACAGCCCCCTCCCCTCCCCAGTCCTGACCTCCTCGGCCCCTTTCCCCACTGCAGCGTGTGTGAGAAGGGGGCTCTGCTGTGTGAACCAGGGGGCTGCCCCGTGCCCTGCGGCTGGTCAGCCTGGTCCTCCTGGGGTCCCTGCGACCGCTCCTGTGGCTCTGGCATGAGGACCAGGTTCAGGTGTGCAGGACAGAGCCGGCAAGGGAGAGAAAGGGAAACGGGAGAAGGAAGGGAAGGGGCGTGGAGAGGGGAGAGCCCAGGGGCCTGCAGGGGAGAGGGTGGTGGTTGGAGGAGGCAGAAGGCAGGGGTGAGGGGCAGGGAGGGAAGGGCAGGTGCCCCGGCTGCCTCTATCCTCAGGTCTCCCTCCAACCCTCCGGCCGCTTTTGGTGGTGCCCCCTGTGAAGGTGAAAGGCAGGAGCTGCAGACCTGCCACTCGGAGTGCGGGGCAGGTACGAACATCAGGCGTAGGGATGTAGGAACCCACCGTCTCTCCCGGGGCCCGCCTCCAGCCTCCAGATCCCGGTCCTCAGAACACTGCGGGACCCAGCCTGAGGGACACTCTGCCTGGGGGTCAGGGAAGCCGCCCCATCCAAAAGGCAGCCCTGGAGCTGACCTTGATCGGTGGCGCTTTGGCGGGGAGGAGGTGAAGGCCTGGGCCCAGGGACAGGCTGGTGTGGGGGGCGCAGGGTGTCTGAGAGCTGGTCATGGGCATGAGGCTGGCCCCGCTGGCCTCTTGGAGGCCAGGACTGTTGCCCTCTTTCCACTGCTGGGGGGCCCAGGGCAACAGGGCAGGGAGATTTGGGGTGCAGGTGTGGGTCCAGGGGGCCTGGGTCAGGCTCTGGCAGCAGGAGAAGTGGGGGGGCTGGTGGAGAATGACAGCCACGTGTCTGAGGGGCCTCAGGGTTTCTGCATCGAAGCTGAATGAAGGACAATTGTTTAGAAGGCTCTGGAAGTTTTGATCTGGGAGAAAATATGCATATGGGTAGTGGACATGTGGAGACGCCAGCTGGGCCACATGTCGAGGAGCCAGGTTCAGCGGGAGGTTCCACTCTGACAGTGAGACCTGGGCCAATAGTGGGGGTCCTCGAGGGGCAGAGGCCGCGCCTGTCCTTGTGAGCCCTTCCCTCACCCCAGAGCCTCTCAGCCCTGCCCCAGGTCCCCTGAGCCTCCCCAGCCCTGCAGGGTCCCTGTGCAGTGTCCTGCCCTTTTCCCTGCAGAGGCCCTGGGCTGGACGCCCTGGGCACCCTGGTCTGCCTGCTCCCAAAGCTGCCTGGTCCCTGGAGGGGGCCCGGGCTGGCGCAGCCGTTCCCGGCTCTGCCCCAGCCCCAGGGACACATCCTGCCCAGGGGAGTCCACCCAGGAGGAGCCCTGCAGCCTCCCCGTGTGCCCAGGTATGGTCCCCTCCGCCCCTGCTGTGGCCTGGGCCCCGGGGTAGGGTGAGGAGTGGATGCCGAGGCTCTCAATACCTGGGACAGGGTGGCCAGCCTGAGATTAACAGGGTGGGCCTGGCCTGAAGGAATGTTGGGGCAGCCCTGGAGGTGTGGATGTCAGTGGGGCTGAAGCTACAGTTAAGACTCTGATCCCTCCCACACCCAGCCTGGCTGGCTTTGCAGTGTCCCTGACTGTTGGCTCTCCCGGACAGTGCCGAGCCTCTGGGCTCCATGGGCCGCCTGGTCCTCCTGCTCAGCCCCGTGTGATGGAGGCATCCAGACACGTGGGCGCAGCTGTTCTGCCTCGGCTCCTGGGGACCCTGGGTGCCAAGGACCCCACAGCCAGACCAGGGACTGCAACACACAGCCCTGCACAGGTGCCAAGTCCCTGCACATTCTCCCACTGGCCAAGTCCAGCCAACACTTGGGGGTTAACCTTTTCCTGCTTACCTTAGCATGGCACTGACTGACCTTTGCCTCCATGCCTTGAACTAAGAGAGACTTTTCTGGATTCCCTGTGTCTCCTCCAGCTGCCACCCGCTGGGGACCGGGCACCAGTTGTGCCCTGAGGGAGGGGGCTTCCTCTGGCTTCTCAGTGCTGATGACCTCCCAGCTGCCACCCTGTCACCTGCATGCAGGTTCCCTCACACCCCTCCATCTCCCTGCCCTTCCTGCCTGTCCCTGCTGAGACCGGCTCTGTCTTCCTGTCCAGGCCAGTGCCCAGGGGACATGGTGTTCCGCTCAGCGGAGCAGTGCCACCAGGAGGGGGGCCCGTGCCCTCAGCTGTGTCTGGCACAGGGCCCTGGGGTGGAGTGCACCGGCTTCTGCACCCCTGGCTGCTCCTGCCCCCCTGGCCTCTTCCTGCACAACACCAGCTGCCTGCCCCTCAGTCAGTGCCCCTGCCAGCTGCATGGGCAGCTCTATGCACCAGGAGCAGTGACCCAGCTGGACTGCAACAACTGGTAGGCACCAGCATCGGGAAGCCAGGGGGAGCATAGGCGAGGAGCTCCAGAGGTGGGCAGGCGTGGCCTCTCATGCACCGGGAGGTTCGCTGTGCCTCCGTGGTGCGGGGTCCGGGCCCTGAGAATGTTGAAGTGGACAAGGTGTTGCCCAGCCTGGAGGGGTGGGCGATTATAAGGACTCTTTTGACTCATGGGGAGACTGAGGCTCAGCTGGGTGAGGCTATTTATGATGGAACTAGAACCTAGTGGGAGGCTTCTATGTTGTTCTTCCAGTTACTTCTGTTTCTCTTTCCTGAGAGAAATTCACTTGAAATCTGCTCAGAAACCTTGAAGCACCCAACACTCAAAGCTGAAACCAGACCTGACCGCCAGAGGGCGCACTAACCCCATTCCTTTTTTCCCCCCCTTTCATTATGTTTTCCTTTCAGTTCGTTTTCTTTTTCCTTTTTATTTTCTATTCCCTGGCCCTCCCCCAATTCCCTCCTTCATTCTTCCTCTCCCTTCACCTCGTTTTCTTTTTCTTTTTCCCTTAGATTCTTTTTCTGGGACACCCACGTATTTGACAAATGGGCTTTAAAATATTGGAGAAAAGCAAAAGGGAGGAGAAGGTTTAAAATACCCAGCTAGTGTCAGCTCCTTCAGAATACACCGTACCTGGCCCTGAGGAGTCACTCAGAGTTATTTCTACACAGTGTTGAATACATACAAATGGAATAAAAAATATAAAAAGGCAACTCCTTGATAAAAACCATGGGGCAAAGGGCAGTGCAGTGCCTAGGGGCGTCAGGGAGCCACAGCGGGTGGAATTGTGAGGGAGGGACTGGGGGAGAACCCTTGGTTACTTTGAACTTCATATGGGACACAAGGCAACTTGCTTTGCTTCCCAGACCCTCGGGTTTCCCTTCTGTGTGGTGGACACGGTGATCCTGGCCGCTTCTCCCTGGGGACAGGTACCCAGTGCTCCAAGGGGCAGGGGCTGGTCCTGGCCTCACTGGGCACTCTCTCTGCAGCACCTGTACCTCTGGTGAGATGGTGTGCACCTCGGAGCCCTGCCCAGGTACCCCCACGCTCAGGGCCCAGGAGTCGGCAATGGTGGGTTCTCAGAGACCAGAGGGGATGCTGGCCCCTTCAGTAATCAAGCCTGGTGGTGTCGGGGTGCCCCAGGGATGACCTGACCTGGTTTCACACATCCTGTGCCTCTCTCCTGGCGCCCGCCCTGGCAGTGGCCTGCGGCTGGAGCCCCTGGACCCCGTGGAGTCTCTGCAGCCGCAGCTGCAACGTGGGTATTCGGCGGCGCTTCCGGGCGGGCACTGCGCCCCCTGCTGCCTTCGGGGGCGCTGCGTGCCAGGGCCCCAGCATGGAGGCTGAATTCTGCAGTCTGAGGCCGTGTCGAGGTGAGAGTTGGGACCGAGGTCCTCAAACCCTCCAGAGAGGAGCCAGGAACACTCCTTGTCACTCCCATCCAGACCCAGGAGAGGTGCAAGGGCCTTCCCTGGGGGATGCCATGAAGCTGTGGTCCCCAGAGAGCCCTAAGAGGGGTCCTCCCTGGGGGCAGCCCTGTTCCAGGTCCTCCCGAGAAGGTGTGATGTGATGCCGTAGGTGTCTAGGGTCCAGGAGGAAGAGTGACTGAGTGTCCGGGTGTGGGAGACAGGGCCTGCAGTGACCTAGGTGTCACCCACAGGTCCTGGGGAGGAGTGGGGCCCCTGGTCTCCGTGCTCTGTGCCCTGTGGCGGTGGCTACCGGAATCGCACCCGAGGGAGTGGCCGGAACAGCCCCGTGGACTTCTCCACCTGTGGCCTGCAGCCCTGTGTGGGTGAGGGCACCCATTTTCTCCTCCACGCCCCGCCCTCACTTCTCATCCCCACACCACCCAGGGCTCCATCACCCACTCTCTGTCACCCCAGGGACCCCTCTCCCTGAGCTCCTGTGCAGCCCCTGACCTCCCTGGCCACACCCGGAGCTGATATCTCTCCCAGGGTGGGAGTCTGGGGGAGAGCTGAGTGCGTCTGGACTGAGCTGTTAATCTCTGTGTCCCCAGGGCCAGTGCCTGGTGTGTGTCCCCTGGGCAAGCAGTGGCTGGACTGTGCCCAGGGCCCTGCCTCCTGTGCAGAGCTTAGCACCCCGAGAGAGACTGACCAGCCCTGCCACCCTGGCTGCTACTGCCCGTCTGGGACACTCCTACTGGTGAGTGTCCTCCCTGCCTGACCTCCTTGGGGACTGGGCAGAGGCAGAGCCAAGAGTGTGGAGCTGGAGACAGGGCAACCCTGCAGAGTTGAAGATGGAGCACTGAACTCAGGGGGCGTGGCTCTGCTCGGCCAGCAACCGGCAGGTGACCGTGGGCGAGTGGCATTCCGGTCTGGGCCTCTGTTTTCCTGTTTGTAAAATGGTGATTCGTTTAGAAGGTCTTTATGATTTGTGCCTGCTTGAGTGCTCTGTCCTCTTATGTTATCACCCTAGCACCTCCTGCAAGCTCAGTCCTGGGCTGGGCTATGCTGTGGGGAAGAGCAGGCTCTGCCCTCCAGGAGCCGGCAGTCTGGGGAAGGCAGACCCAGAGCCCTGGCAATGAAGACAGACCCATGTGATACTCAGGATGTGAGCTCTGCACATTGCAGAGCACGTGATACAGATTGGGGGGGCGGGGTCTGTGATGGTGGGCTTCCTGGAGGAGGTGGTTCCCCAACGTGACCACCAGAGACTGGAGGATGTGGATGGAGAGCAGGGAGGCAGCCATTCCAGTTGGAAGGTGGTGGGGACCAGGTCTGGCAAATGCGGGGGCGGGGTGGAGTTTGGACAAAAGCCCGCGGGGCGGTGGGGTGGGCTTATAGAGACGCTGCTGAGCCATGGGCCCTGGTTAAGGGACAGACTCCAGTGGGGAGTCAGGCTGTTAGACTAGCAGCTCTGTGACCTTGGGCTGAGTAGCTTGTGCTTTGGTTTCTCCACTTGTAAAATGGGGGTAACAGTGTCCCTAGTCATCAGAGTCTGTGGGACGGTTAAGTGCTTCCCAGGGCACTTCAGGACATCTGACTTTGAATCGTGTGCTGCTGGATGGCTATGTTTTTCAATTTGAAACACTAGCAACTTCTGTCCAAACGCCCAGACATAGTTTTGTTGGTTTCGTTTTGTTTATTTTTACATAGTTTTGTATGAATCGCATTTTTCGTATTTTGTTAGTTGTTTTCATGGATTTGACAATTCAGTCCTGTGTCCTGCAGTTGGAGATGGTCTTTCCTCCTAGAAGTCGGGGGTCCATGCCCCTCTCCGTGGCCCTGCACCTGGTGGTGCTTTCCCCTGGCTTTGGGGAGCGGGCAGAGATGCGATGTTCGGAGGACGCATCCGCGGCATTGGAGGGGGAGCGCCTGTGAAAGTGGGTGCTGAGCTCTGACTTGGGGGACAGGCCAGGCCGGAAACTGGAAAGTGATGGAGGGTTTTTGGTTCCAGAACAATGTGTGTGTGCCCACCCAGGACTGCCCCTGTGCCCACGGGGGGCGCCTCCACCCCCCGGGCAGTGCTGTGCTTCGTTCCTGTGAGAACTGGTGAGCCACCTCCCCCTGCAATGGCCCCGTGACACCGAGAACGCCTCGGTCTCTCCTCAGTGCCAGAGGCTGTTGGCCTTCGAAGGGCCACGGAGACACCCCTTCCCACAGGCCCAGCAGCCAGCTCTCCGGGGCCAAGCCTGCTGGCGCCCCTCACCCACGGCCTCCCGGCGCAGCTCCCTCTTCCCACGCAGCTCGGGCTGCTGGGGCAGCTGCAGCTACACCGCAGGCAGGGTGGCTTGAACCCAGAGTTTATCCTCTCACAGTTCTGGAGGCCAGAAATCTAAGACCCCAGTGTTGGCAGGGCTGGTTCCTCCTGAGGGCTGTGAGGGAGCGTCTGTTCCAGGCCCGCCTCTGCCAGAGTTCGTGGGCAACCCTCGGCCTTGCCCGCTTGCAGCCCCCCAGTCCAGCTTCACGTGGCTGTGTCCTCTCTGTGTCTTCATGTCGTCTTCCTCTGTACAAGGACACTGGTCGTGTCAGATTAAGGTCACCCTAATGACCTCATTTTAACTAGATCACTCTTGTAAAGATCCTCTCTCCAAATGAAGTCACGTTCTGCAGTCACAGTCACATGTTGGGACTCCAACATGTGATTCGGGGGGGACCCATTCAGCCTATAACAGCACCCGACCCTCTGCTGCCCCTTCTCTAGCTCCTGTGTCTCTGGGCTCATTACCAACTGCACCTCCTGGCCCTGTGACGAGGGTGAGAAGGGGGCCTCCCTGCAGAGGCCCGCGCTGGGGCTGGGGAGGGAAGCCCTGGGGAGAGGTGGGCACAGGGAGGAGGGGCGCTCTTGCCTGTGGCCCACACTTTGCCCCCAGCCCTTTGGGCGCCTCCAGCCTCTGCTTGCTCTGTCCTCTCTCTGCCTCTCCCTCCTGTGCACCCCCAGGTCAGCCCACGTGGTCACCCTGGACCCCATGGAGCGAGTGCTCGGCCTCCTGTGGTCCTGCCCGACGCCACCGACACCGCTTCTGCACCAGGCCCCCCAGCGTGGCACCATCCAGCGTGGCACTGCTGCCCCCACCGGCCTCGGCGCGACCTCTTTGCCCAGGCCCTGAAGCAGAGGAGGAGCCCTGCCTCCTGCCGGGGTGTGACCGTGAGTCCCTCGCGCCCTGTGGAGCCCCACCACCTAGCACCGGCTGCCCTGGCCCCAGCCAAGCCCCTCACCACTCCTTCCTCTGCTGCCTCCCAGGAGCTGGGGGCTGGGGCCCTTGGGGGCCCTGGTCTAGCTGTAGTCGGAGCTGTGGGGGAGGCCTGCGGAGCCGGACCCGGGCCTGTGACCAGCCCCCACCCCAGGGCCTGGGGGATTACTGCGAGGGGCCTCAGGCCCAGGGGGCGGCCTGCCAGGCTCTGCCCTGCCCAGGTACCTGCCAGGGATGGGGGTAGGGGTCAAGGAGCGGAGGTGGGAGAGCTCAAGGGAGCATTATGGGGAGATAGGCCAGGGTGGGTGACCGCACAGCTCTCAGCCCATCCTGTCCCCCCACCCCCCCAGTGACCAACTGTACTGCCATCCAAGGGGCCGAATACAGCACCTGTGGCCCTCCCTGTCCTCGCTCCTGTGATGACCTCGTGGTAAGTCTGGGCTCCTGAGGGTCAATTTGCCTGACGGCAGGGTGTGGCTTTGGGGTGTGGTGCCTCTGACATCGGGCCGCCCCACAGTTTAGGGGGTCAGCGCCCACCAGGCTGGCTCCGCCTTGTTCCAGAGAAGCAGAGAGTGAGCCTCACCCAGCAGCCCTTGTCTTCTTTGCAGCAAACAGTTTCTCATTTTAAACATTTTATTACAAAAACAGCAAAAACACATAGGAAGGGGCAGTCATCCCACTGTATCATCTTAAACCTCAGGGCGTGTCTATGCACAGACCTTGACTCTGTGCACTCGTGCGTGCGTGTGTGTGCTGGGGTGTGGGGCTATTCACCAAGCGCCGGCCCAGGACCGTGGAGAGGGACACAGGCACGCAGATGGTGTCGCGGTCCCATGGCGCCTGCACTATGGTGAAGAAGCAGCCCTGAATCAAAGGTGCTGAGAGAAGAGCTGGGGAGAAGGGACAGTGCTTTGAGGCCCCACTGGGGCTTGTCCAAGGAGGTCAAGAGGCTCCCACACTGAGGCAGTAGGATGAGGAGTGGTGCCTGGTCCTGGCTTCCCCCAGGGAGCCCCAGCTCCTTCCCAGCTTTCCGGTTCCCTGCTCCCCACATTGTAGTAGATCTGGGAGATGCCTGGATCCCCACCCAGTGCTATGTGGGGTTCACGTTTGGAGGACACCCCACCTGGGGAAGTCCGTCTCAAGCTCTCCTCTCTCCCTGCTCCTCCCTGGGAGGGGAAATTCCCGTGGAAACGCGGCATAAACTATATACTATATACAGAACACAGCAGCTGCGGACTGGAGTGTCCCCTTCTCCCCTCGGCCCCCGCAGCCTCCTGCTTCACTTCTTCTTCCCACCTGTGCACCCCCGCCCCGCCCCTTTCCATCCGTCCAGTTTTCGGATGACCAGAGCCCTCCCTTGCTGTCCCTCAGCACTGCGTTTGGCACTGCCAGCCCGGCTGTTACTGCCCCCCGGGCCAGGTGCTGAGTGCCGATGGCGCCGTCTGCGTGCAGCCCAGCCACTGCAGCTGCCTGGACCTGCTGACTGGGGAGCGGCACCGTCCGGGTGCTCAGCTGGCGAGGCCCGACGGCTGCAACTACTGGTGAGGCGGGCAGGTGGGCAGGATGCAGGTGCAGGGGTGAGGGCACACCACGTGGGCAGGATGCAGGTGCAGGTGCAGGGATGAGGACAGGACTTCATGTCTCCTGGACCTGAACTCTCCTGGTCTCAGCTGATGCACGTTGCACTCCCACAAGCCCTGAGAGGATTCGGCAGGCCCCCTGACCCCTGTCTGATAGGTGGGGAAACTGCAGCCGGCTCTGGGGGTCTGCGCTCTGGGAGACTTCGGAGGGCTGGGCGTGCGCAGTGCTGGGGGAGGGGTGGCTGTGTGCTGTTTCTCCTGCAGTCTGACCCCCATCAGCAGCAGATGACCTGTGACCATTTCCCCGTAGGACACCTGAGAGGGCCTTGAGTGGGACAGGGAGCAGGATCCGGAGGTGCTAGAGAATGAGGAGGGGGCCCTGAGACCTCAGAGGGAAACGAGGAGGAAATGGGGGAAGACGCAGGTGAGGAGGGGTGTGTGTGGAGGGCAGGACTGAGCTGTTCTCTCCCTCCTGTGCCTGCGTGCCCCGCCCAGCACCTGCTCGGAGGGGAGGCTGACCTGCACAGAGTTGCCTTGCCCAGGTATGTACTCCGCTCAGAGGGAGGTGAGGAGAAGCAGCCCAGGGGTGCAGGGAGGCCTGGGACCAGGGCTGGGACCTTCTCCCCGACAGTGCCTGGCGGCTGGTGCCCATGGTCAGAGTGGACAGCGTGCTCCCTGCCCTGCCGGGGCCAGACGAGGACCCGCGCCAGAGCCTGCACCTGCCCGGCTCCTCAACACGGAGGGGCCCCGTGCCCCGGGGAGGCGGGGGAGGTGGGGGCTCAGCATCAGAGGGAGACCTGTGCCAGCCCTCCTGAGTGCCCAGGTGAGATGCCCCCACTGGTTTGCTCCAGTCCCAGTAGGCTGGGACCTCCTCAGACAGAGAGATGATTCTGTTTTCCTGCCACAGTGGATGGAGCCTGGAGCCCATGGGGACCATGGTCTCCCTGTGACGTGTGCCTGGGGCAGTCCCATCGGAGTCGAGAGTGTAGCTGGCCCCCCACCCCTGAGGGAGGCCGGCCCTGCCCTGGGGGCCACAGGCAGACTCGGCCCTGCCAGGGAAATTCCTCTCGGTGCACAGGTGAGGGCTTCCACAGAGGCCTGGGAGGGTCCCTGGTAAGGCTAGGGAGATGCTGTCTCAACCTTTGACCACCTCCCCTAACATACATGCATGTTACTTGCTTTGAGGAACAGCCCTTAGGTCACTCACCCCATGGAGCTGGGGCAAGGTGCGAGGTCTGAGCCGGTGATGGGGATGGGCGGAGGGCTTGTCACCCATCTGCCGGGATTCCCCAGGATGGACCCCCACTCAGCACTTACTCTCTCTGCTTCCCTCCTGCTGTAGACTGTGTAGGTGGCCAGGGCCTTCTCCCCTGTGGGTGGCCCTGTCCCCGCTCCTGCCAGGACCTGTCCCTCGGGGTCGTGTGCCAGCCAAGCTCAACAGGCTGCCAGCCCAGCTGTGGGTGCCCCCCCGGCCAGCTGTCCCAGGACGGCCTTTGTGTGTCCCCTGCACAATGCCGCTGCCAGTTCCAGCCCAGAGCCATGGGTCAGTGCCTTCTCTCGCCCTTGCCCACAGGCCCCCGGAGCATGGCAGCACCCGCCTGCCTGGCCCCTGCCGCTCTGCCTGTGGGGGCCAATCTGGGCTGCAGCACTGGAGTGGGCAAGTCCTGGCCTTTCCAATGCTCTAGGCCTCGGTCCCTTCTCATCCTCCTACATCCCTGGGCTGGTCCATCTTGGGGCTTCCATCTACTATGTCCAGAATCCGGATTGTCACGGGGTGGAGTCTGATAGGAGGGAGGGAGGAGGCTGTAGACTCAGAAGAGGGACTGAGCTCTCTGAAGGGCCCTCCTCGACTCCTGTGCCCTCAGGGATCCCTGAGAACCAGAGCCGGTCAGCAGGGTCTCGGCTCAGCTCCTGGGAGAGCCTGGAACCCGGGGAGGTGGTGACGGGGCCATGTGACAACTGGTGAGCCAAGGGGGCCTGGGAGGGGGTGGGCTGCCAGCCAGGCAGTAGGCCCTCAGGTGAGTGGACAGGGCCCTGTCTCCTAAAGCCCGCTTCCTTGCCCCCAGCACCTGTGTGGCGGGCATCCTGCAGTGCCAGGGGGTGCCCGACTGCCCAGGCCCCGGGGCCTGGAGCTCCTGGGGCCCCTGGGAGGACTGCAGCGTCTCCTGCGGGGGAGGGGAGCAGCTGCGCTCCCGGCGCTGTGCCCGGCCCCCCTGCCCCGGGCCTGCCCGCCAGAGCCGCACCTGCCACACCCAGGTCTGCAGAGGTGAGCCCCAGAGCAGGCTCTGCCCCGGACGCTCTGACTTAGGTTTGAGGCCCATCTTGGCCTTTGACCCTGACTCACAGGTGCCGTTTGAACTCTCCCACCCCATCTCCCCATGCTGCCCCCTACCCAGGCCAGTGACAGGCAGGTGGAGGAGGGAGTGGGCAGATTCGGGCTGTGTCAGGGGGTGAGAGAGACTGTAGGGGTGGGTGTGACATGGGCCCTGAGGGATACGGCCCAGGGAGGGCATTGGCAGAGCGACTTGGGGGACGTGGGGGGATGGGCATTGGGGTGAGGAGAGGCGGGTCGTGGGGCGGGCACAGAAGTAGGCAGCGAGGGCGGCGTGGGCCGGAGCTGGGCCCTCAGACGTGACTGTTGCCTCAGAGGCAGGCTGCCCGGCCGGGCGTCTGTACCGGGAGTGCCAGCCCGGCGAGGGGTGCCCCTTCTCCTGCGCCCACGTCACTCGGCAGGTGGGCTGCTTCTCCCAGGGCTGCGAGGAGGGCTGTCACTGCCCCGAGGGCACCTTCCAGCACCGCTCGGCCTGTGTCCAGGTTAGACCTCATCCTGCCAGGAGCCCAGGACCCGACCCGACCCGACCCGACCCTCCCCTCCCCTGTCAACTCTCCCCTTTGCAGACCCGATGGCCTCTGGACAGCCTCTAGGCCTCCTGACTTAGAGCTGATGACACTGACCCCAGCGAGGGGAAGGGACACACCAAGTCAGGAGACAGTTACCTGCAAAGCTAGATGCAAACTCAGGTGTTCCGATTCCTGCCTGAGGCCCTTCCTCCTCGTCACTCCCTCCATGTCCCATCCTGTAAGGGCCTCTGTTGACCCTGCCGGGTCCCAGCTGAGTGCTCTGCATGGGAAAGCCTCCTTGCAGTCTCACCCTCTCACGTCTCACATTCACACCCCTGACTCAGGTGAATGCCCCACTTGCTCCTGGAAGTGCTCTCCTGGGGTGCAGAGCCCTCCCCCAGGGCCTTCCCCCCACCCTTTTCTTCTCCACCCCCTCTCCCCCTCACACCCTTCCTCACTGCCCCTTCTGAGGATGTGCACAGGTGCAGAGGGCTGGCCCCGGCGGGTGGCTCCAGCCTGAGCCCCTGCACTTTCTCCTCCGCTCCCACCCTCAGGAGTGCCCCTGTGTGCTGACAGCCGCGCTGCTACAGGAGCTGGGAGACGCCAGCGCTGACCCCGGGGCCCACCCACCTATTCTGGGAGAGGGTGGTCAGCCCCTTGGGCCTGGAGATGAGTTGGGCTCAGGTCAGAGCCTCCATGCAGGCTGCAGCAACTGGTGAGGGGGACGATGAGGGTGTGGGAGATCTGAGGTGGAGGGAGGGGGTTAGAGGATGAAAGGACAGGGGGGCCCTGTGCTGCCTGCCCCACCTTCCCGCTCACTCCCACCCTCCGCTTGACGTGGACCAACCCTGGCTTCATCTCCTCGCCCCTTGGGGCTAAAATATTTGCCACACTCCTTTCTCCCCGGGTCTGTCCTGCCAGGCCCCTCATTCACACACTTTCTCCCCAGCTCCTGTGTGCATGGGAAGCTGTCCTGTTTCGTCGGGAACTGCTCCCAGGCTGATGGTGGCTTTGGTCCCTGGGGTCCCTGGGGTCCCTGGGGCCCCTGGGGCCCATGCTCCCGCTCCTGTGGCGGGCTGGGCACCCGCACCCGCCACCGCCAGTGCGTGCGCCCCACGCTCACTCCCAGTGGCCAAGGCTGCCACGGGCCCCACCAGGACCTCGAGTACTGCCCCAGCCCGGACTGCCCAGGTGAGGGAGGAGGGAGGGGGCTGGGCAGAGTCTGGCTGGCTCAACCCACTTCAGCTGGCCCTTTGTCCTTTCCTGTCTCTGTCCATCCCTGCTGCCAGCTCTGGTCTGTCTTCCTCCCACCTTCTAACTCTGTTTCTCTTCTGCTCAGGCCCATTCAATCAAATTTCTGGAGCTCTTGTCAAACACGCTATACTATGTGTGTGTTGGGGGGGTGGGAAAGTGAGGACTGTGACCCTGGAATCGAGGGGCTCAGAGAACCCATTTCAGCATGTGGTGAGCCCTGTAGGAGGGTGCATGTGCTAGGGAATATGGAGGAAGTTGAGAATTCTTCCAGAGGGACAGTTTAGGAGGGCTTCCTGGAGGATGCAGCATTTGAGGGGGTTTGAAGGATGGAGAGGATTTTGACAAGCTTTGGAGGGGAAGGATGCCAGGTAGCAGGAATGGCTTGAGCAAAGGCCTTGGTGCCGTGAGCAAGTGCTGCGCTTGGTTGGGGCCTGGAGTGTCTGGGCTGAACCAGACAGAGACAGGTTTGGAACTTGGCCACCAGCCTTGGGCTTGGTCCTGGTGGACTGCAGGCTGGGAAACACTTCTGAGCAGGGTTTTCTTTTGGCACAGGAGCTGCAGGGTCCACGGTGGAGCCAGTGACAGGCCTTCCAGGTATCCCCATTTCCTCGGGCTCTGGCCCCGGGTTCCCTACATCCCTCCATTTGGGAAGAGCAAGCCCCGGGACTCCTCCCTCCCCAGCCGTCATGTGGGACTGACTCATCAGGAGATTCCTCTCCCCCCAAGGCGGCTGGGGCCTGTGGTCCCCGTGGTCCCCCTGCTCCGGCAGCTGCACAGACCCCGCTCACCCTGCTTGGCGCAGCCGCACCCGCCTCTGCCTGGCGAACTGCACCGGGGGGCTCACTTCCCAGGAGCGCCCCTGCAACCTGCCCTCTTGCACAGGTGCGCCTTCCAGTCCCTACGTCTGGCTCCCAACAATCCCCTCTAACCCCAACATCCGCCCTGAGACAACTCATCCCAACCCCCAACCCCTACATCTGATACCCCTCAAGTGAATACCGAGTTCTCCCCCTGACATCTGATCACGGATCTGTGCCTGACTCTGGCCCCTGGATCCTCTTTGTCAACCCCAAGAGCTATCAGGGAGCCTTGTCAGCTTCTAGCAAATCCTCACACGTGTGTAGCAGACATCCCCACAAGGTCCCGTCCAAATCCTCATCTGTCCTGGGATCCTGAGACTGCTGTCCCCTATGAGAGAGGGGTAAACTGAGGCCCAGCTGCCAAAGCCACACAACGGTAGATATCTGATCTGAAAAGGGAACCAAAAGTTCTGGATGGGGTCCTAGCTGGCCCTGGCAGAGGAGGCTGGCACTTAAGTCACTGGGGAAGGAGGGGCTGGCTCCAGCTCAGCTTTGTCCTGTCCCACAGAGCTGCCCCTGTGCCCTGGCTGCGTGGCTGGGAACTGCTCCTGGACCCCCTGGGCCCCATGGGAACCTTGCTCCCGCAGCTGCGGGGTGGGCCAGCAGCGCCGCCTGCGGGCCTACCACCCCCCAGGGCCTGGCGGCCACTGGTGCCCCGACATCCTTACCGCCTACCAGGAGCACCGCTTCTGCAACCTGCGTGCTTGCCCAGGTGAGGTGGGCTGGTGAGGACCAGGGTATGCCCTCCCTTGGCATCTGTGCCCCCTGTGCCCCTTTCACCTCTATCGCAGGACTCAGCCCCAGGCTCCCGGGACATGTGGGAGCCCCTGTCTGAGCCAGGCCCCTAGTGTGGCCCTTCTCTTTTCCGCACAGTGCCCGGAGGCTGGTCACGCTGGAGCCCCTGGTCCTGGTGTGACCGGAGCTGTGGAGGAGGGCGATCGCTGAGGAGCCGCAGCTGCTCGAGCCCCCCACCCAAGAACGGGGGTGCCCCCTGTGTCGGGGAGAGGCACCACGCTCGGCTCTGCAATCCCATGCCCTGTGGTATGGCAGTGAGGACAGTGGGCCCCTCCTGCCTGTGCACTCTGCAAAGCCCCCCCCCCCAGTTTCATCCCCCACATCACTGTGTGACATAGACGGGGGACAGGCTGTTACCTCATTGTCCAGCCTTGCGGGTGGATGGTGGGATCTGGGCATTGGGCAAGGCCTCCCAGTGGCGAGAAATGAGCTGCTACTGGCCCGTACCCTGGGATTAGACCTCATTTTCTCTGCTTTGCCCCACCCACAGTTCCTGGAACCACCCCTTCAAGATTTTCAGGGGGTTTGAGGGTGACAGTCATGAGCATACCTGGTGCCTGGGGTGTGGCCTGAGCCAGGCAGGCTGTAAGCCCCCCAAGCTTCAGCTCCTTCTGTGATTGGTCCTTCCAAGCTCATTGGCCCCGTGGGCCCTGCTTACTGTAAGGCCCAGCACCTCTGTTAGGACACCCCTACACACTGACATTGTCTTCCATCCATCTCAAGACGAACACAAAAGAGCCACATCAGTGAGAATGTTGGCTTTTAGGTGCCTAAATTCAGCTCAGCTCAACAAACATTTATTGGGTGCAGGTTGGTGCTGGGAACTCGGGTGAGAGGACTGGCTGTCACTCAGAATGTCCCAATCCTTAGGGTCTCCCCAGGGCCCCGTGTTTCCATGGGCACCAACATACAGCAAGGGTGGCCCCCGATCAGGCAGGGGGAGGGTTTCTGAGCCCCAGGGCTTAGGGCCTGCTTGACTCTGGTCCTCCCCATCTGCCCAGAGGAGGGCTGCCCAGCAGGCATGGAGGTGGTCAGCTGCGCCAACCGCTGCCCCCGCCGCTGCTCAGACCTCCAGGAGGGGATCGTGTGTCAGGACGGCCAGGCCTGCCAGCTGGGCTGCCGCTGCTCGGAAGGTAGGTGCTGCCCGGACCCTTCAGGCATGGCAGGATGGCTCAGTGGGAAGGCAGGGGGGGCCCCAGGGCACTGGCCTCAGCTCTGGAGGGTCTCCTCCCTGCAGGCTTCCTGGAGCAGGACGGTGGCTGCGTGCGAATGGGGCACTGCGAGTGCACAGATGCTCAGGGCCGCACCTGGGCCCCAGGGAGCCAGCACCAGGAGGCCTGCAACAACTGCACATGCCGGGCCGGGCGGCTCTCCTGCACGGCTCAGCCCTGCCCGCCTCCTGCCCACTGCGCCTGGAGCCGCTGGTCAGCCTGGAGTCGCTGCAGCCACTCATGTGGGCCCGTGGGGCAGCAGAGCCGCTTCCGGTATGGGGCTGCGCCAGGCTAATGTCACCTCTCCCCACCCGGGTCTCCCTCCCTGACACTCAGTCCCTGGATCCTGCCTCATCGGTGACTTTGCACGCACCCGTGCCCTGGCCTCAGCCCTGGTCCTTGGTCATCTTTGCCCTTCCTTAGCCACCTCCAAGCCCATCCTGGGTCTTCCTGTCAAGGTCTCACCAGGAGCCGGAAGGTGACAAAGGGCCCTGGGCCATCTCTCACCTTCTCTGCCCCGGGCCCCATCCAGGTCTTCCACGTCGGGCTCGTGGGCCCCCGAGTGTCGGGAAGAGCAGTCCCAGAGCCAGCCCTGCCCTCAGCCTCCGTGCCCACCCCTGTGCCTGCATGGTTCCCGCTCCCGACTCCTGGGGGACAGCTGGCGGCAGGGCGAGTGCCAGCAGTGGTAAGCCAGGGCAGGGGCAGGGGCAGGGGCAGGGTGGCCAGGGCTGTCCTGCTGGACAGGAGTGTCCCTGAATCTGGGCTCCTCTCCTCAGCTCCTGCACCCCGGAGGGTGTCACCTGTGAAGACACCGAGTGTGCAGGTCTGGTGTCTCATCTCAGTCCCCACCTCCTACCCCACTAGCTTCCTGCCTTGCCGTCTACCTGCTTGCTCTGTGTCCACATTCCCCTCCTGCCTGTGTCTCCACCAGCCGGCCCCTGTGCCATGATGCTCCCTCTGACTTTAACCTCCCTGTGCCCTCCCACAGTGCCTGAGGCCTGGACACCGTGGTCCCCCTGGTCCGACTGCCCTGTCTCCTGTGGAGGTGGAAACCAGGTCCGCACACGGGTCTGCGTGGCTTCAGTCCCTCGCCCAGAGGGGCCCTCCTGCCTGGGCCCGGACACCCAGACCCAGCCCTGCGGGCAGCAGCCTTGCCTGAGGCTGCTGGATGCCTGCTCCTGGGGCTCGTGGGGGCCCTGCTCCCGCAGCTGCGGCCCAGGCCTGGCCTCCCGCTCTGGGTCCTGCCCCTGCCCACTGGCCGACCCCACCTGCAATGGTACCTTCCTTCACCTGGACACCGAGGCCTGCTACCCAGGAGCCTGCCTGGGTGAGTGTGCACCAAAAGTGGCACCCCCTCCAGCTTCCGACCTTGGGAAGGTTCGGGAATAATGTTTTCCCAACCCCCAGATTTTACCCCCCAAATATACTTATGTCTATCCCCTCCCAATATTTTACTTTAGTTCCTTTTCTCTTCCCACCATCTGTTCCTTTAGAGCCCCTTGAGGTGTGACCCTTCTCACAGAGAAGCCAGCCAGCTGGGGCCTTTTGGAATTCTGGGCTTCCTTTTGCCCTTTTCCTGTTCAGGGTGCTGGCTCAGGCTGGGATGAAGAGGGGGTCAGGTAGGAGAGAGACTGGGGAGCCCAGAGAGGCCCCTGGCTGACCACCCCCCACAACTTGGTCCCTAGAGGAGTGTGTGTGGAGCAGCTGGAGCAGCTGGACACGATGCTCATGCCAGGTGCCGGTCCAGCAGCGCTACCGACACCAGGGACCAGTGCCCGGAGGGGCCAGGGAGAGCGCCCCCTGCACACGACTGGACGGCCACTTCCGGCCTTGCCTCACCAGCAACTGCTCTGGTGAGGCCCCAAGAAGCGAGAAGGCAGGGGGCTGAACCCTGGCAGGGGACTTTCAGGGTCCCCACTGGGCCCCCCAGCTCCACTCGGAGCGAGCCTCAGTGTCCCCAGGACCTGAGTCGCCCGCGCCTGCACTGACCTTGCCCTCGGCAGACACTTACTCCCTGCCTCGTCCTCAGCTACTCTCTCCTCACAGCTGCTCCCCGCCTTCCCCACCCTCCAAGCCCTCACCACAGCCTTCCCACTTTGCCACTGCAGGCCAGCTGTGGCTTTGTCCGCTAGTAGCTGTCCCCAGGCACAGTGGGTCTTGTCCGCTTCCTGCCGTAGCTGCCCTCCATCTCTGCCCCTCTGTCTCCCATCTGCCAGTCCCCTGAGCGCCTGCCAGTACCAGGCCCCGAGCTCCATGCAGCTTCCTGGCTCTTCAAGGTCCAAATGGTCCTGACCCTTCCCTGGGGAACCCACCGGGGCCAAGTGGGTGCATCCTGGGGTTTCTGTCACTGGTCAGTCCTTACATGCAGCGGGGGGGCAGACTTGCACACTTCCTGGGTGACCACAGGGACATAATGGGGCTGTGCACTATGCACTCTGGGCTTGAGAAGTAGAGGGTGTCTCTGGGTTGCCCCCCGTGCCCCCACCAGCCTGCCTGCCTCTCCCCTCCAGAGGACAGCTGCACACCTCCCTTTGAGTTCCAGGCCTGTGGCTCCCCCTGCACTGGGCTCTGTGCCACACACCTGAGCCATCAGCTCTGCCAGGACCTGCCACCCTGCCAGCCTGGCTGCTACTGCCCCAAGGTGAGGTGTGGAGCCAGGGGAGATGGCCCTGGAGGAGGAGTCCTTGGTCCACCCTCCCGCACCACCTCCCTGCCACGATGCCCATGGCGACCCCTCTCCTGCAAACCTCTCCTCTGGACAGCTCTTCACGTTCTGCTTCATGGCCATGTGCCTGTTCACTCAGCGGCACGCACGTGCACCTGCTGTGGGCCAGCGCGGTGATGACTGCCACACAGCCCTGTCTGTGTCCCCTTCTGCACAGGGGCTGCTGGAGCAGGCTGGTAGCTGCGTTCCCCCAGAGCAGTGTAACTGCCAGCACATCTCAGGAGAAGAAGCTGGGGTGACCCTGGCCCCTGGGGACCACTTGCAGCTGGGCTGCAAAGAGTGGTGAGTGTTGGGGGTGGGGAAGGTGGCACCAGAGGGCTGGGGCCGAGTAGTGGGGCAAGGAGCAGGGAAGGGTTCCCCAGGGCAGCCTGACCTCTGCAGAGAAGGCCAAACCATCCCACGGGCCCAGTCCCAGCCTCATCCTGCTCCAAATAAGCCCAGAGCCCTGCATGATACCCTGCATGAGCTCCCCACCCACTGTTCTGGACTGGGTCCTGCCTCCCAGAGCCCACCCTGACCGCCCCCTCCCACAGTGAATGCCAGCGCGGGGAGCTGCAGTGCACCAGCCAGGGATGTCGAGGTAACGCTGGACTAGGGAGACCAGCTGCCCCTGTTTGCCCAAGACTTGGGTGGGGACAGGGGAGTTTGGGGAACTTTCATTTCTAGGACCAGGACAGTCCCAGACAAACCAGGATGGTGGGTCAACTTACCCTGGCCCCGGCTCCACATCCCTCAGCCTTTCTTGTTTCCTGACCTTCCTGGTCATAACCCGAGCCCCTCCTTCCCCATCCACTGTGGTCTCTGGGTCTGGGATAGGGTCCCTGGGAAGGACACTCACATGCCACCCTCCTAGGTCTTCTACCTCTGAGCGACTGGTCAGAGTGGTCACCCTGTGGGCCCTGCCTGCCCCCCGGCATACTGGCGCCTGCCTCCAGGGCTGCCCTAGAGGAGCGCTGGCCCCAGGACCCAGCGGGCCTCCTCCCGACCTCGGCCCCCACGCTGGCTTCGGAGCAGCACCGCCACCGCCTCTGCTTGGACCCTGAGACGGGGAGGCCGTGGGCTGGGGATCCAGACCTCTGCACTGTGCCACTCAGCCAGCAACGCCTCTGCCCAGACCCTGGAGCCTGCCGAGGTGATGGGGAGGGACAGAGGCCACAGGGGGAAGGGCCTGGAATCAGGTTGAGAGGCCTGGCCAGGTAGAGCTGCGCTGCATTGTTCTGGTTAGTGTCCCGGCAGTTTGCTGACCTGCTAACCTTTCTGCTAGCCTCCAGGGCCTGCTGGATTTGAGGCTGGTTGGGGCAGCAGCTGGAAGAGAAGAAAGTGATCCTGGGGCTCAGGGCAGCAGAGTGTGTACAGAGCTGCAGGAGGCAGGGAGGAGGGAGGTGGGCCTGGGAACTGATTTCCATTCTATCTCCCCAGACTTATGCCAGTGGAGTTCTTGGGGGCCCTGGAGCCGCTGCCAGATGCCCTGCAGTGGGGGGTTCCGACTGCGCTGGAGAGAGGCTGGGGGTCCTCCTGGAGGGGGCTGCCAGGGGCCATGGGCTCAGACAGAGAGTTGCAACATGTGGCCTTGCCCAGGTAACCGGGTCCCGGCATCCGGAGGAAGGACCAGGGACTGCAGCGTCCGATAGGCACCTGGGGGGGTGCTGCCTCAGTCCCTGGAGGTGCACAGTGGAAGGCTGGGACTCAAGAATGTCTCAACAGACTCCTACTTTCTGGTCCTCAGGAGAAAGCTGTGAGGCCCAGAACACCGTGCCCACCCCTGACTGTGCCAACCAGTGTCCTAGAAGCTGTGTCGACCTCTGGGACCACGTGCAGTGTCTGCAGGGACCGTGCCGCCCAGGTGGCCAGGCCACGCCCACACTGGCCGGGGAGCTCCGGGGAAGCTCAGTCCTGCTTTGCCGCCTGCTGCTCCCAGAGAGCACGTGACCCGGGGCGGGCGGACCGCTGGATCAGGAGTTACAGGGTGGCAGTGGATACTTGGGTCACTTTAGCAACCAGCTCGGGGTCCTGCCCCTAGTCAAGCAGGCTATGTCCTGAGGATGCTCTCTTGCAGCCTCAGGGGTTCCCAGGGTGGTGCCCACTCCCAGGGCAGGCTAGAGAGGCCCCTTCCTCAGGTGGTGGGAGATATCGTGGAGACCAAGTGATGTGCAGGGAGAGGGTGGGAAGAAGGGTGCCCCAGGGCTTCCTGAGGCTTTGGACTCCATCTGGCCATCTGAGGGGCCTATTGAGTGCAGCTTCCCCAGCATCCAATCTTGCTTGTCCACCCCACCCCCACTCCCAGGCTGCCGCTGTCCCCCTGGCCAACTGATACAGGACGGGCACTGTGTGCCAATGTCTTCTTGCCGCTGTGGCCTCCCCGGCCCCAACGCTTCATGGGTGCTGGCTCCGGCCGAGGTGGTGCAGCTGGACTGCAGAAACTGGTACGGCTGCCACTGGTGGCCAAGCTAGAGGACAGGGAGCTTTGGGTGGGAAGCTTGGGGCAGGCCACGGTGATGGGCATTGCTGGAGAGCAAAGGCTCCGTTCACCTTGACTCAGGGGGCCTTTCTGCACACCCTGATCCACAGCACCTGTGTCAACGGGTCCCTGGTGTGCCCCAGTCATGAGTGCCCAGCCCTCGGGCCTTGGTCAGCCTGGAGCAACTGCTCTGCTCCCTGTGGCGGGGGCACCACCCAGCGGCATCGGAGCTGCAAGGAGGGTCCTGGCAGTGCGCCGTGCCAGGCCCAGGAAACGGAGCAGCAGCAGGAATGTAACCTGCGGCCCTGCCCTGGTGAGCACCCAGGACAGTGGGTGCCTGCCCTTCCCTCGAGGGCTGCCGAGCACAGGGCCCATCCCAGCTGGCAATTGCCAAGGCAGACGGTGGGTCCTGAGGCAGCCCCCTCTCTGGGATTCCATCTCACAGTCTGTGCCCCCACCCCCCAGAGTGCCCACCTGGGCAGGTGCTCAGCACCTGTGCCACCTCGTGCCCACGCCTCTGCTCGCACCTGCAGCCTGGCACCCTCTGCGTGCAGGAACCCTGCCAGCTGGGCTGTGACTGCCCTGGAGGGCAGGTGGGTGTGGACACTGCCCAGACCTCTGCGTGGGGGAGCAGGCTGGTCGGGGGAAGAGGCGGCGGTCGGTCCAAGTGTAACGGGAGCCTTCCCTGTCCCAGCTGCTTCACAATGGCACTTGTGTGCCCCCCGCCGCCTGCCCCTGCACCCAGCTCTCTCTGCCCTGGGGCCTCACCCTGACTCTCGAAGAGCAGGCCCGGGAGCTGCCCCCAGGGACTGTACTCACCCAAAACTGCAGCCGCTGGTGAGCGCCGGGGCGGGGCAGGGAGGCGTGGAGGGAGGGGTGGCTGGGAATGGGTGTGGAGAGGAGGGCATGGCAGGTGTCTGAACCCGAGCTTCTGTCTTCCCAGTGTCTGCCAAGATGGGGCCTTCAGCTGCTCCCTCGCTGACTGTCAGGGTGAGATGTGGGCCACCCAGGTCTCTGCTGGTCCCTCCAAAGCCAAGGCCAGGCTGGCCCTCATATGGGGAGTAGAGCCTGCCTGTCCTAGGCGATGCTACCTCCTTCGGGAAGCCCTGTCCCCTGCTCTGTCCACACAGACCCCCATCCCCAGGCTGAGAGCCAACTCTCCCTGCCCTGTGCTCCCTGGACACTTAGTGTGGTCCCCACTGGGTGGTTGGGGCATTTTTCAGGTACACTGTGTGCACACCGAGCCGGGCTGTGAGTGGTGCAGGAAGTGGAGGCTTCTTTCCCTGCAGACGAGGAAACTGAGGTCTAGAGGCTGAGCCGAAACAGGACCCTTGCCTGGCAGTCTGCAGACTCATGGTGTCTGCTTTGTGCTGTGTCAGTCCCAACTAATCAGGGTCCACAGGCCTTTGCTAAGGGCCCACATGTGCCACACTGGGCTCTGAGTGGGTTCAGAGACTCACAGGCATTCAAGCCCCAGGCACCCCCAGCCTGGCTGCTGAGGGCAGACCTGGCCACCAGAACGGGTGGAGACAGGAGACAGTGTCTGGCTCACAGACACAAGCTGCATCCACAGGATGTGACTTTGGTACTGAGAATGGAGAGGGTGGGGTGGACAGGACTGGTCAGGGGAGGCTTCCTGGAGGAGGCAAGAACCAAGCTGGGCCTCACTAGTGTTTGGAAGGGTGGATAAGAGCAGAGAGGTGTGTTTGGAGACCTAGAAGTCTGGAGGCTGCTGGAGCAGAGTGGGCAGCACTAGGGAGGGGAGAAGGGACCCAAGGGTGCCCAGCGTGGGAGGGGGAGCATTGAGACTGGACCCAGGGCTGACCTGAGTGGTGGGATGGGTGGTCTTCCCTGGCAGAGTGCCCCCCCGGGGAAATGTGGCAGCAGCAGTTGGCCCCCGGGGAGCTGGGGCTCTGCGAGCAGACGTGCCGGGAGCCCGACGCCACAGAGACTCAGGGCAACTGCAGTGTGGGGCAGGTCCCAGGCTGCGTGTGCCAGCGGGGGCACTTCCGCAGCCAGGCGGGTCCCTGCGTGCCCTGGGACCGCTGCGAGTGCTGGCATCACGGGCATGCCCACCCGGTGAGACACTTTAGTCCTCCGTGCCACCTAGTCCTTGACTCAGGCCTCCCGTCCACTGCTTTGTCCCTTTACCGCAGTGGCTCCTCCTCCTACTCTTGGCCCGCTGCAGAGGGCAGCTGGGCCATCAGCCACCACCTGGGACAGTCTCTGGCCCCTAATGGCCCACCTCCTGCAACTCTTGTTGCCAACGCTAGTCCCAGGCTACTGCCCTGGCTAGGCCCCCAGGCTGGGTTTTGGGTTGGAGTAGTCTAAGAGGGAAATCTGCAAGAGGAGGGATGGAGAGGAGGCTCTCCCTACTCTCCCCAGCCTGGATCCGAGTGGCAGGAGGCCTGTGAGAGCTGCCGCTGCATCAGTGGGAGGAGTGTCTGCACCCAGCACTGCCCCCTCCTCACCTGTGCCCAGGTACCCGCCTGCAGCCCTGCCGCCCTCTCAGAGGGCTCCCCGGGCTCCTTCCTGGGTCCCTCCCCAGAGGCTGGTCTCAGGGCCTCAAGCAGGCAGTGCCAGGGTTCTGAGCCGTCTTCCTGAGTGGACTGGGGACCACACCCTCTGCAGGGTGAGGTGGCCGTGCAGGAGCCAGGGAGCTGCTGTCCCACTTGTCGCCAGGAGACTCTGGGTAAGCAGGGGACCTGGGGCACCTCCTGCCGCACCTGTCCCTGCTCTGGGCCCTTCTCCTGAGCCACCCCTGCACCAGCCCCTCATCACGGCCTTCTCTCTGCTCTCCCCTCACCTCCTGCCACTTACCTGCCCTTTCCCCAGAGGAGCAGCCTGCCTTCTGCCGGCACCTCACCGAGCTTCGCAACCTTACCAAGGGCCCCTGCTACCTGGACCAGGTGGAGGTAACCTACTGCAGTGGGCACTGCCCGTCCAGCACCAACGTCCTGCTTGAGGTGAGCAAGGGGGCTGCAGGCCCGTGGGGTCAACCTGAGGCCCCCAGGGGCCTGCAGCTGCGAGCCTAGAACCCAGGCAAAGCCCAGGGGACATGAGGGATGAGGTCCATCTTAGGGGCAAACAGCTGATCAGAGCCGGGGTGAGTTTTCACCAAGGTGGTGGTGCACCTGCTTCTTGGCCCAATGACCTCAGCTGGGCTTGGGCTCTGAAGGCTGCTGCAGGCCTCTGCCCCCTCCCGGGGGCCTTGTCCCACTTCTCCCTGGTCCCCCACTCCGCCCCGCACAGCCTGCCCCTCAGCCCACTGTGCCTCACAAGGCAAGCAAGCCAGGACAACAAAGAAAGACACGGAAGAGCTAAGTTAACCCATTACACAGTGAGTGAAAGCTTGAAGGACAGGCATTTCACGGGTAGCCTTGTTCCCGATGTTTCCCCGAAGACTGATGGAGCTGTGCTCCACCCTCATTCTCCTTGGACCCAGAAAGGCCAGACCTGCTCCTTTGGGTGGCCCTTCTCAGGGGCTCTGGGATCCCCCTTACTTCCCCAGCCCTGAGCCTGGAGGGCTGTGGCTGCAGCTGGGTCCTGGCCAGGGTCCAGCCAGAACAGAACCTCGGCACCTGGCCTGGCCTCAGGTCACCTGTGGCTTGGCCATTCCCTTCCGCCTCAGCCCACCTGGCCAAGGTCATCTATTCCTGGAAGACAAAGGTGCTTTCCTACCTGGTCTTCAACCTTTGGCCCCTCTCCTGCTCCCCTGGGCACTCCCTGCACCTCCTGGGAATGCCTCCCAAATCACTTTTGGATTTTTTAAAACAGTGAGGAGAAGAGAGTAGTTAAGAAATTTTTTCTGGGAGGAAAAATGATAGTGGGATAGAATCAGAGGGAGTTACTTTTTTTCTGAATCTTTTGTAGTTTTTTTAAACTTGGTATTGTGTAAATGTATTACCTATTTAAACATAAAGTTAAAATAGAATTATACATAAAATTAAAGCAAACGTTCAGTGGGACTTACAGAGTTACCACATAATCAGAGAGCAAGAGTGTCTGCTTTGGAGTGAGAACTCACTTTGCACTTCGATCCGACTGTGCAGTTTAGGACTTTATTATTTGTAGTTTCAGAAATTGTTAGCCTGTCTCTCCAACTAGGCTGGAAGCCTCTTGGCTTACAGTAGAGTCTGTGTCTTTTCCCTCTGCTGATGGGATGCAGTGATGATGGTGTTAAAAGCCTTCATTTACCCTGAAAGTTGTTGGTTGCCAGACAGGTGGGGGCTGGAGTGAAGGAGGTGGGCTTCTGGGAAAACTGGGACTTGGTGGTGACACATCCCTTCCCTGCCCGGCTGTCCTGCTTGGCGAGATGTGGGATCTGAGACCTTGGGAATCTGGCCGTCCCTCGGCCCAGCTCTGCGGGGATAGGACGGGCCAAGAGAGGAAAGGAAGGTGGTTTGGGCCGACTCCTCCGCTTGGTGCCTCCCTGGCTCAGCCACCCGCTTTCGCCCAGGAGCCGTATCTGCAGAGCCAGTGCGACTGTTGCAGCTACCGCCTGGACCCCGAGAACCCGGTGCGGATCCTGAACCTGCACTGCCCCGGCGGCCGCACAGAGCTGGTGGTGCTGCCGGTCATCCACAGCTGCCAGTGCAGCGAGTGCCAGGGTGCGTCTGCACGAGGGTCCTGGAGGGGGCAGGGGCAGGGCAGGGGAGGGGCTGGGGTCCCCGGAGGCCTGGAGTGGGCTGACCTCTGGCTGGAGCGGGGCCAGGCTGGGCGTTACCCAACATCCCCTCGCTGGATCCTTCTTGAGTCCTTCCGCTCCACCCCATCCCCCTTCTTAGCATTCATGTTGATTTCTTCCCCAGTCAAGAGTAAGGTTGGGTGCTTGGAGTCAGGCATACTGGGTTCAAATCCCAGCTTGTCTATTTCTTCCTTGCTGAGTCTCCATGACCTCATCTTTACAACCGGGCTGACAATCTGCACAGGCTTGTTGAGAGAACTCAGTGGGAAGTGTCTGGTTCTTGTTAAATACCTGGTATATGATACCCCGAGGCCAAAATGTGTGGCAGGTGAGAGAGAAACCCAGGCACTGATACCCCGTGGATGGAGCGCAGGGCAAGAGCCCACCTTTGCTCTTGGCTTCTTCCTGGAACCTCTTCCTTCCTCTTCTGCCAGTTGGCTCAGACGGCCCTCTCTCCAGCCGCATCCCTTCCAGGCCTGACCACTCTGCCTTTTTTTGCTAGCACATCTGCCCTTCATTTGTCCTCCAGGAGGTGATTTCTCAAAGCGCTGATGGCTCCGCTGGATGAGGCCCCGCTGCTCCTCACGTGATCACTTGTCTCAGCAGCACTGACCCCTCCTCCCATGCCCAGCCATCCTCTCCATGCCCTGGCTCCAGCATATTCCAAATAAAGTGACATTGGCAGCAAGCCTGTATGCAGAGTCTGCATCCCTGGGCCCAGAAGGGAAGGGGAGGAAGGAGGGGTCTGAGCCCTGGCCTGGACCAGCACAAGGACTGTCTCCTAGGGAACCTCTATGAACCTGCCGTGCTAGTGAACTTGGGCAAGTCACTTCCCATATCTGAGCCTCAGTTACCCCATCTGTAGCCAGTGAATGTCAAGTCTGAAGAGCTCTGGTGTAAGTCATCTCTAGGGCTCCAGGTTGCATCACACCCCATCTGACGTCAGCTGCAGCTGTGGTGGGCATTTCCACACAAGATCCACTCATCTCATGCTGATGTGTGCTTCTCCTCCTCCTTTTATAAAGTTTTATTGAGATATAATTTATATCCTATGAAATTCACCCATTTTAAGTTTACACTTCAGTGACTTTTACAGAAAATACCTAAAGTTGCACAAAAGCATGACAATCCAGTTAGAGAACATCTCCATTATTTCAAGCCCATTTTACAATCCATCCTTCCCATCTCCAGCCCCAGGCAGCCACTAAACTGCTTTCTACCTCAACAGATTTGCCTTTTCTGGACATTTCATGTAAATGTCTAGCAGCTTTGGATTAGCACGATGATTTGGAGATTCATCTGTTAACCAAAATAAATACTGCAGGAGGCTGCAAATAAGTTTATTTGGGGTCTTAAGAATTGCAATTCAGGAGACACAAATTTGGGTAACCCTGAAGGAGTGGTCCAAGGAAGAGAAAGAGACAGGGGATGGGTTTACAAAGACAAAAAGCCACGAGGTCGTTAAAAGTTGCGTGGACAGAATTGTGATTGATATGAGTCAGTAAATATTTGTCCTTAAGGCATTCCTGTCTGCCCAGGACAGAGAAAACTCTGATTTTCAAAGGCCCCATGTGCACATTGGGTCCACCCAGATCAGGATACTCTCCCCATTTTAAGGTCAATTGTGCCACACAGTGTACCACAATCAAGGAAGTGATATCTCATCACATCCACAGGCCCCGGGAGTTAGGGTGGGACATCTCTCGGGGGAGGGCATTTAGAAATCCCTCCTCCCATAGTAGGGCTGCATGGCTAGTCAGGGTCTCAGTATGGCTTCAAGGCCAGGCTGGGGTCCCTACTTCCCACCAGGTTTCCTAACAGGAAACCAATGATAATTATTCATTCTTAGTCACATATATGGCTGCCTCTTTTTGCTCCTTTGTCTTCAGAGATGGCCCGCGCCCTGTGTATCTACTTCTCCTTTAACCTGAGCACCCAACCCCTACACCTTGTGGCCTTTCTCTTGCCTCCTGAAACAGCCTACACTCTACGGAGCATGTATCTCTCTAAATAAACCTATCTTTACTTAAAAAAAAAAATCACATACATCCCTCAATGGAGGACTATCAGAAATATTTGGGAAGGAAACTGTGTAAAAGGATTGGCATTCCTGATAGTAAAGCAGCCATTATAACCTGATTGTCCACTTGGTTTCTGTCCTTCAATACACATGCTATGCACTTGGATATACTGCTGACCAGAATATCAACCTGAATATCACTTATCATCTCTCCCTGAGTCTCCGCCCACCTGGAAGCTGATATTTCTCCCAAATTCTCCTGGTTTTGCTGGCCAGCTGTCCCTCTTCCTCCCACAAAGAGCCCTCTTCCTGCGTAGCTTGTGGCACCTAGCTACACCACCCTCTCCTGCTCCCTGTGGTCCTTCCCCATCTCCAAAGACTTCACCTCTTTCCACACATTTTCAGTGTCCACGTGGGTAATCCATTTAAAATTTCAGTCTCATATTCTTTGCTTCCTCACCTGTCATGACCTTCTCCTTCACTTCACCTTGGGAATCCACTCCTACGACTTGACCATTTTCAAACACGTGCAAATATTTACTCACTGATTATAACTTCCTCTCATCCCAGCTTACTTTCTCTCATCCCCACTGCTGTCATTCATCGCTGTTTTTGTGATTTCAAATCCATTGAGCCCTCCAAGTTCTCACTTCTCATTACCCCGCCTCCTGTCTTCCATCAGGATTCCTGGTCTGCATGGTTAGTCTCAACACCAACTGCAAATTAGAATCACCTGAGAAGCTTCTAATAAATAACAATCCCCAGGCTCCATCCTGAACCATCAAATCAGGTTCTTTGAAAGCCCCATGGATAATTCTAATGTGCACCTAGCTGGAATTGAGAATCGCCTTTCTATAATTATTATTGGCCACTCCACTGCAAATACCATTCATTCCCTCACTTTTCTATCCCTTCATTCATATCCACCTGGCAATATTCCAACCAAAATATCTGCCCAAGTTTTTTGCTTCTAGACAGAGTAAATGGGTTGTTTTTACCTTAAATCTGTGATCACAAAACTCAAATTGGCTTTTAAATCGACTGGCCATCTGACTTGCTATGTTTCTCCATTAGCTGTTTCCCATTCTCTGAGATGACCAGGCACACCTCCACTTTTTCCCCCTCTGCATTTTCCTGAGATGATCTTGTCTCATTGAGATGTCATCAAATGGGAATTCTCTCAGTAAACCTACAAACAAACCTACACCTACTCCATCTTCTCCTCCTTCCCCTCTGGTATCATCCAGAAGCACCCCTACCCCTTGAAAGGGCCCCTGTACTCTGGTCCTTGCTCCTCTTGCCTCCTCAAGGACTTGGGTCCTTGCATCACCCCATCTTTGCTGAACCATCAGTTCCCATTCCACCAACATAGAAACAGGATTTTGTGTCTTCACATCTTAGCCCTTGGCCTCAATCCCACATTCCCCTCTAGATACTGCCCTATTTCTCTGTACACTTTCATTGAAAAACTTGTGGAAAGAATTATCTACCCTGGCCGTCTCAACCACCTCACCTCCAAATTTTTAACCTACAGATGAGAATTTGTTATACAGATACAGGGATAATGCATGAGCAGAAATATAGCTCTCCAAGGTCCTGATATAGCTGAGTCTGGGAGCCGGAGGCTGGAGGGCTATCTGGAGCCCTCTCTCTGCCTTCTCATTTGTTGTGCATCTCCCTCTTGGTACTTTCTCAGTAATGCAGACTCCGCTACTAGAGAGTGCACCTAGCAGAGGGTGACTGCTCAAAACAAGGTTGTGGACTGAATTGGGTCCCCTACCAAATTCATATGCTGAGGCCCTAAATCCCAGTGTGCCTGTGTGTGGAAACAGGACCTTTATGGAGGTAACTAAGGTTAAATGAAGTCATAAAGGTGGGGCCCTGATAGATTAGCATCCTTATTAGAAGAGACTCCAGAGAGCTTGTCCCCACCCCCCACTCTCCGCCAGTACACAGAAAGAAGAGGTCAGATGAACACACAGCCACAAGCCAGTAGCAGAGGTCTTACCAGAAACCAATCACGTTGGCATGCTGATCTCAGACTTCTAGTCTCCAGAACTGTGAGAAAGTAAATGTCTCTTGTTTAAGCCACACAGTCTATATTGTTATGGCAGCCTGAGCTGACTAATACAAAGTCTACTGCAATTCCACCGACCTGATCGAACTCTCTCACATTTCTAGAGAAGATATTCTCATTGGCCCTGCTGAGTTTAACTCTGGTCAACCCTGGCCAGGAGAGCAGGATCATATAATGGAAAATGGTTACTTGGGACTTTTCAGGGGTGATAATCAAAATATTTAACAATAAGTATGGCAATATAAATTAATTAAAAATTTAAATATAAATTATATTTGCTTTATTTTTATTTAAAACTTTGAATTGCAGTTTAAAACACACATATGTAAAAGTGTATGAAACATAAATGAACAACTCAATAAATAATTGTAAAGCAGACATCGGGTAACCACCATCCAAGTCTAGAAATAGAACACTTCTCACCCCAGAAGCCCTCAGGGGTCCCTTCCCACCCATATTGAATTCCCTCTCTCCTAAAGTTAGTATAAAATACTTTTATAATAATTATTTCCTTATTTTCTGTAGTTTTACCTTCACATACACATAATGAGAGGGTCACAAGGAAGCCTTCTAGAATGCTGCAAACTTTTTATATCTGATGTGGGTGGTGACTATATGGTACACATGTAAGAATATGAGCTGTACACTTAAGATTTCTGCACTTTACTGTCCATTATTTGTACGATTATTATACATATTACATCCATATATAACAAGTGAAACAATGCATTGTTACAATTATTACTTTAATTTTACATCTTTTAAAGAAGATGAGAGGAGAAAGGAGAGCAAGTATTTATTTATAGAGTGTTTTTTTTCTCTTCTATCCTTTGCTTTTTAAATTCACCCTCTACTCTGCAATAGTACTGATCAACTGAAGTGTGAATCTGCCCATACCGTTTGCCAGCTAAAAACTTATTTCAAGTCCTATAAGGCAGTACACAGTGCCTTCCACATCCAGCCCCAGTGTCTCTCCAGCATCACTTCCCACAACCTCCCGTCTTACACACTGTCCTTATAGACACCATTTGCTCATCTTTCTGGTTTTGCTGATGCTGTTTCTTATGCCCAATTGCCCTTCCTACACAATACCTCTCTTCCCCTCCTGTTTCAGTTGGCTCAGGCTACCAAAACAAAACATTATAGACTGGGTGACTTAAACAACTGACATTTATTTTCTCACTGTTATGGAGGCTGGAAGTCCAAGATCAAAGTGCCAGCATGGACAGATTCTGGTAAGAACTCTCTTTCTGGCTGACAGACAGCTGCCTTCTCACTGTTTCCTCACATGGCAGAGAGAAACAGGAAGTCCCCGGTGTCTCTTCTTATAAACACACCAAACCCATCGTGAGGATCCCACCCTCATGATCTCATCTAAACCTAATTACTTCCCAAAGGCCCCACATCTAAGTACCATCCTATAGGGGTTATATATGAATTCTGAGGGAACACAATAGAACCTCCTTCACATAACTAAATGCGAGGGAATAGACGCAAGAGAAAGCAACTTCATAGCCCAGTCGGAGCACTTTGCCCTTATTACAGGGCCTGAGAGAGCATCGTGGGTATGTTACTTAGTAACCGTCGCCGGGGAGGGAGGCTGGAAGGGCCGAGAGCAAGCTGCTCGGGGTCCAATCCGGACCCCGTATTCCCGGAGCCAATAGCAGCGTTGAGAGCCGCTTACCGAGCCTGGACTGAGCTTCCCATGATGCCCCGGCGCCTCGGGCTAGGCGGCTGCCGTAAAGCAGTTCACTCGACGCGACGCAAGTGACCGCTGCGCGCCTCTCCCGGCTCGGCGAGTGCCACTCCCCGCCCCACAAGGGAGAGTCGGCTCCAGGCCGCGCCCCCTCCTTACCGGGGCGCCCTCCCTTCTGGGGGCCCGGTCCTCACGGTGGTCGCGGTGGCAGCGCCCTCGGGCCAGGCCACAGGGGGAGGGGGCGGCCTGGCGGCAGTGGCGGGGTCAGCACGGGGCACCAAAGGCGAGGCCATGGAGCCCAGGGAGTCGGGGAAGGTAGGCCTGGAAGGGCCCTGGGGCCTCCCACTCCCTCGCCCCCGATCCGGGCGCCTGCGAGGCGGATGGTACGGGCGGAGTCCCCGCAGATGAGCCAGCCTTGCAGGGAAGGGCTCGCCCGCTCGCCCGCCGCCTCTTCCTCTGCACTTGGGCGGCCGCCTCGGGCGAGTCCCGCGCAGCATTCCGCTCGCTCCCTCCCTCCCTCCCCGGCCGCCGTCAGCCGAGTCGTCGCTGCGTTGATGCTGGGGGGTGGGGGGGCGACCCGCCCAATGTGGAAACGCGAAAGTGCTTCCTGTTTTCCCACACCGCCGTTGGCGTCTTGAAGAGGCCCAGCTGTTTTAAGGCTTTGAGGCTGGATAAGACCCCAGTGGTAGCTAAGGGTAGGAATCTCGGGAGACAAGGTGAGGGCTTCGCCCTGCCTCGATTCCCCCTTCCCAAGAAAGAACTGAGAAGAAAAAGACAAGGCATCTGGCATATTTCTTGCCGGTTTCTGTGTCTAGCTTATCTACTTCGAGGAGTATCTGAGTATTGCTTAGAAGCATATTCCTTCAGGCTGGGCAGGAGGCTGTAAGTTGGAAGAAATGGTAGGGGAAAAAATCCGTGAAGGTAGAATTAAGTAGGTTTGACTAGATGGAGCTTGGAGGCAGTGTCCGCAGAGACCAGCCTGGTTGTAGGCGCTTGACTGAGACATTAGCAGCCTTTGGGACTAAGATCTTTCTGGATGTTCTTTGCTGCAAGTTCTTGAGGATCGTTTCTTCTTTGGCACAGAGGGAATTTCCTCAACAAATATTTTCAAGTGCGTATTGAGTCTCTCTTTCAAAAAAATTGTTCATTTAATAAACAATTTGATCTGTGATTTAAGTTGATGTAAATGCTGGAAGTACAAGAATAAATATGAAATGACCACTTTCCTCCAGGAACTCTCCTGCAATTGTCACTTCAGTAACTTGGGTAAGCATAGAAGTGTTGTCCCACAGACAAGAGAGAAAGATAATGAGATTATTTTGATGCTCCAGTTTTTCCTGGAAAGACTGGGAAGGACTCTGCATCACAAAAAGTTACTCCTAGCTTAAGCAACTCTTCTGTACTCCTTCCTTTCCACAAGCTACAGGGATATATTTTCCAGATGAAACAACCCTCAAAGTAAAGAGTCCAAGACAATAAAGCTCAACAGAACCTAACTAAAGAAACTGAAGAAAGATTAAACTGTTTGCCAGCCTCGTGTTAAGCACTTTAGCAGATATCAAAAAAGTAAGGGAAGTGGCCCTTACTCTCAGGTTTATCCTCCAGTTAGTTTAGACTGAATCTGACTTTGGACAGAGAGGGAGCAGAATGTAGTGAGGAGGAAGGGTTATAAACAATTGGCATTGACAATTGGAATTAGTGATTTGAGATTGATTTCAAGCTGTTCTGTTCAGTTGTAGGCTTTCTTAGCCTTTAATGAGAGAATAGAAAAATACAAACATTTTGGGAGGTGGAGGAGAAATTTTATGTCCTTTTCAGGCTCAACCACTAATTGAAAACCTTGGAGTCTGAAAATTTCACTCATGATTCTAATCTTGTTTGCAGGGTGTCTCAAAAGGACACCTTTCCCAGGAACATCTGTTTTCTAGCAGGGGGAATGAGGATGTTATCCAAAGATGAAATAAAGTGATTGCAAAACAAACCAGCAGTGTAAGATGTATTGCAGACGAGTGACAATACTAAGGCCTCGGTGGAATGGCTGTGCTATTCTAAAGTTCTATTCTGAATACCACTTTTTTGTCTCAAAGCTTGGAGACTAGGGGGTCCACTTGACGTAGTAGTTTGGTCTGTTATTAGAATCTTCCTTTGATGCTATTTTGTGACATTTATTAACTAAAAGCAATCTTGGGCTATTGGATTGGGTGTGGAGTATCTTGCCTGTCATTGGCAGAATAGGATAGAAGTCAAAGACTTTGCCCCATCACTATCTCCTATTATCCTGTTTTATTTTCTTCCCAGCCATTATCACTATATCAGATGATCACGTTTATTTATTCATTTACATGTTTGCTGACTTTACTCTCTGTTATATCCCCAGCTAGAATGGCACAGCAGTATCTGGCATTTAATAGGTTCTCAGAAAGTATTTATTGAATGAACGACTCAAAATAGCATCTCTACAGGAGCTCTTTTGCTATAAGGTGTGGGTGCTGTGAGGAGCACTGCAGCCTGACACCTCGTGTGCCCTCTGAGAGACTGTTGTTCCTGCTGCCAAATGGGAGCATTTATTGTATATGTACTTATTGCCTCCTTATTTTGGGTTCCTGGTCCCTCTGTCCTTCCCATGGAAGTGATCATTCCCTTCTCATTTTTCTCTGGTCTCAGTTTTATTTTTGCACTTACATCATAGTTGTCTGTCACCTCCTGATTTTAATCTGCTTGATGAATATAGTATTTTGTTTTTGTTTTTGAGGGGGAGGTAGTTAGGTTTATTTATTTGTTTAATGGAGGTACTGGAGACTGGACCCAGGACCTTGTGCATGCTAAGCACTCACTCTACCACTGAGCCATACCCTCTCCCCTGTGGTGTCTTTTATATCTTAGGATCTGCTGGCACATAGAAACAAATAAAATGCATGTTGAATGAAAAAAGTAAGTGCCTATGAAATATTTTCTGTATAATGTGGTGGGGAGAAGGGTGGTGATGGGGAAGGAGATGAAGGAAAATCAGCACAGGCTTCCTGAGGACCAGGCACCGCAACGGATGTAAGCCTTCCTTGCTCAGGGGTAGGGGACGCGCTTGGACCAGGTGGGTGGGAAGTCCCTTGTGACGGAGGTGGCACGTAAATAGGAACTGGGTGAGTGGGTGGACCCTAAGTGGGTGGGAGGCAGTGGGCAGAATCAGGGAATGTAAAGGCTGGGTGTGTAGAGGGAGGAAAGCTGCAAGATGTGTTGATTGATTACCATTACGCTAATCTGGCTGCAGTAGAGGTTCCAGGTGGGGCAGGACTTTGAGCTAAGGTTAGGGAGGAAGGTTAGGTTCAGATCAAGGGGACTTGTGGCGTGGCTGAGAAGTCAGAGCTCTACCTTATAGACAGTGGGCACCACTGAAATAGAACATCCAGAGATACTCTTTGCTTTCTGTGTAGATAAGAAATTCCTCTTAGTCAAGTCTAAATTTTCTGTGGATTTGTGTTTTCTTTACATTGCAGTCAATTGGAATCAGAAGGCTCTTGCCATAGTATTGGTTAAAAGAGAGGAACCAGGGTTAAGGTAATCACTTTTGTTGGGAAGACACTTCTTTATTATCTAAACATTCAGTCCTGGCCATACTCTTCATCCTTGTGGTGCTCATAAACTAAAGCAGTGGGTCCATGGGCTTCATTATGCCCACCTGTTCCCTCAGGAAGACCGGCAGGTGGGAATGAATAGGGAACCCTGTTTACCCTTGATCACAAACTCTTTAGCCGGCCCTGGTGGGAACAGCTTGCCCTCTCGTCCTGGTGTACTGTAATCCTCCTGGGATCTGCCTGCTGTATAATCTCAAGGGTTTTCTTCCCCCTCGCCATGCTGGCTCTCCTTAGGCCACATCTGTGTGTACCCCTTTCTTGTCTGCCTGCCTGCTTCTAAGCAGAGCCCAGCCTCCAGCAGGTTTTTGGAATTATAATTGCATTTTGCTTTGGAAGATGCTCCGAGAGCAAGTAATTATTTAAAACATATGCATTTGGCAGTACAATTCCACTTTTGTTTTAAAACCTGTTCATTCATACATATTAACAGACAAAAGACTGGAAGGTTACCTACCAAATATCAATAGTAATTATCAGTAAGGAGATTGTGGGTGAACTTAAAACGGTTTTTTTTTCTGCTTATTGTCTTAATTTTCTGCAGTGAACGTATATTTACTCAAGAAAAATACTCAGATTATTTTTAAACATACAGTTCAACAGTGACATTATCTGTATTGTTTTCCTCAAAAAGTTTCACTGTTGAAGTTAAAATAGATTTCATGTGTTTGAAATCTGAGCGTAAAGTTACAGGCAATTTTAAACAAATGTACTAGAACTTGTTATAAATGGAAATGAATGTGTCCCCTTCAGAGCTGTCACTTTGGGAGGACTTATACTTACTTCAAGGGTGCTATTACCTGAAATGTTTTTCTTTGGGGGTAGGAGATTTTTTGTTGTTGATAATTTTATTTCTTTGACTAGGTGATAAATGGTGGCATAAACTTTAAAAGGCTAAACAGAAAGGTTTTCTGATTATTTCTTGTATAACTGCTTGTTTCATGGCTGCAGTATCTTACTTCTCTGAGGCTTTTGATGATAGTTTTGTTTTTTAAAGTTTTTTTCTCCATGCCTCACATCCATTTCTTCCCCTCCTCCCCTCACCCCACCGTCTGTTTTGGTCTCTATCAGACCTGTTACAGCCTTTCCCCAGATGTCTGCTAGTCCAGTTGTTTGCTGACACTTAATAGTGGAAACCAGCATTCTAACTGGAAGCACTGAGCTCACGAAAGGGAAGGGTTTATCAACTTGGATCCCATGTAGGGGAACTGGGCTGGCATTTGTTGGCAAACAGCTTTCCCCCAGTTCTTATTATTTTAGCCTCACTATCTTCACTCCCAGGCCAGAGATTCCGCGGCTGCAGGATCCCGAGTCTTGAGGATTTAGCTGTGTAAACTGGATTGTTTCTGACTTTGCCCACTGCTGGGTGAGGATTCGCTTTTCTTGGATCTGCTTAGTTATTACTTTTTCATCAGCTTTTCCTTTAACAAAATTGTATTGCTCTTGTCCCCTCGTTTTATTCTCCATCCTAGTGGGTGTTTTGTTTGGAGGTTGGTGTTTTTGTTTGTTTTGGTGGGTGGGTGGGCAGGGAGGGTGTCTTTTAAATCACAGAAGGAAGCAAAATTGGGTGTACTTGTTCAATTTGCCATCTTAATCCAGAACTCTCCAAAACACTTTCTGAATTTCCTCATCCCTTTTTGGTGAGACAGAGCTGCTTTACAAGTCCCATGGAATATAGTTCTCAGCTCTAAAGCTTTGCCTATCTTGAACATCAACTTCACTCACAGACATAGTTCTGAGCGACTTTAGATTGTTTCTAGAAATCAGATACATCTTCCTAACTGAAGATTTACCATGTTCAAGATTTTGCCAAAGAATGTGTCGTAAGCTGTTGCTGATGCCCTAGCTGAGAAGTAACGGGTCCCAGGGGAAGGCAGATGAAGAGCATGCCGGGAAAGGATGATGCATTTCCTGAGCTGGCCTTCTTTATGACGCTTTGTTTCGGTGTATGGCCCTTCCTAGAACGAGTCTCATTGCCCTGTGACTTGTACCCAGGCTGTGAGAGCGATGCGGTGTAGGTCTTGTATGTAGGTTGACAGTGCCCCCTCCCCTAGTCGGAGCTGTTCCCAGAGAAGAGGGGCCCTCCGGTGGTCGTGATCCTAGGTGTAGAAGCTTAAGGAAGAAGTTGGTGCTTATCTGGTGTCATTTTTCCTTCCAGGCTCCTGTGACGTTTGATGACATCACGGTGTACTTGCTTCAGGAGGAATGGATGCTGCTGAGTCAGCAGCGGAAGGAGCTCTGTGGTTCTGACAAGCTGGAGGCACCACTGGGTATGGAATCCTGTTCATTTCCCCACTGCCTGACCCCAGGTCAGCATTCCCACCATGTCTGAGTATGACATACTTGGGAATTTTCTGGAACTCTACCACTGTTTTCAGGCATCTTTACACTGTTTATCCACTCAGTCCCATATCTGACTCAGCTGCACATGGATTCACACATCACCGTTTCTCTTCTCCGTTTAAATTGTCCAGAAGAAGTGGAGAGATTGGGCACATCAAGGCTAGACCTGGGTATCTCAGGATATCCTGGGGTGCCAGGTGGGAAGCCCCACCTGTGGACTGTGGAGCTGCAAGGTGCATTTGTTTCAGGTGCCCGTAGGACGCTGCAGGTGGTGGGCAGTGGTTGAACGAACATCAGATTCGCAGTGTGGAAACCTGGTCTCAGTCCCACCTCTACCACATGATGTGGTGTGCGTTTGCCAAGGCCGTTAGCCTTTTTAAGCCTTGGTTTCTTCACAGGGTTGTTGTAAAGGTTTAATGAGGCAAAACTTTAAACTTTGTGCCAATGTAGGTATTCTTCATCTTTTTTATTTTGTGGATGTTCTTTCTCTGTACCATGGACAGAGGCGATTGTGTTTCAGTGTGTGTACGTACATTTGTCCTCTTTCTGACTTCTATTTGATGACCATCTGCCAGGCCTTTCTTTGCTTCTTTTCTTCTTGGCCCCTAAGGGTTGTGGGAGCAAGTCTGAGCTCTCTGTGGATCGAGGGACTGTGCTTTCCATGCCTGCTAAAAACGGTTTGAAAACCAATTCTTTTAAACTGGAAGTGGCAAAGCAGCAGCTCACGGGCCAACTTTGGCCTCCCCCATTTTTTTTCTTTTCTTTAATCACTTTTGTTTGGCTTGTTTAAAATATTTAAATAAATCATCAATATTTAACCATTGGGAGTTTTCACACAGAAATATGATTTCTGTTTTCTCTCGAAAACTGGGGTGGTCTAGTGGTACTGGCCTGGTGTTTGGCTGGTGGCCCCCTCGTGGAATCGAGCAGCTGTCTCTGCACACGGGTTCAAATCCACAGCCTCCCACCTCTGTCTGGTTTTCTCAGATTATCATCTGGTCCCTCTTAGCATTTGAGTTTGAGCCTCTGCTCTGAACCAGTAGTTTTCTGACCTTTTTAGCCTGTGTGACCTGGATCCAGGACCTCACAGTGCTTTTCTCTGTTCCTGACTCAGGACCAACGATCGCCAACCCAGAGCTGTTCTATAAGTTTGAGCGAGGGCCAGAGCCATGGCTAGCCAGTGTCCAGGGCCAGAGGACTCTCCTGAGCCACCACCCAGGTGAGTGTGGACCTGCCCTGGGAGGAGGGGTGCTTAGCTGGAGAAGGAGCAGGAAGCTGGATGCCAGGGCTCTGGTCTCACCCTCTGCCTCTCCCTGTTCTCTGCTGACTATACACGATGTTCTTCTTCCCCAAGCTGTCACCTTATCTAAGATACACACACCTCCCCCTACATCGTTCTCCTCTCGTTTTATTTATTTTTTTCCTCCCTTTATTTATTTCTACCCGAGAGCAGATGTTTGTGTATCAGTATATATTCTAAGTCCCATGAAGGCACGACCTGGTCTTATTTACTACTCTATTCCCAGTGCTGAGAACCAAGCCTGGCACATGGTTGCTCAGTAGACAACCATGGAACAAACGGGTGAATGAATAGATGTCTGCTAAGTCCTAGGAATTGATGTTTGCTTTCCTCCTTTGACAAGCCTGCCCTGTTCGGGGATTGGCTTGGCTGGAGCCAGGCCAGATGGCCTCTTGTCATCTGACCGTAAGGTGACAGCATGAACCCAGCCCCTCCTCCGGGAGAAAAGGGAGGTGGAACAAGTTCCTGCATAAATCAAATGACGAAAATTTGCTCTCCCTTGTGATCTGTCTCAGATGGACCACATAGAGCCCTAGATTCACAGATACTAATTTGGTTTGTTTTTCTTGTACTTGGCTCTTAATTTTGAGCCTCTTTACTCTTTGTTAGCAGCTGTGTGCTTCTGGGGTTGGCCACAGTTTCATAGACTGATCTATTGCCCTGCAACAGATACTGTTGGGTCCTTGGCCACGAGGCCTCTGAACTTGTTGATGCATAAAAAATGGCTCCAGAGGATTTAGAGTTGTCTAAGCTGCATTTCAATGAAGGAGTGAATAAAGAAACTTCTGGTTTAGCTTCAAGAAGGAAAATCTTAGTGAGGTCATGGGAGTTTTCACCTCTTTGAAGGGTGGCGTGAGACAGGAATTAGACTTGTGTTTCTCTTGAGGGCTGGAGTAGCACCCCTGGGTGGAAGTTACTCAAAGATGGATTGCAGCTTTAGGAAAATTCTCTGGGGACCAAAATTGCCTGCCCAGGAGGTAGGTCACTCTCTTGCCCTAAAGGTACATGAGCAAAGTGCAGATGCCTGTCTGGCAGGGGTACCATGGAAGGGGATTCCCACTGAGTGTGGAGTGGAAGTGTTTGCTTCAATTACCTTTTTTCACCCTGCATTCTCCTAGTTCAGTGTACTTATCCATAAATAAGTCTGCTCTCCTGAAGACTGTGCCACTGTCTTGGGTTGCAGAGATCAAATTACAAAGATCTCTTTTTGGCCAGGTGTATCTGTCCTTTAAATTAAAAAAAAAAAAAAGGTTTGCTTAAAGCCCATTTGGTTTCTTCTGGGTCAGGCAAGGCGGGCCTGGGGCTGGGAGACTGAGCGACAAGAACGTGAGGCAGGCTGTCACTTTGTGGGTGTGGTTCCCAGCTTCGTGTCCATGCATCTGAGTGCCTTTGTGAGTTGCAGTGACTCTGCCTATAAGATTTCAGAGCAAATTCCATCTGTCTCTTTTCTTCAAAGGAAAAAGCAAGGTGGGCTTCATGGAAGAAACGGATGTGCAAAGTCCAGCCAGAGAAGCTGGTCTGTACCTGCCACCTCAGAAGAAAGCCTGCCTTTCCCACTTCAGCTCAGAGAGTGGCAGCATCGAGGTAGACTGTATGGGAAAAAACAAAAAGCACTTAAAACCTCGGTCTATCCAGAAGTCATGGTTTGCACAGTTCCCATGGCTGGTCATGAACAAGGAGCAAACGGCTCTCTTTTGCTCTGCTTGCCGGGAGTACCCATCTGTCAGGGACAAACGGTCAAGATTAATAGAAGGTTACACAGGACCATTCAAGGTGGAGACTCTCAAATACCACGGCAAGAGCAAAGCCCACGTGTTCTGTGTCAAGGCCTTGGCAGCACGGGATCCCATCTGGGCAGCCCGTTTCCAGAGCATCCAAGATGCATCTGGAGATGTACTGGCCGGCCCGGAGCACCTCTTCACTGCAGATTATCCCATATTTTACCCCCCAGGGCCTCTGGAGACCTTTGATAACATGGCCCAGCTCCTGCCCAGCTCGAGAGCTGCCCTGGAGGACCCTGGGGGGAATGGAGCAATTCCTGCATTGTACATAGACTACATTTCCGATTTCAAGCAAAAAGAAATTGCTGATGACATCCGTGGCTCCTCAAACGTTAACATTTTGTGTAATGACTCTGCTGAACCCCGTGGACAGGTAATATGTTTCTAATGATTGCTGTATCTCAAGGGCAAGGATTCCATACTGAGAACAACATATATTGCATGATGATGACGAAAAAATTCCATTAGCCATATCTGCTGCTAACATATAATGTTACCATGAGCTCACATGCTTTATCATGTGCTAGGCATTGTTTTAAGTGCTTTACATGTATTATCTCCTTTATTTATGACGACAGCCCCATTATCATCATCTCCTTTTGACAGATAACAAAACGTAATTAGTGGGACGGGATATCCTGACTTCTGACATACAGGGAACACCTAAATTCAGAACAATAATCTTTATCTTGAATCCAAAATGACCACAGAACTCAAGAAGTAATCCATAACCACAAAACAACCTCAGAGCTCTTAAGGAATTTTAAAAATATTTTCAACTTTAGCTTTGGAACCATGTAGCACTTTTAAACATTGTGAAATCTCTTCACACTTGTTCCTTTATGTCATGTTTTTAATGCTGCTCTGAGGCTTGTGGAGCAAGGCTGGTTAAACTCATCTCGTTGGGCGGCATCTAAGACTCAGGGGGTGGGACATAGCCAGAGTTGAAGGGCCGTCGTGTTGGTGGCCTCTCCCCACAGCCCTTGAGTGCCAGCCCAGTGCTCCCCTTCTGCTCCCTGCGGGGCTGGTGGAGCCTACAAGGCCCTAGTTCTCATCTCAGGTTTATTTTGTAATTGTCTAACTCTTTGGGAAATTGGCCTGTATGGAAACTGCATTAATCAGAATCTTTGAGTAACTAGGTCCTTCCCCATTTCTCAGCTCTTCCATATCAGCAGGCTTTTACTACAAATCGTCTTGAGGAAGGCTCCTGGTATTCCAAAGAGAATAGCTCAGATGTTCCTCGTACCTAACATCATAGGTCAAGTCAGTAAACTCGGAGTTTTACAGAATCCAGAAAAGTGACAAAGCTCATTTCTCTTCTTGCTCATGTGTTTTCTAGTCTTTAATAGTAGAAGCTAATAAACAGGTCTAACCTTTTAGGATCTGAATTCCTTTAGCAGCAGAGTGTGTGCTAACCTACTCACTGAATGTGAGCAGCTTTAGTTCTTTTTTACTACTTCTTCCTCCCCATGTGGGTGGGAAACCTTAGCAGGTACTCTTAGAGGCAGCCGGCCGCCTGTGCAGCTGTGGATGAATAGAAGGCGCCCCCCGGGGCTGTAAAGGGCCGTGTGCAGTCACGAGTTTCCGCCAAGACCTCTAGTCCTCGGTGCTTTTTCCTTTCCTCCCAGGATACTCCACGGTCGCACTGAGGTTCATTTGATTTTGACTTAGTAACTCTGGGCCACACACATTTGCTTCTTTGACTTTCGATAGATAACTGAGTTCCTCAGAGTGCATGTGGGCCTGTTGGCAGGCTTTCCAGGAGAAACAGGCCTCGAGCTGGACCCTGGAAGTAACACGTGGGTGTCTGACGTGAGAGGAATATTGAGTGACTGCTGCTCTTTGTTGCAGGATCCTTCTGAAGAGGGGCTGTTTGAGGAGGTTCCCGTGGTGTTTGAGGAGCTCCCGGTGGTGTTTGAGGATGTGGCGGTGTATTTCACCCGGGAGGAGTGGGGCGTGCTAGACAAGCGGCAGAAGGAGCTGTACAGAGACGTGATGCGGATGAATTATGAGCTGTTGGCATCCCTGGGTAAAGATCCCTGTAGGCCCTTGTTTGCCACCATCACTTGACATGGGAAACCCACAAGGGCAGCTGTGGCTCGTAGTCATCACCCCATTTCTGCCCTCTCCCTGTCCATAGGCAGAGAGTGAGTATATATTTTGCATCTCAGAACTCTCCCTGCTTTGGGATACTGTGCTTTTTCTCCTCTTCATCCGCCCACCTGTCACCCATCTTCCACCAGACATTTGTTGAGTACTTACTACGTGCTGGGTGAACATGAGTGAGTCAAGATCTCTGCTTTCAAGGGGCTGGCAGGTTTGTCGGAGAGACAGACACTTTGATAAGAAACTGTAAGATCATACAAGTTCCATAAAAGAGGTTCAGGAAAGTGCCCAGGGGCTGCCAAGGAGAGTGATTTAATTGAGCTGGGCATCTGAGGGAGGGATAAGGACAGTCTGAACAGAAGTGTTTTAACTGACTTGAAAGCCAGGTGCAGAGGGAGGAGGACTGGCATCTAGCCACGGCAGAGGGAGGGGCCCGCAGGCGGGCGGTCTCGGCCTGGCAGCACTAGGTCCTAGGTCTGCACTGGAGCAGGAGCAGCGTGGTGTTTGTTGTCTTCCCGGCAGAGTCTTGTCTCCTGCACCTGCTTCTTGTTCTTCTCTTTGCTTCCTTTTTAAATCAGGCACCCAGGGTTCTCACGTGGCACTAAAATGGAATGACAGCTTTTCATCTTATCTGATTTTTGGTTTTTGTGGGGTTTTTTAACTAGCGTATATTGTAACAGAAACCTTGCAGCACAGGCTTCTGTACATAACTTAGGAATTGCAGCAGCGACCTGCATCATTTCTACAGAAGAAGAAATGAGTATTTGTGGCTTAGTTGATGTCATAGCCCCTGGTTTACACCATCCTCTCACTGCAGCTAAGATAGAGATTATTTTCTCAACGTACGTGACCCGTATACTACTTGTTTTTATTGATGTTCAGTTTTTAAATGCCTCCCCCAACATTTAGAAATGACGTGAAACACTTTGTTTCACGAGGACAGAGGTGTTGTAATCATGTCCTGGGCCCCGGGCCCTGGGATGAAGTGCACCTTCCCGAGCATGACTGCCACTGATGATGTTTAAAAGCAGGCAATTCATTTTGAAGAAAGACATCCCCACCCACAAGAAGCTGATCTTCCCTTGGAAGGAATGGGCAGCAGGGATGTGCTTTGCCTTTTGGGCCCCTTTGGTGGGGAACCAGTAGTACCACAGTGCGTCTCCCACAGAGTGGGCCTGACTTGGCTTGTTCAGCCTGACAGCATCATCTGAGCATTTTATCATTTTCTTCTTAACGTCTATACATTAGGAAGTGGGGAAATCGTAACTGACTGAGGGAAATCAAGGGGCAGTTCAGTCTTGGTTACGTTTTGTTTGGATGAAAAATAAGTATGATCAGAGGAAGAGTAATTCGTTTTGCTTGAGGGTTGAGGGCAGGAGTCAGGGAGGACTGTATGGAGGATGGGGCAGTTCTCATCAGTTGTCTATGAAATTAAGATGGGCACACGGGTCTAGAAACGGAATATTATTTGGCATTATCTTTTGTAAATGGAACACAAATAGAACTTCTCTTTGGAGTGAACTCAATTTTGAAAAAGAAAACCTCATCATAATTTTTGCAGCCAAGAAAAGTTCTATATGTCTTTAAAAAAAATCTTCCATGCATATTTTTAATTGAAGTATAGTTGACTTGCAATGTTGTGTTAGTTCAGATGTAATCCCATCCATTTTTAATGTTTCTTATCTCTTATTTTAAAACACTATGACCTGCTTATATTGGGTGTTACAGGAGGCCTCTATGTTTTCTTTTATTCTTCTGTCTGGAAATAATAATAGTGGCTTTTGCTACTGACTGAGCACCTACCAAGCGCTGGTCCTTGTGTTGAGCGTCTTACATACAATCTCTCTAACCCTTACACAGAACCTGCAAGGCAAGTAGCAGTAGTATTTTCGAATGAGAAAACAGCCCTGAGAATCCAACCCATTTAGCTGCAAAATGGCTAAACTGAAATTCTTTCTCTTCTGCCCATTCCATACGCATCAGACTCAGATAAAATGCCTGCTCTATATATGTTTATTACCAATTGGACGCCATTTCTTTTCATTTCAAGATTGTGCTAAGCATGTTGTTAATTTTAAAATAACAATGGCACCAAGTGTAATATAAGATTATTTAAAAATTTTAACAGTATAAGAATTTTTTGGAAGTCCCCACTCCTTTACCCTTCCCCGCTACAAGAGGGTTAGTGGTTTGGTTGGGTTCTCGCGGACCTTCTCTGCAGGTCACTGTTCATTCTCTCGCCTCGGCCTCTGTAAGGACTGGGGTGCAGAAGGGCTGATGCCCTGGGCTGATGGGATGTGGTCACGTCAGCAGCTCTGCTCGGGCCCTGGGTCTTGGTAGGCCTGGTGGTCATCACGCTGCATCCCAGCACATTCGTGCTATGGATTTCCTTTTGCTCTTTTCACTTGAGGAAACCCAGCTAATTTTTCCATTGCTCTTATTAGGATTTACAACTAGCAGATTTGTTCTTTCAGATTTTGTAATTATTGGACCTGTTTTAAAAACAACAGTCTCAATTTAATGCAGTCGAATTCCATATTAATTTCTGTCAGTTGTTTGGCAGTTGAATTGCACTGACTAAAGCTTGTCAGCTGATGGTATGTTTCCAGGTCAGGTCCACTCACCTGTCACAGTCTCCTTGCCCTCACCAGCTGTCTCATCAATGGGGCTGAACTTATGGAGGACAGTCGTTTTGATTACGGAGAAAAGAGGTTTATGTTTTATTTTTAATGCTTTCCTCTGTCAAGTTTAATTTTGTGGACTTGCCCATTTAGAACTATTTATCACTCTGTAGAATTCTGACTATTCTTTTATTTCCATACTTTAAATTCTGGCTTCACCATATTTGGTGACGTCTCTTGCTTTCCTCCAAAAAGAAAACTCGGTTATATTTCACTGTTAAGATACTAATATTTGTCACTAACAGAAGCAGACAAGCCAATATAGGGTCTATGTGGTAAGCCTTGTTTTTACTAGTAAAGGTGTCATCATATGCTGAGCGGCAGGTCACTCAACTTCAGGTGGGCAGTGCCTTTCCTACAGGTGAGGTCATCAACTCAACTAGGCCTCACATAGCTAGGGGTCTGCAGGTGAAATTAAAGGACTCTAGGCACTAACTTGAAATACAGATCTCAGTAAAAGTAAATACATGGGCAGTTATAAAAGCTGGTATTATTGTAACAATGGTTTGTATCTGCACCTTCAGTTCCAAATGATTTAAGAGACCAGTATGCTTAAAGGGAAAAAAATTATTAGTCTAAAAGCCAGTATTTTTCTAGCTTTTGTTGTAACTCCAAATCTTGTTTTCTACAAACTTTAAGGGGCTAATACATTAAAAAGAATTATTAGTTTATCTTTTGGGACACACATTTATAAAGATACAATTTTGTGACATCAGTGGTCAAAAGTGGTATGGAAAGCTGTAAAGGAGCAGAGTTTTTGTATACTGTTGAAGTTTAGCTGGTATAAATTGAAATTAGAATGTTGCAACAAAGCTGGAGGACTCATTTTAAAACTTACTACAAAGCGACAGTAATCAAAACAGTGCAGTACTGGCATAAAGGTAGACATATACCCCAGTGGAATAGAACAGAGAGCCCAGAAATAAGCCTTCACATATGCGGCCAAACGACAAGTGTGCCAATGGAGAAAAGACAGTCTTTTCAACAAATGGTCCTGGGAAAACTAGATATCCATATGTAAAATAATGAATTTAGATCCTTATCTGACACCATACACAAAAATTAACTAAAAATGGATCAAAGACATAAATGTAAGACTTAAAACAATAAAATTCTTAAAAGAAAACATAGAACAGAAGTTCACAACATTGGATTTGGCAATGATTTCTTGGCTGTGACACAAAGGCACAGGCAACAAAAGAAAAAAAATAGACCAATAGGGCTTCATGAAAATTGTAACTTTGTGCATCAAAGACATATAAACATAGTAAAAAGGCAATGCAAAGAATGGGAGAAAATATCTGCAAATCATATATCAGGTAAGGGGTTCATATCCAGAATCTACAGAGAACCCCTAAAACTTAACAAAAAAACAACCTGTTCAAAAAAATGGACAAAGGACTTGAATAAGCATTTCTCCAAAGAAGATGTACAAATGGCCAATGAGCACATGAAAATATGATCAATATCACTGATCATTAAAGAAACGCAAATCAATACCACAGTGAGATACCACTTCACACCCATTAGGACGGTTCATATCAAAGAAGTGGAAAATAGCAAGTGTTTTTGAGGATGTGGAGAAATTGGAACCCTTGTGCCCCTTGGTAGGAATATGAAATGGTACAGTCACTGTGGAAAACACTATGGCGGCTCCTTAAAGAATTTAAAATACAATTATCATATGACACAGCAATTCCAATTCTGAGTATATATCCAAAATAATTAAAAGCAGGTTCTCAAAGAGATATCTGTGCACCAATATTCACAGCAGCATTACTCACAATAGCTGAAGTCCAAGTGTCCATGGATGGATAAATGGATAAGCAAATGTGATATATACTATAATGGAATATTATTTAGCCTTTAAAAGGGAAGAAATTCTGAAACATGTCAAAACATGGATGAATCTTGAGGACATTATGCTCAGTGAAATAAGCCAATAACAAAAACATAAAAACTATGATTTCCCTTACGATGAATAATCTGAAAAGGTACTTAGAGTGGTCAAATTCATAGAGACAGAGAGAATGGCAGTTGCCAGGGGATGGGGGGTGGGTGATGGGGAGGTAGAATTTGTTTTATAAGGTGAAGAGTGCTGGAGATGGATATTGGTGATGATTGCATAACCTTATACACATTTAATATCTCTGAGCTATACACTTAAAAATAGTTAAGATGGTAAATTTTATGTTATGTGTATTTTACCACATTTTTTTTAATTGAGGGGAAAAATGTCCTGATTAGACAAAGAAGGGTTTACAAACTGTTCCAAATTAACAGGGACTAGAGAAACATGCTGCCTAAGTGCAGTGCAGGATTGTGGATTAGATGCTGGACTAGGGGAAATAGTCGTATAGCTAGCTGTAAAGGACATTTCGGGGACAATTAAAGACATTTAGTTGTGGACTGAGGATTAAATAGTAGTATTATATCAATGTTAAATTTTCTGTTTTTGCTCATTTTACTTTGGTTATATAAGACATACTAGTTTTTCAGTTGCCACACACAAATTATCACAAATTTAGTGGCTGAAAAACACCCATTTATTATCTCATAATCCTGGAGGTCAGAAGTCCAGGTGGACTCAGCAGGGTTCCCTGCTTAGGGCCTCACATGACTGAAATTAAGGTGTCCACCAGACTGTGCACCAATATTCTTGTGCTTGTAATCAGGAGGCTCTGGGAAGAATCACTGGGTTATTTGGTAGTTGGCAGAATCAAGCTCCTTGTGGTTGTAGGACTGAGGTCCCTGTTTTCTTTCTGGGGCTGATCAGGGAGCATTCTCAGCTCTTAGAGGCTGTTCCCAGGTCCTTTCCACATGGCCATAAAATCCTCAGTCCAGCAACAAAATGAATCCTCTTTGTGCTTTTGTGCTCTGACTTCCTCTGCTTTTAAGCTGCTGGTATGATTACATTAAGCCACCCAGACAACATCTCTTTTGATCCATAACGTAATCATGGATGTGATATCATTTCATAGATTCCACTCACACTCCAAGGGGCAGGGATTGGGGTCCCTGGAGCTCATGTTAGAATTCTGTCTACCCCATAAGAGAATGTCTTTTTCCTGAGTAATACTCATGGAAGTATTTAGGGATACAGGGAGGTATGAAAGCAATTTAGCCTCAAATAGTTCAGAAAAAAAAATATATATGTGTATAATTTATATATTTAAAAGATCCCCAGGTAACTCCAGTGTGCAGCCTGCACATAGACATATATATGTTTTTATATATTATGCATATATATAGAGGAGAGGGAGGGAGGGCACATGAGCATGATAAAGCAAATGGGACAAAATGCAAATGATTAGAGTTCCTTGTTTTAATATTAAAACTTTTCTATAAGTTTTAAATGACGTCAAAAATTGGCTGAAAAATAGGAAACAAAAGTCCAATCCTTATGTAGTGAATTAAAAATCTGGACTTCATTTGAAGCTAAAGTTTCTTGCCTCTCCCATCTCAGCCGCTTGAGGTCTAGAATCTGGAACCTTGCGATAAGGAGAAAGACATTCTCCTCCTACCCCTAGCTTGTTCCAGGGCTTCTGCATCCTGGCTGGAAACAGTCGTGGGGAGGTGGGGAGGAGAAGTATAAGAAAGGTTTTATCTGGCATCTGGGTAATGAGATACCAGTTCCTTGTAGCTGGGATAACTGAAAGCTGATTCTCCAAGTGTGTCTGTGGGTTCTCCACTCCCCCAGACCCCGGTCGCTGGAGGCCTCTCACTCCACTGCAGTGGGTAGTGTCAGCTTTAGCACTCCCCCGTGCATGGGTTCCTTGGGGGAGCATCATGCCAATAGACAGTCAAGGGCAGTCCCTTTAAGTGGCTCCAGGCACTTTCCCTGTGGGGCTCATATCTGGATGATGGAAAACACTTATATATCTTTTGCTCTGACAAGCCCCGTGAATATAGACTCTTCCCAAATGGCCACAACGAAGAAGACCATCAGTCAGTTACACCTTTAGTCTTTTCCAGGCCTGGATTTATGAGCAGCCCCACAGCTCCAGAAAATACAGGTCAGGATGCCATTCTCATTAGGCTTAAGGTCAGAGGAAAGTAGCTCACCCCACCCGTCCCCATGGTAGTGTGGGGTCTCCCAGGAACTTGACAGATCTTTCCAGAAATATCTCTAATTTCCAGCTTCCTGACCTCTTCACTCCCAGCGCTTTGACTCCCTCTTAGTGGTGAGAGCTTGCATCACAGCCGAGTATTTCAGCCCCTCTTTCCAAGTCAGGCCTCTGTGGTCTAGCTTTGGAATAGGGAAGAGTTGGCTCCTATTTTGGGGAGCCTTCAGCCAAAACAGGCAGACAGAATCACACTTTAATATCTGTTGCATATGTTTATTGCTATTCCTGATTTATTGATTTTAGATATTATCTATTGATTCCTACTGTGGAGGATGAAGATATGGCCCTCTTACTTCACCCCAGGCCCCCACCTCTCTTCCTTCCATCCTCTCAGAACAGGTATATCATACTTTTTTGGTTAATTCAATGTAAATTATTTGCCTGATTATGATTATGTATTATTTACTTCTAATCAAAGTGGCATATTGTGACGATGTTTCCTTCATTGTACGATTTTCCCGCCCAGAATTGGAATTTTTTAATTTTTCATTTTCCTAGTTTTCCATGTACTATCACCAGTTGTTCTCAAACTCCCCCATGAAATTAAACAACTCCTCTGAAGAGTCTTTTCCACATAATCAAACATCCTGTGACTTACTGGTTTTAGTATTTTTTTTTTCTGGAAACTTCTGTCCTTGGGTTTTCCATTCCTCTGTTGTCTCTAAACTAGTTATTCTCTAGGCCTGCTGCATAGCTGTGGTCTCAGACTTTGCTTTGTCTCTTTCCTATTTCCTGGACCTATTGCTTCTTTTAGGTTTATGTCTTCATTTTGCCGGAGGACATCCTTCAGTAACTTCCTAAGAAAGGTGCATGGGAGGAACTTTTTAAAAGACTGCATATCTAAAAATGCCCTTGTTCTGCTCTCACAATTGATAATTTGGTTGGGTATAGAATTCCAGGTTGGAAAGGATTTTCCTCAGCATTTTGAAAGCATTGCTTTTAGGGTTACAGGTGCTGTTGAGAAGTCTAAATGCCTTTTTATTCCTAAATCTTTGACACGGCCTGTTTTCCCACTCTGAAAGGTTTTAAGGTCTATTCCAGTGTTAGTGCTTAATGACAGGGCTTTCTTTACTTTTTGTTCTGGGTATCTGGTGCTTCCCTTCCATGTGGAAACTTACATTTTCCAGTTTGGGGAAACATTCTTGTATTACGTCTTCCTTTCTATTTTCTCTTTTCTTTCTTCTGAGAAGTCCTATTAGTTAGATATCAGACTTCCTAAATCGAGCCTCTGGTTTTGTTTTTCTTTTTTTCTCCTATTTTCTGCTTCTGTCTTTTTTTGTTTTACATTTCTGGAGATTTCCTCAATTTTATTTTCTAATAATTCTATTTAATTTTCAGCAGTTTCTTCTGTCATATTTTTAGTCTAAGAGCTCTACTGCTCTTTTCATGGGTAACTGTCATGTCTTTTCTCTCTGAGATTATTCTAGTTGGGAGAAGGGGGTGAAGTTTTGTTTTGCTCCCTTCAGTATCTCTAGTTCCTTCAATACTTTTTCCTCCTTGTTTTATGTTAGCAGTTTGTCTTAAATAAATATCTTTAGATTTACTCATATTTAAGAGTAAAGACTTGGAAACTGGCTAGGAGCTCTGTGTGCATGGCTGGGACTTACTAAGGAGTGGGCTACCCTGCAGTGTGACCAGCTATGAACCTTGGAGATCTCATGGAAAGGCCCTCCAAAGTCTAAATTTGTAGGTCTTTGGGGGAAGAGGGCAGGGGAGGGGCAATTCCATTTCTCCAAAGAAAACTTCCCATCTCCTGCTTGGCTGTACCCTGAGTCCATATTCTCGGAGCTTCTGGTCTGCAGACCATCTTCATCTGTTTGCATTGCAGCCTTTCTCTTTCATCTTTCACCAGCCCCACTGTCCCAGGGCCCAGAACCTTTCTGGTTAAGTTTTTCTGTAGACGAATCTCCTCCTAAAGGGAGGGTGGTGGTGTTTCCTGGTTTCCTGGAATAAGTGAGAGGACCTGGGATCAAACTGGTCTCTGCAGACCTTAAGCCCTGTGTCCACGCCTCCTTACCCACCACCTTCTGCCACACCTGGTGCCTCCAGGTCCTGGCTTTTTGGAGATTCTGGGGTCAAGGTCACTTCCTTCTCCTTGTTACCCTCTCTGCTGGCATTTGGTGTTCAGCTCTGTAAGTTCTCTTTTATCTCCTTTCCTTCTAAAAAGATACTAACATTTCTAATCCAACATTTCTCTTGGGCTTATTATTATTATTTCTTTGCCCTCATTTTAGAGATATTTGAAGAAGGATATGGGTTCAATCTACCACAGTTTAATAATTTATTATATTGTTATTAGTAGTAAATATGTTTATTCATACACACACATGAAAATACAAACATATTCAAGTGATCCAAAGATGAATAGTGAAAAAAGTCTCCTTCTTACCTTGTTCTTCAGTCCCTCCAC